>NC_135715.1:25918651-26248800 GCF_964656455.1 Halichoerus grypus
ATACTCTTCCCTGTACACCAGGATTGTTTGTTAGTCATAGGGCACTGAATTTGTAACAATAACATTGACAATATTAATAATAAACAATATATATTGCATAATGTGTCTCAGGCTCATTTAATACCACAACTTGATAGGGTGCATGTTATTATTTTTCTCTATTTACAAAAAGGAAACTGATGCATAGAGAGTTTAAAGTAACTTATTTTACACTCGATTACAAAGAAGTTGGGCAAGGATTTGAATCCAATTAGCCTGATTCAAGAATGCATGCTCTTAAGCCTCATAATATAATCTATCACCACATTAAAGAAATACTATTTTCTTACAAATAGTGTCGTATTTCTGGCAAATAAAAGACTTCTACTACCTGCTGACTTCAAACAAATTGAGCCAAAAAATAAACCTAAGGTTTAGTAATCTGAGATCAATCTAGTGTAAAATTTTTATCATCTTCAAGACTAATGTAGCACCAAGAAGACAGAACATCTGGAAAACTGAGGGGAATGTAGGTCAGGTAATGAGACTGAATTTTGCCAACTCTGAAAGAAATTCAGATGATTTCAATCCAACATTATATGACTCAGAATGGACCTATTTCAAGCTTTGCCATGCAAGAGTGAAATACTTTATCATGTAAGAGGGAGGCATGAAAAACTTAACTTAAAAAAAAAAAAAAAAGAAAAATTTAACTTAATGTAAACATCATCATATGTATTTTGTGCCCTTTTCTAGTCCTCCACCTTGTACACACTTGTATTTTTTTAATTCCTTCTTCAGGGATAAAATCCTTAAATAGTCTATGCTCTATTTTTCCTAAACTGTTTGAATATTTGTATCAAGTATACAATATAAAACAAAGGCTTGAAGGTGGAATTTTAGCCATCAACTATTGGGAGAGGAGAGATGATCAGCTGTCTTTATGTTAAAATACAATTTTATGCCCTAGGTTTGCTCAAAATAAGTGACAGGTCAGGCTGAAATCTGTACACTTTATCTCTGGTAAGAAGCATACACTGGCCATGATTTAATGAAGAAAACCTCTTAGTCTTCTCTCTTCCCCATTTCATCTAGAATATGTTAACAGATGACCAAACTGTGAACTATCTCCAACTCAAACTGAGTTGGATTTGACCTAGATAGCTTCAAGGTTCCCTTCAGTTCGATGAACATTAATATACGTTTTTTGTTTGTTTGTTTTTACTGATTCTAGTGTCCAGACCATATTTCTTAAAGCATTTACCTTAGAAAGTTTGCAATTGTAAATATTTTTCTGCCCCTTTAAGAAGTAAATGTTCTCTTAACCTCTTGCCAGTTTTATAACCCAGAAACATCTTTCTCAAGGACCCAGGAGCCATCTATTTGCAACATAATCCCTGAGGAAAATAGTGGCCTAATCTCCCAGTCTCTAGGCAAGTTAGCAAACACACGTGCCTAATTACATTGACCAACCTCATCTCTAATGTGGTTTATTACATTTGCATGAGCTCACTCTAGCATTTAAAAATTCTATTTCCTTTATTCTCTGGAGTTAAGTTCAGTCTCTCTCCCCTCTTGCAATAGTCTTGAATAAAGTCTCCCTTGCCTGTTTAACTCGTCTGGTGCAATTATTTTTCAACAGATTTTGTTACAAATCCATAGTATTTGGATAATTGATTTATAGATAAATTAATCTGCACACAAGTTCCGAAAGATCACTCTTCCCTTCTTGGCAAATGATTCTTCTTTAAAGTTTTTAATAAGCATTCTCTAATTCTAAACCATTTAAAATCTATTTTAATGGACATTTTGAACATGATTCCATTTTTATTGTTGTTGCTATTGTTTTTTCTCCTTATATATTCACCATATAGCTATCACACACACACACACACACACACACACACAATAGGAGAATGTAGAAAAGCTTTCAAACCCCATTGTTTTTTTCTTCCTTTATATTAGTTGTCACTGGTAAGACTGCTGAGTAACAGACTACATTCTTTGTACAGGAAGTTATGGATTCAGCTGCAAACAAAAAAATAAAATAAAAAACAAAACAAAATAAAAAAACACACCTGTTTTGAATTCCTTTAACCAGCAGAATCTTTTGTTAGTTCAGTTATAAGTTCAGAGATAAGCCTTGTAAGGCTGTTGACTTTTTCTTCTCCACTCCTCTTGTATGTATTTTTCATTCTCATGGCCAGGACTGACTGCTACCAATTCAGTCATTATGTCCGCATTCAAAAGGCAAAAGTGCAAGGGATGCAGCAATAAATGTTGAAGGATTGAAGGAGTCCTTCCAGTAAGTTTCTCCTTTTAATAAACTTTCCTGGAAATTGATAATGACTTCAGCTTACATCTTATTAGAATTAGATCAGAAGACAAGCCCTAGCTATAGAAAATTCTAAGAAGTAAGTCTACGTATTTCACATCTATGGTAGATGAAGTCAAGAGAGAAACAGACTGAATAGTTTTGGAGTAGTCCACAAAATCTGCTTTAATGCTTTTATTTATATTTTATCAACATTTTGCAATATAATTTACACTAACAAAGGCACATTTAATATTATTTTTTAAAGATTTTATTTATTTGTCAGAGAGAGAGAGAGAGAGCACAAGCAGGGGGAGCAACAGGCAGAGGAAGAGGGAGAAGCAGGCTCCCTGCTGAGCAAGGAGTCCCATGCAGGACTGGATCCCAGGACGCTGGGATCATGACCTGGGCTGAAGGCAGACGCTTAACCCACTGAGCCACCGAGGCGTCCCAACAAAGGCACACTTTAAATATATATTTTGAAGCATTTTCACAAATTTATGTACTCATGGAACCACTACCCAATAAAGATAGAGAATATTACCAATACCACAGTAAGTTTCCTCATGCTCCTATGAAGCAAATCCCCCCAACTTTTTATCCCAGTCTAAAGTTGATTTGACTTCTGTCACTAGAGATTATTTTTTCTTGTTCTGGAAATTCAAATGCATTGAATCACATGATATATACGTTTTTTTGTCTCATTACTTTACTGTGATAATTTTGAGATTCCTCCATGAAGTTGGATATATCAGTAGCTTGTTACTTTTTATTGCCAAGTTACTTTTTTCCTTTTGAAATAAATGTCACAACCTGTTTATTATTCCCTCATAGAGGGATATATGGGTCATTTCCAATACTGGGGGATCATGAGTAAATTTGCTATATTCATACACAAGTTTGTTTGGTAAATTCCTAGTAATTGAAATTGCTATTTTACAGGTTAAGGGTCAGTTTTAATTTTATAAATAATTCCAGCCTGTTTCCCACACTGGTTACACTGTTTTATTCTCCCATACACAGTGAACAAAAAGTACAGTTGTTCCACATCTAGGTCAATTGTTGCTATTTCAAGCTTTGAAATTGTAGCCATTTTAGAACCTATGTGATGGTGTCTTGTGATTTTAATGTTTGTTCCCCTAATGACTAACGCTATTGGACATCTTTTTGTGAAAGATATGTTCAAATCCTTTGCTCATGTTTTTGGAGGGGGAGTTATTTTGTTTACTTACTATTTAGTTACACAAATTTCTTATATATTTTGGATACAATTTATTTGTTATATATGTGTAGTATAAATACTTTCAGTCTGTAGCTTTTCTTTTAATTCTTAATAGAGTATTTTGAAGAATAGAAGTTTTAATTTGGTAAGTCCAATTTATCAATTTTCTCTTAAACTTAATGCTTTCTTTGGGCGCCTGGGTGGCTCAGTTGGTTGAGCGACTGCCTTGGTCATGATCCTGGAGTCCCTGGATCGAGTCCCGCATCGGGCTCCCTGCTCGGCGAGGAGCCTGCTTCTCCCTCTAACCCTCCCCCCTCTCATGTACTCTCTCTCTCATTCTCGCTCTCTCAAATAAATAAATAAATCTTAAAAAAAAAAAAAAAACTTAATGCTTTCTTTGAACAGTTTAAGAAATATTTGCCTACTTAAATGTTGTAAATATGTTCTCCTAAACTTTCTTTTCAAGGATTTAGAATTTTCTTTTACCTTTAGGCTGATGATTCATTTTTAACTAATCTTCCTGTATGGTGTGAGGTAGGGGTTGAGTTTTTTTTCTTTCTGTACATATACTTAAATGTCCTTCACTTTTTTTTTTTAATTTTATGATATTTTATTCAATCATGTTGCAACATATATTTAAAATCAACTGAATGGATATATTTGGGCCCATTTCTGCCTTCTTAATTCTATTCCATTATTTATATGTATCTCTGTGCCAATAGCATTATATTGCAATTATTTAGCTTTAGAATTAGTTTTAACATCCTTTACTCTCAAGTCTTCAATTTTGTTATTTATTATTAAAAAACAAAAAGTCTTGGGGTGCCTGGGTGGCTCAGTCAGTTTAGCATCTGCCTTCATTCAGCTCAGGTCATGATCCCAGGGTCCTGGGATTGAGCCCCGCATCAGGCTTCCGCTCAATGGGGAGTCTGCTTCTCCCTCTCCCTCTGTCCCTCCTCCCTGCTCTTATGCTCTCTTTCACTCTCTCTCTCTCAAATAAATAAATAAAGTCTTAAAAAAAAAAAAAGTGTTGGCTATTTAAGCTTGTTGATTTCTCCTTCCCCAAAAACTTCTGCTGAGATCTTGAATGAGACAGTGTTGAATCAATACATTAAGTCCTAACAGACTTCTAAAATATTTATTTTTGATAGATAAATATATATTTCTCCATTTATTTATAAATTCTTTAATTTCCTTCAGCTATATTAAAATATTTTTATTGTAAGGGCCTTACACTGATTTTGCTTAATTTATTCTTGATTATTTTAGTGAGATTGTGAATTCTATTTCTTTTTTTTTTTTTTGAATATTTTATTGACTTATTTGAAAGAGAGAGAGACCCCACATGGGGCAGGGCGTGGGGGGAAAGCGGGGAGGGGCAGAAGGAGAAGGAGAAACAGACTCCCCCCAACATAGGGCTCCATCCCAGGACCCCAGGATCATGACCTAAGCCAAAGGCAGATGCTTAACCAACTAAGCCACGCAGGCACCCCTCTATTTCTTTTTTAATCTATGTTTCCAACTGTTTGTTTCTGATTTACAAAAACATAGTTTCTTTACATCAACTCTGCATCTCTGACTTTGCTGAATTTGTTTTGCTAGTACTTTATTATTTCCAATCTTAATGGCATTTATTTTATTTTATTATGTTGTTTTGATGGCCAAAATATACTGTATAATACTGAATATAAGTGGTAAGAGCAGACCTTCTTTCTTTCTCTGAATCTTAGAAAGCATTTAGACATTCACCATTTTATATGACATTAGCTATAACATTTTTGTTGATACATTTTGTCAGATTAAGAAAGTAGTTAGTAGGGGCGCCTGGGTGGCTCAGTCGTTAAGTGTCTGCCTTCGGCTCAGGTCACGATCCCAGGGTCCTGGGATCGAGCCCCGCATCGGGCTCCCTGCTCTGCGGGGAGCCTGCTTCTCCCTCTCCCCCTGCTTGTGTTTCCTCTCTCGCTGGTCTCTCTCTGTCAAATAAATAAATAAAATCTTAAAAAAAAAAAAAAAAAAAAGAAAGTAGTTAGTATAGAATTTTGATCACAAATGGATGTTGAATTATGTCAAATGCTTTCTCTCTTTTGATTAAGATGATCATATGATTCTTTCTTTCACCTTGTAAATGTGAATTATTTCCTTCATCTTATAAGTGTGAGTTCTATTATTTCTTTAAGAAGCTAGCATAGGGGCCCCTGGGTAGAGCAGTCAGTTAAGCGTCGGACTCTTCATTTCGGCTCAGGATGTGATCTCAGGGTTGTGAAATCTGGCTGCATCAGGCTCCATGCTCAGTGCAGAGTCTGCTTGAGATTCTCTCTCCCTCTCCCTCTGCTCCTCCTGCTCATCCTCACTCTCTCTCGCTCTAAAATACATACATAAATCTTAAATAAATAAATAAATAAACCAAAGCTACCACAAATTTTCATTCTGAGAAAAACTCTTTTTCATGATGCATTATTCCTTTTTTTTTTTTTTTTACATATTATTGAGTTTGTTTTGATATTTTGCTGAGTGTTTGCATCTTTATTCTTTTTTTTTTTTTTTAAAGATTTTATTTATTTATTTGAGACAGAGAGAATGAGAGAGAGAGAGAGCACATGAGAGGGGGGAGGGTCAGAGGGAGAAGCAGGCTCCCGGGACTCGATCCAGGGACTCCAGGATCATGACCTGAGCCAAAGGCAGTCGCTTAACCAACTGAGCCACCCAGGCGCCCGCATCTTTATTCTTAAACTGTTCTGAATTCATCTTTATTCTTATGCTCCTGTCATGTTCTGGTAGAATATTACACTAACCTTATGTTGTTACTTTGGATATGTTCTGTCTTCCTTTGTTTCTGGTCTGTCCTCCTTTGAAATAATTTATTTAAAATTAGGGTCAGTGCTTTATTTTTTAAATAAGAAGAAATCATTTTGCAGATTATTTTTAAAAATCTAAAATTATGTTTTTCAAGTTTTGCTTTAGGAAAAAAAAAAGAGAGAGAGAGAAATATTGTTTTTATCCAAAGGGAGTCTAGAACACAGGACTTTTTTGAAATCAATTAAAATATATGTGTTTATTTGTATGTTGCTTTCCAAGATTTATAACATTACTTTCATTTATTTATTTATTTATTTTAGTTTTATTTAAAGAAACTAATTTTGGAAAGCTGCTTCATAACAAGAATTCAGGAGTAGAGGATTTTTACTTTTTTTTTTTTTAAGCTGGAGACAATATTATAAGTGAAAGATGTTTATAAAAATCAATTAAATCATATATAGTGTATGACAAAACTAAACAGAAGAGCTTCACAGTGGGAGTCAGCTTCATCTTTGCCAAGGGCAAGACTTTCTCCAACTGGCTAATTACTAATACAGATCGGTTATTTCCTCTTCCAATGTAATTAATATCGGCTGGTTCAGTCACGACAATCCACTGCAGCACACAGAGCTGAACATCCCTTCCCTATAAACCCTAGGACACCCTTCAAAACTTTATAAATATTTTTTTTCTTTTTGTATTACTTTGTCCATAACTCTGAATATTCTTAGCTCATCTCCTTAGAGGTCACATCTCTAAGGTGTGTGTGTGTTTCTCTCTCTCTCTTTTTTTTTAATGTCAGTTTTAGTCTACCTGAGGCCACCAGAAAGCTTTTTGTGACTAATGAGCGATCAGGAAGCCACCTGGATGGTAAGCAGCCTGAGGACAGGAACAGTAACTTACTTTTTTTTTTTTTTTTAACATATAATGTATTATTTGTTTCAGGGGTAAAGGCCTCTGATTCATCAGTCTTACACAATACATAGCACTCACCACAACACATACCCTTCCCAATGTCCATCACCCAGCCTCCTCATTTCCTCCATCCCCCTCCCATCCAGCAACCCTCAGTTTGTTTCCTGAAATTAAGAGTCTCTTATGGTTTATCTCCCTCTCTGGTTTTGTCTTGTTTCATTTTTTCCTCTTTTCCCCTATGATCCTCTGCCTTGTTTCTTTAATTCCACTTATCAGTGAGATCATATGATAATTGTCTTTCTCTGATTGACTTATTTCACTTAGCATGATACCCTCTAATTCCATCCACGTTGTTGCAAATGGCAAGATTTCATTTTTTATTTGATGGCTGCATAATATTCCATTGTATGTATGTGTATATATATATATGTGTGTGTATATATATGTATCAATCACATCTTTTTTACCCTATGACCCAACAATTGCACTACTGGGTATTTACCCCAAGGATACAAATGTAGTGATCTGAAGGGGCACCTGCACCCCAATGTTTATAGCAGCAATGTCCACAATAGCTAAACTATAGAAAGAGCCAGATGTCCAACGACAGATGAATGGATAATGAACTTGCATTCTTGTAGCTGTTTCATATGAGGAATTGATGATAAGCTCCAGAGAGGAGGCTCATAGTTTACTAGGATTCATGCTGTCAGAATCTGCCACTATGAGAGGGTCATTGTGTCAGAAATGATACCTGGAAAACACGAGGGTCAGACACCAGGCTATAGAAATGACCTTGTTCAAGGTGCACATACCAGGTGGTTAACTGGATTGCTATCAGAATACCTGGATATCAGTTATGATTGTCATTAGGGGAAGCTCCTGGGTCACCATGACAGAAATCTTTCAAACCCAGTGAAGACAACAAAATAACTTCATTTTATTTTAAAAAGACCATCAAAAATATGCCCAATTTTACCTTCAAATAAGCCAAATTGGGGGCAAGTATATAAACAACTCAAATAAGAGTGACTTAAATTTAAAGATAATTAAATCTCTGCATTAAGAATAATCAGGAACTTTCATTCCCATTGGATGGAACATTTTATTTGCATACTCTTTCCCAGTGTTGTGAGGTTTTAATTAGCCATAGAGCCAAAATATCTGACAAGCAAATGGCTAATCTTTTAAAATTGGTATTATAGGGGCGCCTGGGTGGCTCAGTCGTTAAGCGTCTGCCTTCGGCTCAGGTCATGGTCCCAGGGTCCTGGGATCGAGCCCCGCATCGGGCTCCCCGCTCTGCGGGAAGCCTGCTTCTCCCTCTCCCACTCCCCCTGCTTGTGTTCCCTCTCTGTCAAAAAAAAAAAAAAAAAAAAAAAACCTTTTAAAATTGGTATTATAAAAGTGTTAAAACTGGGAAAAATCCTAGAGAAAATTCTAAACCCTTCCAACAATTGGCTGTATATTGAATAATGTTTAATTGTATCTAGCTGTTTTCTTTCTTGTTATTTTAATTACTCAGATGCCTTTGTCATTGATAGTTCTTAGAGACTTGACCCTATAATGAAAAATAGCTCTTAATAATTAAAACTAAATCAATAAAAAAGACGCAGTGTCATTAAAATAAATCTGTTAGTGGTGTTCCTGATATGCCTTCCTGGTTAATCAACAGACCCTAAAACCAATTTTATTCATAAGCACACCCAGTGACATTCACAAACAAAAATGAAAAATATTAGTGAAATCAATGTAACCCAATCAGTAAAATCAGTAAGATGTATTTAATAAAACTGAATAAAAAGACTAATGAATAAATATATAATGACATCAAGATCTAATTGATTTACTCATATAGAGTTCAGTTGATATGCTACAATTATTCTAAATAGATATCAAGACTATCAGATTGCATGACTGCATAACAATAGCTTGATATGAGCAAACCTACAAAGACTTCAGGCAATAAAAGTATGCCACTTACTGGTACTTTGAATCAGCTTTTGGAATTAATTCTAATACATATGTGCATTTTTAGAATAAATATTGTCCAGCAATACTACATTTAAAAATATTAAAAACTACCATAACAATTTCTCTCTCTTTTTAAAGATTTTATTTATTTGACAAAGAAAGACACAGCGAGAGAGGGAACACAAGCAGGGCGAGTGGGAGAGGGAGAAGCAGGCTTCCCATGGAGCAGGGAGCCCGATGTGGGGCTCTATCCCAGGACCCCGGGATCATGACCTGAGCCGAAGGCAGACGCTTAACGACTGAGCCACCCAGGCACCCTACCATGACACTTTCAACATTAAAAGTGATATTTGGAGTCTAAAGAGCAAGAGGATAGGCTGCAAGAAGTGAACTGGGTCAAGGTGCACATGCCAGCTGATTGTTCAGATTGTTATCAGGGCACTTGGGTACCAGTTGTATTTATTTTTAATGACTCAGTTACAAAAAACTACATTCTTCCTGCTATCAACTAATAAAGAACGTACATATTTAAGAAAAATAAATAACTGATACGTGGTTTCACTAAACTATTTGTTTAATCATAACAAGAAAGTGTCCATAAAGTCAAAATTATACTGTTTTAAATGTGATAACTGACACTTTATAAATTCATAAAATAAAAAAATACGAGAATGTTCACTGATTTTCTGAAATAAAAAATGTGAAACATGTTTTCCTTGATGTTATGTATTAAATATGTCATAAATGGTTTTACCCAAATTTTCAAACGAGAAACTCAATTAAAATACAGAGCTATCTCAACTTAAAAGATAAAAGTACTAATAAAAAAATTTAACTTCGAATAAAGAAAAGACAAAGTTACAATATTAAAACATTCCAGCTGTTACTCAAAATCAAGCACAATGTACCTCAAAGAATTAGAAAATACTGTGTTTAAGATTTCTAAGCCAAGAGGTAGCTCTGTTCCTATCTCAAACTTTTTTGACTCCTTATTCTATCACTCCTCATTTTATCATTGCATTTAAGTTTAAAAATTCATCTCTAACATTTTTTCAGAATTTTATCAAAGCTAATATTATAACCTAAAATTACATTAAAACTATTAAAAGATTACGAGTCCTAAAAGTAATTATTTCATCTGCTTGTTCAAATAACACCAATTGCCACTTTTTAAAATCTATGTGTCATTACATACAAAGTGTGTTATTAAATTTCTACACACTTGGAAATAATCCAGCTAGTTTGCTATTATTTATTCTCTAATTTTGTTGTGGTCAGAGTAGATACACTGTATGTTCTGAATCATTTTAAATTCATGGTAACTTCTTTCATTGATTAGTGTATGCTCTATTTTAGTGTGTCTCATGAACATTTAATTGGGATATGTATTCTGCTGCTGTTAAATAGAATGTTCTATGAATGTCAGGTTAAATTGATAATTTGTGCTATACTTGTTTTTTGTTAATAAATAATAAATTTTTATTAGTAAATTGGTAATTTGTTCTGCTCTCCTACTGATTTTTAAATCTATTTTTAATAAAAACTGAGAAATGAAGAGATCTACTATAATTGAACATTTATCTATTGCTTCTTTCATCTATATGGTATTTTGTTGGGTATGATTTGAGACTGCAGTCTGGTGCATATACACTGAAAATTGTAATGTCTTCCTGATATACTGACCCTTTATTATTATTCAATGTCCCTCCTTATTCCTGGTATTATTGTTTGTTTGAATTCTACTTTGATATTAATACAGTTACTAAGGCCTTCTTTGTGTTAGTCTTGCATAGGGTATATTTTCCCATTCCTTAAATATTAACCTATCTAGATCTGTATATTTAAAGTGTGGCCCTGTAGACATTATATGGTAGCTTAGGCTGCCTTTTCTATCCAGTTGGACGGTTTCTGTTTTTTTTGTTTGTGTTTTTTTTTTTTTTAAGATTTGTTTATTTATTTCAGAGAGAGAGAGAGAGAGAGAGGGAGTGGGGAAGGGGCAGAGGGAGACAATATCCAAGCCGACTCCAGGTGAGCTCAACTTCACAACCCATGAAATCAGGATGTGAGGAAAACCAAGAGTTGGATACCTAAGTGAGCACCCAGGCAGCCCCAGATTCTGTTTTTTATTTGAACTATTTTATCACATTTAATTTTTGATTTGTTTAAGTTCAGAACCCATCATCTTTGTAGTTCTCCTATGTATATTTTCTTCTTTTGCATTATTATTTTTTTAGTAATTTAGTATTCCATTATGTATAAAAAATCAACTTCTTAGCTACTCTTCATTGTTTAATTTCTTCTCCCTATGGTTACACTAGACTTTACAGCACATGTCTTTAACTTATCACAATGTACCTTCAATCAACATTATATCTCTTTGCATAAAATATAAAAATCTTACAAGTGTCTAAATATTCTTTTACCTTTCATTCATTTCATTTTTCTGCCTTTTTATTCTGTTAGTTATAAAACCAACAATAAATTCACTAAAAGCACAGGCAATAAAAGCAAAAACAGGCAAACAGATTATTCAAACCTAACTTCTGAACATCAAAGGAAACAATCAACAGAATGAAAAGGCAAACTACAGAATGGAAGAATATACCTGCAAATCATACATCTGATAAGGGGCTAATATCTAAAGTATATAAGAAACTCCTACAAGTCAAGAGCAATAATAAACTCAAAAATGGGCAGAGGACTTAAATAGACATTTCTCCAAAGAAGACATAGAAATGGCCAATAGGTGTATGAAAAGATGCTCAACATTACTAATCATGAGGGAAATGCAAATCAAAAGCACACTTTACATCTATTTTAACTATTATTGTTAAAAAAACAAAAAAACTAGTGTCAGCAAGGATGTGGAGAAATTGGAATCCAAGCACACTTCCAGTAGGCATGTAAAACAATGAAGCTGCTTTGGTAAACAGTATGGAGTTTCCTCAAAAATAGAACTACAATATAATCCAGCAATTTCACTTCTGGGTACATATCCAAAGGAATTGAGATCAAAATTTTGAAAAGATATTTGTACTCATATGTCCATTGCAGCATTAGTCACAAAATCCAGATTACGAAACCAATATAAACATCCATCCATGGATGAAAGGATAAAGAAAATGTGGTATATAGATAGAGCAGAATATTATCCAGTCTTAAAAAAGAAGGAAATCCTGCTGTATGCAACAACATGAATGAAACTTCCAAGTGAAATAATCCAGTCACAGAAAAATGAATACTGTATAATTCCACTCATATGAGAGATTTAAAGTAGTCAAACTCACAGACATGAAAAGTATTATGGTGGTTGCCAGGGCCTGGGGGGATGGAGAAATCAGGAGTCATCATTCAGTGATTATAGACCTTTGATTTTGCAAGGTGAAAAAAAGTTCTGGAGATCTATGTTGCAACAATGTGAATACTGTTAACACTACCAAACTATACAGAAAAAATACTAAAATGATAAACTTTATATATATTTTTACAACAATGAAAAATAATAGGGCAAATTCAGTATATATGGGATCTCTTTGTACTCTCTCCTCAAATTGTCTCTGAATCTAAATATTCTAAAATAAAAATTTAAGAAAAAATAAAAGTAAAAAATTTACATATTAAAAATAAAAAAATCTCGATATGAAGTATAAAAAGTAACTTTATTAACAAATGTGGAAAAGCATTTCTTAAAATGGCATTGTGTATGACCATCTAATCATCCTCTATTACCATGTCAATAAAGGCATTAATATAGATTTTTTAGAGATTTTATTTTTAAGTAATCTCTACACCCAATGTGGGGCTCAAACTTACAACCCCAAGATCAAGATCATATGCTCTACCAACTGAGCCAGCCAGGTGCCCCAGCATAAATATATTTTTAAAGAGTTCATTAGGTATCAGACATGAAATGACATCTAGAGAAGGCAGAGGATACCTGTATTGTTCAGCATAGAAAAACACAATTGCTCTGCATAGTAAACTAATATGACAACAATGGAAATGAACTGTGTGGAAGAAGTTAGAAAATAGTTGACATGAAGTAGGTAAAGCTGAAGCAGTAGAGCTATCCTGATCAAATTGTGCATGATTCCAACCTATCTCTGCACTTCCATTGCTGTGAGCCAATGAAATCCCTTATTGATCAATCCAAGATGAATCACATTTCTATTCGCTGGAGCTCAAAGCATCCTACCTGATAAATGTTTCAACGAGAAGAGAAAAAAAAACAAGTATTTTTACTAGAGTTGATCATCTTTTAAATAAATTTTTAATTACAAAATGAAGGTATATTATAATATTGGTATTCTATGCTACATAAAAAATTACCACAAACTGAGTATTTAGTTGCATACATTTATTATCTTAGAGTTCTAAAGGTCAGAAGTATAGGCACGGCTTCACTGAGTTCTCTGCTTTAGGGTCTCAAAAATATAGCAACATAGATGAATGTGCTGAGTAAAAGACATAAAATAGTGCATATAATTCCATTAATATGAATTTGAAGGATAGTCAAAATTAATCAGTAGTACTAGAAATTAGAAAGTAACTAACATAGAGACTGAGGGGAAAGAGGAGGCACAAAGGAAATTTTCTAGGTAATGGTATTGTACAATATCTGGATTTTAAATTTTGATTTGATAATATTTTGGTAATAATAGCCATCTATTACATATAATTTTATGTCAAAAATATTCAACAATTCAAATTCAACACACACACACACACAAATGAGATTTGAAATTTAAATGAAATTTGAATAGCTTGCTATCTGTTAAAGATACCAAATTTGTTATTTTAAAAACTTTCCAGAGCTCTTTCTGATCATGGGTCCTGTCCCAATACTTTAATAAAACCACCTTTTCTGCACCGAAAAACAAAGAAACAAAGAAACAAACAAAACTTCCCATGAGAAAGTGTGTGTTCATGAAAAATATTAGAGTCATTTCTTTCCTGGTAATGACTGCCAACTTTTAGTTTCAGGGTTCTGATGATAACATAAAACATATATGTGAATGTTTGTGTATGTAAGAATATTTTTTCCTTCTCCAGTATTTGATAGACTTTACTGAAAAAGCCATTAGGGCTGGGGTTTTCTTGCAGTATTTAAAATATCAAAATTGGTAACATTAACATATAGCAAGCTATTCAAATTTTTCATCTCTGTGTGTGTGTGCGTGTGTGTATGTGTGTTGAATTTGAATTGTTGAATGTTTTTGACAAAAAGTTACATGTAATATTTTCTTATTGACCTTACTAGGGATTAATCAACATGATTAACCTTTCAAAGAACAAATTTAGGGGTTTGTTAATTTTGGTTCACTGATTTCTGCTTTAATTTTTGTTTCCCCTCCTCTATTTATTTGGTGTTTAATTTGCTCTTTACTGACTTCTTAAGGTAGAAGCTAAGATTGTTGATTCAATCATCTTCTAGTATTATAGTTTTAGTACAATAGGTTTCTATTGATGTTTAGCTTATAACATCCATTTATATAATTGTATTATCATTCAATGGTTTCAATGTTTTTGTTTTAATTTTTCTTGATATCTTTTTAATCCCATGGTTTGTGTAGAAATGTGATTCTTAATTTCCAAGTTATCTGGGGTTTTCTAGATATCTTCTTGTTGTTAAATGCTGAAGTATACCTTACGCATGCTTTTAGTTCTTTGCAATTTATGCAGTTTTGCTTTGTGGAGCAGCATATTGCATATCTTGATGCATCATGTCTTAAACTAATAAATTAATAGTATTAAAGTTGCAATTCAGGTATACTCCTTAATCTTTGTTAACATCTTAATAACACAACATTGTTTTCTAGTTATTACCATTTTAATAACTTTACTGAAATCCAAACATAGGGTAATAATGAAATGCAATTTATCACTATTAATTTATATTTTGGCTTTTGTCCATAAAATATGTTAATAAATATAATTGGCTTAAATAATTTTGAAGTTCAAAATCCATACATTATAATTTCTTCTATAAAATTAAATTCATATAGCCAGAATAATACACAATGACAAAAATTGGTATTATTTTAATTGGGGTATTATTCTTTTAAGAAATATTGTTTTGTGACATGTCTAAATGGTAACAAGCAAACATTGATAATTTTTATTTGTTTAACTCCAAACAGAATTATACAAACATAATACAATTTATATGATTGACACACACTTGTATTGTCTTCTCTATTTTGTGTATAGCCAAAATTAATACTTAAAAAACTGTGTTCTAGATATAACACTACTACATCATAATTCTTTTAAAAAATTATTATTTAAGAAATGAAAGAGTGAGACAGTTGAAGGAAAATTCTTGGAATATTTCCAAGAAAAGTTATGTGGTCACTATTGAATTTTATGAAATTCATGGTACTATTTATAAATGTCTTTTAGAGAAAAATGAAAAATAATATATGACTTTGTCAAAAATAATCATGCTGTCTGGCAATGTAGAAGATGGTTAAACAAATGAAATGTGTCTTCTTATTTGCAGAAATTTAGTTTACAATAAACAAATTACTGTAAGAAACTTCTTAGATAAGATTCTAATTATTAAAGTATAGTAATTTGACAATTTCAGTAATTTACAGAATGAATGCTATAGGGCACCTGGGTGGCTCAGTTGGTTAGGCGACTGCCTTCGGCTCAGGTCATGATCCTGGAGTCCCTGGATCAAGTCCCGCATCGGGCTCCCTGCTCGGCAGGGAGTCTGCTTCTCCCTCTGACCCTCCCCCCTCTCATGTGCTTGCTCTCTCTCATTCTCTCTCTCTCAAATAAATAAATAAAAAATCTTTAAAAAAAAAAATGAGTGCTATAAAAAAACCCACATTTTTTAAAAAGATTTTATTTATTTATTTATTTGTCAGAGAGAACGAGAGAGAGAGAGAGCTTGAGAGCGAGTGCACAAGCAGGGAGAGTGGCAGAGGGAGAAGGAGGCTCCTCACTGAGCAAGGAGCCCGATGCGGGACTCAATCCCAGGACCCTGGGATCATGACGTGAGCCAAAGGCAGATGCTTATCCAACTGAGCCACCCAGGCGTTCCAAAACCCACATTTTGACTATTTTATATGCAAATATGTATCATCACTCATTTGGTTTATATTTGACATGGATAGACTTCTCTATAACTTCAGTAATACAGCTGACCTTTACATATTAACTAAACGGTTTAACCATTTTCTTTTAAAATATGCAACAATGCCTTTAGGAAATTGCCTGCATATTATCTCTACTTTGCATCCATCGGCAACATTCTAAGACAATATTTTATTCTGTAAATTGGTCCAATATTGGAGATTTTAGATGTGGTGATTTTTGATATAGGATTTTTGATGCTGGCTGACTTTTGTGTCACCTCTTAATTCACATCATGTAGGTGTTAATATTCTCCCTATGAGTAGGGTGGTGTCTGGTTTGTGGGTATGTCCTCTCTCCATTTGTAACATAAAGAGGAAGACAGAGAACATTCATGGATCAGTTTCTTGCTGTTAGAAAAGAAAGGGGTTGATAAAATATTTGTTTTATGTACATAACTGCCAGATTCTACTAGTGCAGCCTTGTGCAAAGTTTAGGTCTAACATTCATACAGAATGACCCCGAATTTGTGGAAAATGTTGGTCTTGAAATAAAACCAACAAAACAACAAAAATACATTATGAAACATGACATATTCATGCTGCTTGCTTTGTCATGGATTCAATTCTTAAAGAAACTGTTAATATATCTAACAAGTATTGTTATTATCGTCTTTGCAAAAGGACAAATGAAGCCTCACTTCCCTTTGCTCTCTTATTTTCATTCAAAATTAAGATTCTATCCTAAAAATAAGAATTGTTGTTTATTACTCATTGTCAGCTAAACATTGCAGCAATTTCAGAATCTTAAGACTTCTAAGCAATAATTCTTTGTTATAATAATGAACAAACATGAATGGAAAAGAATTTATATTGTCAAAGTGGATATTATTTTCTATCACATCAACTCTTCTATATGTTTGCCACAATTACAGCTTTTGGCTAATAATCCACAAACTAAACATTGCTGAAATTGGCCTTGACAGGCCCAGCTAATTGGCTCCCAAGGAGCCGTTATAGTCTACCTGGTGAACAGTCCGTGAAGTAGACAGCCACTTGTCCAAACCATGCACAGAGCTAATTATAAAGCAGCAGGAGATACCACATGGTAATAGGCCATGCACTGTTATTAGTACATAATAATTCTGTACCCAAATCATCAATTATAGAATTCTCACTGCCTTGAAGAAAACAGTAATGTGCAGGAATGATTACTTGGGGACACTCTCTGAGTAGAAACCATGCTATTTTTATTGTCTTAAATGACTAATTCTTCTAATTTTTCCTAGGAGATTAAAAACCCTATCTAGTCACCAAACACAAAACAAAATTAAAGAAAATAAAAAAGAAAACAAAGAAAAACCTCTTTAAGTCTCTGCAATCAGAAAAAGAAATAAGATTCAAATGATATTATTTGAAAAGTAAAGTGTTACCGCTTAATTTTATCCTTTGCAATTTATCATATTCTGATTATTTTAATGGATCCTCTAAGTTCTAACTAATTTCAGGAAAGATTAAAAATACCACTAATTATAAATTTATTTCAATAAATATTTATATACTTACTATACTACTAATACACACATATTAAAGATGACATTGCTATCATCCTTTCAGGATGATCAATTATATTCATACAGAAGTGCTCTGCTGTAGCTTAGTGAATCACTTGAAAGTAACATAAAAAAATTTTAAGCTCAAGTTATTCCAGACTAACTCTGAGAAATTTCTCTCCTTACTTAATTACCTTTTTTGACAATTTGTTTTATAATCAGGTTCAGTCCTGTCTCAGACTTGTTTGATCTGGGTTTGGGGTCATTAATTCTGATCTGTTCTTGTCTTTAGATGAAAACATAAAAATTCTTGTAATCAGGCACTCTTAAGTTTTTTCTTCCTTCCTTCACTAGGTTTCCCTAAAAACGTGAATTTTAATTTATTTCACTTAATTATAATTCAAGCCACATACAATTCAGGATACTAAATCTTTACCCACTAAAATGAAGTATAACTCTTCAGTTCCTAGCTATTTTATTGGTAGTGGAAACTTTCCTTAACTCAATGCCTGAAACTCAGTAGAAAATAAAAATGTTAACCATTCTGACTGGTGTGAGGTGGTATCTCATTGAGGTTTTGATTTGGATTTCCCTGATGTCGAATGATGTTGAGCACTTTTTAATGTGTCTGTTGGCCATTTGGATGTCTTTTTGGAAAAATGTCTGTTCATGTCTTCTGCCCATTTCTTGAATGGATCATTTTGTTCTTTGGGTGTTGAGTTTGATAAGTTCTTTATAGATTTTGGATACTAGCCCTTTATCTTATATGTCATTTGCCAGTCAGAATGGCTAAAATTAACAAGTCAGGAAATGACAGATGTTGGCGAGGATGCGGAGAAAGGGGAACCCTCCTACACTGTTGGTGGGAATGCAAGCTGGTACAGCCACTCTGGAAAACAATATGGAGGTTCCTCAAAAAGTTGAAAATAGAGCTACCATACGACCCAGCAATTGCACTACTGGGTATTTACCCCAAAGATACAAATGTAGTGATCCGAAGGGGTATGTGCACCCCGACGCTTATAGCAGCAATGTCCACAATAGCCAAACTATGGAAAGAGCCAAGATGTCCATTGACAGATGAATGGATAAAGAAGATGAGGTATATATATACAATGGAATATTATGTAGCCATCAAAAGGAATGAAATCTTGCCATTTGCAATGACGTGAATGGAACTGGAGGGTATTATGCTGAGCGAAATAAGTCAATCAGAGAAAGGTATGTATCATATGATCTCACTGATATGAGGAATTCTTAATCTCAGGAAACTAGCTGAGGGTTGCTGGAGTGGTCGGGGGTGGGAGGGATGGGGTGGCTGGGTGATAGACATTGGCAAGGGTATGTGCTATGGTGAGCACTGTGAACTGTGTTAAGACTGTTGAATCACAGACCTGTACCTCTGAAACAAATAATACATTATATGTTAAAAAAAAAAAAAAAGAAGATAGCAGGAAGGGAAGAATGAAGGGGGGGAAATTGGAGGGGGAGACGAACCATGAGAGACTATGGACTCTGAGAAACAAACTGAGAGTTCTAAAGGGGAGGGGGGTGGGGGGATGGGTTAACCTGGTGATGGGTATTAAAGAGGGCACGTACTGCATGGAGCCCTGGGTATTATATGCAAACAATGAATCATGGAACACTACATCAAAAACTAATGGTGTAATGTATGGTGATTAACATATCATAATAAAAGAAAAAAGAAAAAAGAAAAGAAAAATGAAGTCAAAGTGAAACTTATCCATATAGAGGCCCATCTCACAGATTTTGCTTATAATGAAATGAATGGTCTGTGTCAAAAATGGGATGAATCAAAACTTTCATCACCTGAAAATGTTCAGAAAATTCAAAATGAATCAGATCTAAGCTGGCCACTTATACACCAGTTGGCTTTATGAATCATTTTACTGTATAAATGTGATTTCTCCTAAAAATATCTTACCTATTTATTATTATATATCTTAAACAATTCAAAATTTGCCAATTTAAAATGAGCCTATGACATGAGACTTGAAGTTATACATCTTGTTTCATAAAAAGGTCAAGAGGCTTTCAAAGAAATTAAAATTTTAAAAATTGTTTCTGTGACTGTAAAGTGAATTCTTGAAACTCTCATACCCTAAGAACAGTTCCTATGACTTTTTCATTATCATGAATGTTCTTGTGGTAGTGAGACTATTCAACTTGGGGCCACAAATCACAGACTGTAAGCCATAATTTATAATTATTCATTACATTAGTTTAAGTATTGAGAAAATTTCACCAGTCAGGGAGATTTATGATTTATTGTTCAATCTATATTTCCATCACTTATTTAAATGACAGTTGGAAGTTATCCAAACTCTCTAAATTTGAGTCTTTTCAACTGTACCTTAGAATGAGATATGTTCTGGAACTGGAAATAATTGGGTACTATGTATTTAAACCAATAACAAGTTCCTAGTCCTTCATGCAAATTTCATTTTGATAGAGGACTTTTAAGTGAGCTTACTACACCTAACTGCTAGGTCTTAAAGCTGCTTAAGTACTACAACATTTTAATAGCAAAAAGGAAACCCATGGAATAGGAATAAATGTTTACAAAACATGTATCTGATAAGGGGCTAATATCCAAAATATATTTTAAAAAAAAACTTCTTACTAAGCAGAAAGAAAAATACATGATTATAAAATGAAAAATGGACTTTAGTAGATATTTGTCTAAAGAAAACATACAAATGGCCAAAAAGTATATAAAAAGTTGCTGAACATCATTAATCATCAGGAAAATGCAAATCTAAACCACAAGTGGCACAGTTCCTATGGAAAACAGTATGGAAGTTCCTCAAAAATTAAATTAAAAATTAAGTTAAACTACCATATGAGCCAGCAATCCCACTTCTGAATATATATCCAAAGAAAATGAAATCAGGATCTTCAAGAGATTATCTGTACTACCATGTTCATTGTAGCATTATTCTCAATAGCCAAAATATGTAAACAACCTAAGTTTCCATTCACAGGTGAATGGATAAAGAAAATGTGGTATATTCATTCAGTATTCATAAAATATTCATAAAACTAAGGATTCATAAAAATCCTTTAAAAAAGAAGGAAATCCTGCCATCTGTACCACATGGATGAACCTTGAGGACATATGCTAAGTGACATAAGACAGTTGCAAACAAAACAACTACATGATTTCACTTATATAAGGTAACTAAAACAGCCAAATTCACAGAATCAGAGAATAACAGGGTGGTTTCTAGGGGCTGGGAGAAGGTAAAAATGATGAGTTCTTGTTCAGTAGGTATATAATTTCAGTTATGCAAGATGAGAAAGTTCTAGAGAGCTGCTGTAAACATAGTTATGATGCTGCAAAGTGCAGAGGGTAGAACACATAAGTGTTCTTAAAAAACAAGTACATAGGGGAAGGGAGGGAAAACTGAATGGGAAGAAATCAGAGAGGGAGACAAACTATATGAGACTCTTGAGTCTTGGAAACAAACTGAGGGTTGCAGAAAGGGAGGAGGGTGGGGGGATGGGGTTAACTGGGTGATGGGCATTAAAGAGGGCACGTGATATGATGAGCATTGGGTGTTATACTCAACTAATGAATCATTGAACATTATATCAAAAACTAATGATGTACTATACCTTGGCTAATTGAATTTAAATAAAAAAATAAAATAAAAAATAAAACACACACACACACACGTATAATAAAAAACAAAAGGCACAAGGAAACTTAAAGGTGATGGATATATCTATTACCCTGATCATGGTGATGGTTTCACAGATACATGCTTATGCCCCAAATCATCAAGTTATATATATTAAATATGTGTAGGATTTTTTTCTTTCTTTCTTTTTTGTATATCAACTGTACTTCAGTAAAGCTGTTTAAAAGAAGAAGGTAAGCAACAAACATAGTTTAGCTAGTGGGCTAGCTGGAAACATGAAAAAAAAAATTGAGAAGTCTTTAGTTTTGCCAGTTATAATTTATATAAAAATGTTTACTACACAAAGATCAAAAGCAACATTCATACATGCTTAAAAATGTAAGGATTCATTTGCTTCATAAAACATGCAAAACTAAATGTGAAGGAAACTTATTTACTTTTCTGTTTAAATGAACCAACTTGCTTTTGATTGATTTCTTGTTCTCTTCCTGCATATTTGGATATTTATTTGCTCTAAGATTTACGGGATAAAATTGTCATGATGTCATTTCCTTAAGAGTCTCAAATCTATGCATGGACCATAAATACCTATTATAATTATAAATCAGTAATTATTTTATTAAACAAGATTTATTTTTGAAGTATATTTAAGAATTCCTGAATTACATTAAAGCTTAAACTTTCATATAATTATCTTAGAAATAGTAAAAGGAATGCCATTTTGTTATAAATAGTGGGGATATTAATTTTTTCTGCTTCAGCTTCACTAAATCCAAGATCATACACCAGAAGACACATGAAAATGAAAACTATATATTTTTAGCAAAAAACTTGATTAAAAAATGGAAAAAGAACGTGGTTATACATTTCTCCAAAGATGACATACAAACAGCCAAGAGGTACATGAAAAATTGCTCAATATTACTAATAATCAGCGAATGCAAATCAAAGCCACAATGAGGTATCACCTCACAACTGTCTGAATGTCTGTGATCAAACAGAAAACAAGCAAAATAACAAGTATTGGTGAGGATGTGGCATAAAAGGGAACTCTTGTACATGGTTGCTGGAATTATAAATTGGTACAGCCTCATGTAAAACAGTATGGAGGTTCCTCTAGAAATTAAAATTAGAACTACCATGTGATCCAGAAATACCACTTTTGAGTATATATCCAAAACACTTGAAATGAGAATCTCAAAGCAATGTCTATGATTTTATTTTTAATTAATTGTGCTAAACATCCAGATTAGTATATATATATATATATATATATATATATATATATATATATATATAGCAATTTACTATAGACCAAAGTTGTTCAAAATTATCCTCTATATTTTATTTTCTTGAATAATTTCCCTCCCATGCTCTTCCCTAAATTATTATTCTAAATTTTTTAGGTTATGTGTTGACCATGTGGATTTACTATCTAGTATTCCATAATTTCTCCCTTCTTCACCGTATCTGTATGTTTTTTGTTCTACTTTTTGGAATATTTTTAAAATATATCTTCCAAAAACAGTTATTTAAAAAAATAGGAACAGCAATTTTGTTTTAATTTCTAGGAGCTATGCTTTGTATTTCTGATTTTTTTTGCATATACTTTCTTGTCCATGTCATAAATAAAATTTGCTCTATTATCTCTCTGAAAATGAAGAGATATTAATCTTGTTTCCAGATATTTCACTTCTGTATTTCCAATGAGTTACTTTTTTGTGTTTTTGTTTGTTTGCTAACTTTGGGTATCGTTCATTCATATTGGGAGATTTTCTCAAAATGTAGGTGATTTTTGGTTACCTTTTTATATTTAATATTACCCAAAAGGTCTGTTGGAAACTCTGCATATATGATGCTTTCAATGACTGAGTTTATTGAAAGGAAAGCCACTAGATTTTTGGGAAGAACTCCTGATCATTAGGTCCCTTTTCTATATGGTTAAGTTTCCCTTAAATAGAATCTTAGCCAAAATCTTATCAGGAAAATTATGTTTGTCAATTCTAAGGATCTGGAAAGATGAAGGGAGTTTCAAAGTCCTTACAGTTAGTATGCTAGGTTCCATTATTCATTTCTTTGTGAATAATGTTGCTAAATTTAGAGTCTTTGGTTTAATGTCTATAGATGGACATCTTGAAAGTTCTGGGCTTCTGGAAGAAGCAGGCTGGCTGGTAAGACAGGGAACATGGCATCAGATGGCCTTTTAAACATGCTCTTATCCAATCCCTCTATTCTCACATTTTTGTTTAATCTTTCCTACCAATTACTAATTGTTTCTCTGATACTCCTGATGTATTTTCCCAGTTTTGTTTGTTTCATGCATGTTTAAGAACCTGGATTTTTTTGTTTTGCCTTAAAAAATAAGTGACTTAAAAATACTTCAACTTAATACATTTTTCTTTGCAATGACAGGTTTTATCTGAAAACAGGAGTTTTGTTTGTTTTTTTTTTCCACTTCCGGTTAAGAAAGGGGCAGAAAATTATTTCATCATGTTCAAATCAAAAGTTTCCCTAAATTACTTTCAGTCAAATGTATGATGATTTTACCATGCAGATTATGTAGGAATCAAGAATGTTTCACTGAACCAATTTTGAGACTAAAATAACTATTTCTTATTTCTTTTTCCAATTAAATATTGTATGTATTACCTGAAGGGAAAATTCCTTAATGAACTAACAAATAATTTAAATATGTGTTGGCAGTGATTATAGAAACAATTTTCACTATTTTTTTTTTTTTAAAGATTTTATTTAATTGACAGAGAGAGACACACACAGCGAGAGAGGGAACACAAGCAGGGGGAGTGGGAGAGGGAGAAGCAGACTCCCCACTGAGCAGGGAGCCCGATGCGGGGCTCGATCCCAGGACGCTGGGATCGTGACCTGAGCCGAAGGCAGCCGCTTAACCAACTGAGCCACCCAGGCGCCCCACAATTTTCACTATTTTCAACTTGCTTAGAACTAAATTTGACTCAAAATGTGAAATTTATTTAAATTATCATAATAAATTTATTTCAGTAAAATTCCATAATATTCTCCATTTTTAGTAATACAAGAAAATTCTGATCTTCCATTCTTGGGTCTTGATTTGCATTAACAGGGTTTCCCAATAGTTTAAGAGCTAAAAATATGAAAATAATATTTTTAAAAGCAGAAGAGCTCCCTTTCCATTTAAGAGACTACACACATTATTTAAAGTTATAAAACAAGTTATCACAAAACAGTTTAATTATTATGAAATTTATGTGAAAGACACAAGTAAATAGGAAATACAGAAAAAATCCAAGTAAGTTTCTTCTTCTTCTCCTCTTCCCTCATTATTTTGCTTTCACACATTTGATACTAGTATTTTCTGAAAGTTAACATGATTTTAAGTAGAAATTATGTATCTAAACTGTCATTGGGGAGATTAAAATCCTAGCTATTAAATAGGATTCTAAAATCTTATTAAAAGATGATCTTTTTTTTCCTGTGAATGTGAAGATTTGAATTTATATATTGAAAATAACTCTTTCTATACCATGGGCACTAATCTTAAAGAAAGAAATAGGGACTTATGAGTTATAATTAAAACAAACTCTCCTGAATCTTACCTTTTGAATTATCCATGCTTTGAAAGATTAAACAACTATTCAACCAATAATTGATCAATTAAATTGACTGAACTATATCCCAAAGCTAGCCATATCTTAACAGTAGAAATTTAGATACCTCAGAAATATTCAGTACCTAAATATTTCTTATTAACCACACTGAGATTATCAGAGATAACTGCAGAGACCACATTCAGAACTTCCTCAGGTAACTGAGGCATTCTCCTTTAGTATAATAAGCTACCAATGTTACATGTAAGTTTAATATCTATAGTATTATAGATAATATATATGCATACTAAATATATGCATATAATATATATATGCATTTTATATTTCTTTTGGTACACATTGTATACATACATATGTGAATAATAACAACAACAATAATAATAATATAAAGCACTACCATTTATATTTCCCTTACTATGGACCAGGCAGTGTACTAAGCATTTTCCTTTTTCTTAATGTTCATAGTGCCTTTATTCATTATAACTAATCATGACAGAAAACAAATATCCATTAACAAGAGAATGATATATACATATGAGGAAATACTACTCGGCAATGAAAAGTAATGAACTCCTGATAGACACAAAATGGATGAATTCAAGTACATTACAGTGAATGAAATGGTTAGACAGCAAAAAATGCATATTGTATGGTGTCATATCCTCTAGAATAGATAAAAATCATCTGTAAAGAATCTCCAGCAATGATTGCCTCAGTGCTGAAGAGAAATTGGGAAAGATTAGGAGAGGATTCTGAGGCATGTGGGCTATCCTTTTAAATTACTGGATTATATTGATTAGCTTTTTATTCAGGATTTTGACCTCTCAATTAATAAGAGACATTGGCCTACAAGTTTGTTTCTTACCTATCTATCTATCTATCTATCTATCTATCTATCTATCTATCATCTATCTATCTATCTAAGTAGTTAACATACAGTGCAATATTGGTTTCTGGAGTAGAATTCAGTGATTGATTCATCACTTACATAAAACACCCAGTGCTCATCATAACAAGTGCCCTCCTTAATACCCATCACCTATCTAGCCCACCCCTCACCCACTTCCCTCCATCACCCCTTAGTTTGTTCTCTATGATTAAGAATCTCTAATCGCTTCTTTCTCTCTTTTCCTTTTCCCCCTATATGTTCATCTGTTTTCTTTCTTAAATTCCACATATGAGTGGAATCATATGGTATTTGTCTTTCTCTCATTGACTTATTTCGATTAGCATAATGCACTAGCTCCACCCATGTTGTTGTAAATAGCAAGATTTCATTTTTTGACGGCTGAGAATTATTCCATTGTATATATGTATATACCACTTTTTCTTTATCCATTCATCAGTTGATGAACATTTGGACTCTCTCCATAGTTTGGCTATTGCTGATAATGCTGCTATAAACACTGGGGTGCATGTATCCCTTCGATGTGTATTTTCGAATCCTTTGGGTAAATACCAGGTAGTGCAATTGCTGAGTCATAGAGTAGTTCTAATTTTAACTTTTTGAGGAACCTTCATACTGTTCTCCAGAGTGGCTGCACCAGTTCACATTCCCACCAACAGTGTAAGAGGGTTTCCCTTTCTCCCCATCATTGCCAACATCTGTTGTTTCCTGTGCTGTTAATTTTAGCCATTCTGAGAGGTGGGAGGTGACATCACATCATAGTACTGATTTGTATTTCCCTGATGATGAGTGATGTGGAGCATCTATTCACATGTCTGTTAGCCATCTGGATGTCTTCCTAGGAAAAATGTCTATTCATTTCTTAACTGGATTATTTGATTTTTGGGTGATGAGTTTGATAAGTTCTTTATAGATTTCAGATACTAACCCTTTATCAGATGTGTCATTTGCAAATATCTTCTCCCTTTCCAAAGGTTGCCTTTTAGTTTTGTTGACTGTTTCTTTCTCTGTGCAGAAAGTTTTATTTGATGAAATCCCAATAGTTCATTTTTCTTTTGTAGGAGATCTATCTAATAAGTTGTATAGCCAATGTCAAAGAGGTTGCTTCCTGTGTTCTCCTCTAGGATTTTGATGGTTTCCTGTCTCACATTTAATCTTTAATCCATTTTGAATTTATATTTGTGTATGATATAGGATTGTGTATGATATAGGAAAGCAGTCTAGTTTCATTCTTCTGCATGTTGCTGTCCAGTTTTCCCAACACCATTTGTTGAGGAGACTGTCTTTTTTCCACTGGATATTCTTTCCTGCTTTATTGAACATTAGTTGACCATATAGTTGTGGGTCCATTTCTGGGTTTTCTATTCTGTTCCATTGATCTATGTGTCTGTTTTTATGCCAATACATACTGTCTTGAGGACTACAGCTTTGTAATATAGCTTGAAGTCCAGAACTGTGATGCCTCCTGCTTTGCTTTTCTTTTTCAAAATTGCTTTTGTGGTTCCATGAAAAGTTTAGGATTGTCTGTTCTAGCTCTGTGAAAAATGCTGGTGGTATTTTGATATGGGTTGCATTAAATGTGTAGATTGCTTTGGGTTGTATACAGTTTTTAACAATAATTGTTCTTCCAATCCATGAGCATGGAATGTTTTTCCATTTCTTTGTGTCATCTTCAATTTCTATCATAAGTGTTCTATAGTTTTGAGAGTACCGATCCTTTACCTCTTTGGTTAGATTTATTCTTAGGTATCTTATGGTTTTTGGTGCATTGTAAATGGGATTGATTCCTTGATTTTTTTTTTTTTTTTGCTGTTTCATTATTGGTATATAGATATGCAACAGATTTCTGTATATTAATTTTATATTGGGCTCCCTGCTCATTGGGAGCCTGTTTCTCCCTCTCCCTCTGCCTGCTGCTCCCCCTGCTTGTGTGCTCTCTCTAATAAATAAATATCTTAAAAAAAAAAGGAAAAAGTAAGAAATCATAGACTTATACCTTCATTTCAGTTATTATATACTTTTGTTGTGGATATCTATATAATTATGAAGAGAGTTTCAAAACTGTCAACAGTGGGAAAGGTTGAGACAAGAGGTTTACAGGAGTCTTAATAGAAACTCAAAACTCAAGTTGATTGGAGAGGGACACCTGAAATACCCAGAATAATTTTTTTGAAAATATATAATAAAACAAAAGAAAACCAAATACAATCCACCTTCTCCCTCAAAAAAAATTTATACTATATGAGAAGACAGACTATATATAAAATTATATTGAGTATTTTTAAACAATTGATGAGTGATCAATGTTAAAATGAATCTTAAAATATGAAAAAATTTAGGCAATTTAAGCAGCCTCTGTTGTACAATAAAGATGATATGAATGAAGTACCATTCACTGAGTGATAGTATTGAAAGAAGAGATTTTCTTTTTTTTTAAATTTTATTATGTTATGTTAATCACCATACATTACATCATTAGTTTTTGATGTAGTGTTCCATGATTCATTGTTTGCATATAACACCGAGTGCTCCACTCAATACATGCCCTCTCTAATACCCATCACCAGGCTAACCCATCCCCCCACCTCCCTCCCCTCTAGAACCCTCAGTTTGTTTCTCAGAGTCCATAGTCTCTGATGGTTGTCTCCCCCCTCCAATTTTCCCCCCTTCATTTTTCCCTTCCTACTATCTTTTTTTTTTTTTTTTTTTATCATATAATGTATTGTTTCAGAGGTACAGGTCTGTGATTCAACAATCTTACACAATTCACAGTACTCACCATAGCACATACCCTCCCCAATGTCTATCACCCAGCCACCCCATCCCTCCCAACCCCCACCACTCCAGCAACCCTCAGTTTGTTTCCTGAGATGAAGAATTCCTCATATGATACATGTCTTTCTCTGAATGACTTATTTCGCTCAGCATAATACCCTCCAGTTCCATTCACGTCGTTGCAAATGGCAAGATTCCATTCCTTTTGATGGCTACATAATATTCCATTGAATATATACACCACATCTTCTTTATCCATTCATCTGTCGATGGACATCTGGGCTCTTTCCATAGTTAGGCTATTGTGGACATTGCTGCTATAAACATCAGGGTGCACGTACCCCTTCAGATCACTACATTTGTATCTTTGGGGTAAATACCCAGTAGTGCAATTGCTGGGTCGTATGATAGCTCTATTTTCAACTTTTTGAGGAACCTCCATATTGTTTTCCAGAGTGGCTGCACCAGCTTGCATTCCCACCAACAGTGTAGGAGGGTTCCCCTTTCTCCGCATCCCCGCCAACATCTGTCATTTCCTGACTTGTTAATTTTAGCCATTCTGACTGGTGTGAGGTGGTATCTCATTGAGGTTTTGATTTGGATTTCCCTGATGCGGAGCGATGTTGAGCACTTTTTCATGTGTCTGTTGGCCATTTGGATGTCTTCTTTGAAAAAAAGTCTGTCAATGTCTTCTGCCCATTTCTTGACTGGATCATTTGTTCTTTGGGTGTTGAGTTTGACAAGTTGTTTATAGATTTTGGATGCTAGCCCTTTATCTGATATGTCATTTGCAAATATCGAAAGAAGAGATTTTCTTTTCAAAGAAAAATTTTGTCATGACTATGAAAGGGAAGTGCTAAGAATATAAGAAAGCTATAATCCCTATCTTCTATAATCGGAAGCCAAATGATAATGTTTACCATTGGTAAATAAAGAAGCAACAGTGCATGACAAGAGTTAAAACAATGAAAAGTATTGCCTCTAGAGAGTGGGATGATGTTCAGAGAAAAAGAGGCCAGTGAGCATCTGCTATTGATTTTTTTAAAAAGATTTTATTTATGTATTTGACTGAGAGTGGGAGAGACAGCGAGAGCAAAAGCATGGGGAGCACCAGAAGGAGAAGGAGAAGCACTTAGCAGGGAGCCTGATGCAGGACTCGATCCCAGGACCCCGGGACCATGACCTGAGCCAAAGGCAGACATTTAACCGACTGAGCCAATTAGGTGCCCCTGCTATTGATTTTTTATAAGTTCACTGCACTATGTGACTTTAACACTGTGTACATTACTCAAATATGAAAAAAAAGCAACTTAAAAGTACAATGAGAACGTTGAAATATAAAACAAGCACAGGACAGATAAAGTGAAATAAACTTCACGAATAAAGGTACTGAAAATACAAACCTATGTATATGTCTATGTATATGTAGTAAAAATACCCATACCCACATAGGAAAGTTATTTTAATGGCACTTCTGTTGTTTTACAGTTCACATGAAAAGACTAACAAAGAGGACCGGATTGGGAAATAGAAATTATCATAACATTTGTCTCCTTGAAGTTTTTAAAAACATATAAATACAATGCATTCTTACCACAGGAGATGTAAAAATGTTTTAACTTGTCATCATTTGAAAATTATTTTTATGAACATGATTTGCATCCAGTTTAAATTGTGATGAAAAGGAATAAATGTGTTCTACTTCCTCTCCCCCAAGCAATTGAGGGAGATTATGACTACTTTTTTGGAAGTGATTAAGAAAAACAGAATGAGTCACAAATGCTAGAAGTTAAACAGAGCTGAAATGGTAAATTATTTCAGAGCAGATGTTTAAAGGAAATGAAACCAACATTTGAGAAGAAAGAATGGGTATTAGAGAACTGGAGTAATCTTTTCAGTGACTTTTTCTATAGTCTACTTTTGACAGACACACCTGCCAAATCACTAACTGCGTGGAAACTGTTGCTTTAGAAAGTGCTCCAGTTTCATTCTTCTGCATGTTGCTGTCCAGTTTTCCCAACACCATTTGTTGAAGAGACTGTCTTTTTTCCATTGGATATTCTTTCCTGCTTTGTCAAAGATTAACTGACCATACAGTTGTGAGTTCCTGAAACTAACAGTACTTATTAACACCTACCCTCTGTAAAATACTTCCCATAAATAGGGTTGAAGTATTAAAAATGATATCCCTATTTTGTGTATTAAGAGACTTATAAATAGAAATGCTTTATGATGGGCACCTGGGTGGCTCAGTCAGTTAAGTGTCTGCATTCGGCTCAGGTCATGATCCCAGGGTCCTGGGATGGAGCCCAGCATCAGGCTCCCTGCTCCTCAGGGAGCCTGCTTCTCCCTCTCCCTTGGCCTGTTGCTCCCCTTGCTTGTGCACACTCTCTCTCTCTCTCTCTGTGTCATATAAATAAATGATATCTTTTAAAAAAGGAAATGCTTTATGAGTTGGCCATGATTTTACAATCACTTGAATAATTTTGGGGAACATTTCAATTTCAGCTCTGTTTTTCTCCAAAACTGAAACTTGTCCACAACACTATGCTGCTTTATACACTTAGGATAATTCTGTTTTTGTTTGTTTGGGAGAATGTCAAATAAAGAATGTGTAAGTAAAAATCAAATTTTATTAATTCTGAATATATGCTTAGGAGTAATGCAATGTCACCTAATTCACCTATCCAAACATTCATAGCAGAGAATTAACAGATGGGTGCTTAAAGGAAAATTTTATCCCTTCTTCATTCATAGACAAAAAAAACAAACTAATCATTACCTACTGTGGTAGGCAGAATAATGGGTCCCCAAATATATACATGTCCTACTTCTCAATACACGTGAATGTGTAAAGTTATATGACAAGGGAGAATTAAGGGTGCAGATGAAATTAAGTTTGATGATTAGGGGCCCTGAGATGGGAAGATTATCCTGGGTTATCCAGCTGGGCCTAATAAAATCACAAGGGTCTTTATAAGTGGAAGAGGAAGGTAAAAGAGAAAGAACCAGAGAGATGGTACTGTGATGAATACTCAGCTCAATGTTGATGCAGATATAGTGCAGAGGAGGACTGGAGCCATGAACTAAGGAATGTGGGCAGCTTCTTGAAGCTGGAAAAGTCTAGGAAATGGATTCTCCCTTCAACCTCTGGAAGAAATGCAGCCCTATCTGCTAACACCTTGGCTTTAGCCCATTTATACTCATTTTGGACTTTCAAACTCCAGAACTATACAGTAATAAATTTGTGTCCTTTTAAGCCATTAAATTTGTGGTATTCTCTTACAGCAGAGAAAGGAAACTATGACAAAACTTTATTCATCTTAGGTTTTTGGCTGATACTGTAACAAAAAGATTAATAAGAGAAAAACAGTTCATTAACAAGTGCAATAGACATCATACAGGAGAAACTTAAACAAAAAGTAACTCAGGGGCGCCTGGGTGGCTCAGTTGGTTAAGCGACTGCCTTCGGCTCAGGTCATGATCCTGGAGTCTCCGGATCGAGTCCCGCATCGGGCTCCCTGCTCAGCAGGGAGTCTGCTTCTCCCTCTGACCCTCCCCGCTCTCATGTGCTCTCTCTCGCTCTCTCATTCTCTCTCTCAAATAAATAAATAAAATCTTGAAAAAAAAAAAAAAAAAAAAAAAGTAACTCAAAGTGGGGGTTCATAACTCCAGCTTATATAACATCTTCAACAAAGAACAATAAATTTATAGAGAAATGCCAGGACAAAAGAAAGCAGTTTTAGGCTTCCAAGGGCAGCAAACCGCGAGAAGGTAAGTATATGGTAGGGAAGAACTGGAGTAAAGTATGTTTGCAGATTCCTCTTGTGCCATATATGGGCTGATAAGAATCTGTCTCCAGTAGAGGGAAAATTTACTCCCTTCCTTAGGAAAAAAGAGAGAGAGTAGAGGGAGCTTTTCTTGTATTTGCTGCTTCCTTAAACTTCCTTCAGTTTAAAAGAACCCTTAATGTCAATAATTTGAAAGTAACACATTCTGGTTTCCTTCAATACTACACACTAGTATCTTCATTGGGTGTTAGCAACAGATGATGAAACAAGAGAGAAAAGGCTTCTTGTCCTGTAAGAGCTCAAATTTTAGTATTACTAAAGGAAATTAAAAAAAAAAAAAAAACAAGCAAACAAAATTAGATTGAAAGTAACTATCAAGGGAGGGGTGCCTGGGTAGCTCGGTCCATTAGGCGTTCTACTTTTGATTTCCACTCAGGTCATGAATTGAGGGTTCAGAGATCAAGCCCCTAGTTGGGCTCCATGCTCAGTGGGGAGTCTGCTTGAGATTCTTTCCCTGTCCTTTTGCTCTTCCTCTCTCTCTCTCTCAAATAACTCTTAAAAAAAGTAAACTCTCAAGGGAAAAGGAGGGTAAAAGAAAAAGAATGACTTACTCAAAATAGGTCTTCAGTTTGCAGTGGGCTAGAATCCTTCAGAAAACAACAGAGGCACTGATAACTATAAAATAGGAGTCAAGCTCAGAATATTTTAAAATAGTATTTCCAAGACAGAACAGTGAGTTCACGAATTATGAAGAGTAGAGGAGCTTGATGCTTAGAGAATAGAATTACGGCATTTTGACAAGAAAGAGCTTACCAACTGAAAGGGTGTAAGTTGATTTTGGAGTAACAGTTGAAGGTAGAATCTTAAAAGCTAGGGTAGGTAGTTTAGACTTTAAAAAGTACAAAGAAAATCATCAAATGATTTAAGAAAGGGAGTGACATTATCATATATAAATATTTTTAAGATGACTTCCTGCAGATGGGTAATGCTAAATGGAACATGAATAAAAGCAGTTTTGGAGAAGAGTATGGTGGCGTTGATTAGCTTAATGGCAGTAAAATGCAGAGAGCTAAATAGAAATGAGACAGGGCAAGAATTGCTAATGGAATGGATGGGGGAGGAGAAAGATGAAAAAAGGATGAGTTATTGTTAGGTTTCTAATTAACTGGATAGATGCCAATGCAATTTACTAGAATGGGAGAGATTTGCTAAGGAACAGTTTTGGGAGCAAAATATGGAGCTTCATGTTAATAGGTTAACCTTGAGAGGATTAGTAAAAATCTAGGTTAAAATATTAAGTTATTCAACACATAAATATATATCTGTAGACATCCATACACACATAAATCAAACACATACATGAAATATATATAATAGACATAATATGTATATATGTAAATATACATATTTACATATGTAAATGCACACATATATAATTTAATGAGTTAGGCCACTCTATTTTATTTGGGATTTTTAAAAGATAAATGTACTTTAGCCTTGGCCGCCATCATGAACGACACAATAACTATCCGGACCAGGAAGTTCATGACTAACCGACTACTTCAGCGGAAACAGATGGTCATTGATGTTCTTCATCCCAGAAAGGCAACAACAGTACCTAAGACAGAAATTCGGGAAAAACTAGCCAAAATGTACAAGACCACACCAGATGTCATATTTGTGTTTGGATTCAGAACCCATTTGGTGGTGGCAACACAACTGGCTTTGGCATGATTTATGATTCCTTGGATTATTCAAAGAAAAATGAACCCAAACACAGACTTGCAAGACATGGCCTATATGAGAAGAAAAAGACATCAAGAAAACAGCAAAAGGAATGCAAGAACAGAATGAAGAAAGTCAGGGGGACTGCAAAAGCCAATGATGGTGCTGGCAAAAAGTGAGCTGGAGATTGGACAACAGAAGGAGTAAAGATGCTGCAGTGGCTTTATCTGTGGTGGTTGTGCAGATTTTTCATGAGAGGATCAATAAACTAAGAATGTTAGTGTGAAAAAAAAAGATAAATGTACTTTAGCAATGTTACTAATAATAACATTTATTGAGTTTATTAGTAATAGATTCTTGAGGCTATAGTTAATGAGCTGTTATAATGTCAGTGACTAAAATGGATCATGTGTGGGGAAAAACAGATACAACTCTAAGCGAACTCTAAGCTTACATTTATTATTATAAGATTATAAACCAACAGTTCTTGGAGCCAGTTAAAAGCAACCAAAAAAAAAAAAAACCCAAAACACTGATATTACAGAAATGCTTTTTGATGTTTTCAAGATAGATTATAAATACGTATTTTAGATATCAAGACAGATAACACATTGAACTTAAATAAAATTGTATGATAACTGGTCTGTAAATATTCATTAATACGCTTACTTTTCTATCCAAACAAGCACTAATTGTTAAGTGCTTTGAATTCTCAAAAGCATTTGTGTCCTGTCAAGTTTTCTGCTATTGGCATGTGGCATATGGTGTTAATCAAATTTCATCAAGGCTAAATTAAAGATATTTATGGCTTATGATTATAATTTTACAAGTGTGAAACATCTGCCAGAAGCCAGGGAGATCAGCGGAAGATTTGTGTGTAAAACCATAAGAATGGATGAGATAACTCAAGAAGTATAAAGAGAAAGGAAGGAAGGAAGGAAGGAAGGAAGGAAGGAAGGAAGGAAGGAAGGAAGGAAGAAAGGAAGGAAGGAAGGTAGGTTGGTTGGGATGGTCGGGAGGGAAAGAAAACTCAGTACTGGAACCTGAGGAGCTTCATCACTGTAAGATATTGGGTAAGTACAAATGTCAAATGAGGTGGGAGGAAAACCCCAAGAAACCAGTGTGATTTAATCCAAGATAAAATCATGAGATAGTCATCCTCCATATTAAATAAACAGTTGAGCAAAATGAGGACAGAAGACTATACCAAAATGTAAACGGTGGTCTCCAAGATTTCATTCCCTGAGATGGAAAGTCTATGGAACTTCCCCTAATTGACAATGGGGAAAAGCCAGATTGCTGATTGAGTGCAGGATGTTGGCTTCCCCAGTTTAGTTCAGTAGGTGAAGACACTTTTGATCCTGCCTGCAGTGCAGGCACAGTTAGCTGTTTGCCTATGCTGAAGAGAGAAAGCAGAGACACCTGTGCAAATGAAAACTAGGCCTGATAACTGACTTTTGACATAATCACTAATATATCAACTTCATATCTGAATTATATAACAATCTTCTCCAGGAGGGAATAATTTATGTCTTGGGACAATTTCTTAACCTAGCAAAATGGAATAAAAATTTCAATAGTTCTTCATTATGTATAAGCTAACCTCTATTTCCCAAAGACGAGGAGGTTCAGAATTGATGATGGGCAAACTAAGGCAAAAAAAAAATTTGGTGACTTTAAGGAAAAATTTCAAATTACTCATCTAGGAGACAATTTGGCATCTGAATCAACATAAGAGAATGGATAAGGAAGAAAGCTATATATATCGCCCATCTATTAAATATTAGTTACGGTTACTGTTAGAAACTTTATAAATATATTATTTATTTTAAAACAGTTCTGCAGTGTAGCTGAGGGCTAATAATATGTTGCTATTAAAAAGAGCTTAAGAAATTCTCATGACAGGTTTTTCTCATAAAATATGATGAGTCAGGATCACATATAGTTTTTTGGAATATAAATTATATTTCACTTGTCTCTCCAAGTGTTTCCTCCATAGGACATCATGGTACTCTTCCATTGTAACGTGCAGTGTGATTACTCTGACAAAGAGATGACTATATTGCAAATTAACAGCCACAGAGAAAGGAGTCTGGTGCCAAGACTGTCATGGATATTGTAATAAGGGTGAAGCACAGTGTTTGCAGGAAGGACAGTATCTATTATGTTCTGTTTTATATCAAGGAAAGGTAGAATCACAATTCAAAGATTCTGATTTTTTTCCCCTTAGAAATGAATCAGATGCCAGAATTTAAGGTAAAGGAGCAGATGTCTAGGACATTTTCCAGTTTCCATTAAAATAAGGAGGTATTTAAAAAACTTTATATGTAGATTTTTAAATGGTCAGTAGTAATGTGAAAATTTGCTTGGCATAAATATACATCCACAGTTTAATAAAATGGTAACTTTGTGTCACTCCCCATATAAAAAAATGAAACTACAATGTCATAAAGTAAACAATTTGAATTGCAATTAAAATGAGATTACATTAAATTACTGTTTTTGTTCTTGCTTTTACTACTTCATATAAGATTTTTATTACTGACTTAATATGTTTACATATTTTGTTTAGTTTTTTTAATCCTCTCAGAGCCCTCTCCAGTGACTTCTTTTTTCTTAAGTTTTTATTTAAATTCCAGTTAGTTAACATACAGTCTAATATTTGTTTCAGGTGTACAATATAGTGACTCAAAACTTCCATACAACGCCTAGTGCTCAGATTTTTCTGGAATCAATCACCTTTTTTCATCATTTACTAGAAAACTCATACATTTGAGGTTTTTTTGTTTTTTATTAAAGATTTTATTTATTTATTTGAGAGAGTGAGAGAGAGAGAGCAGGAGTGGAGAGAGGGGCAGAGGGAGAAGCAGACTCCCGGCTGAGCAGGAAGCCTGAAGCAGGGCTCTACCCTGGACTCCAGGATCATGACCTGACTGAGCCACCCAGGCACCCCACAACTCATATATTTGATAAAATGCTATTGTTATCAAATATTACTAGCAGTAATTATTAATGCATGATTTGTAAGCCTCATCTTTGTTCTCTGAAATAGGTTGTTAATGTAATTGATCTCTCAAATTTTGTGTATGTGCTTAAATATAATTAATCATTTATGGTGATAAAATAATAAAATCAATAAATTTGTTGTCATAGTATTTTTAAAAATTCAGGTTTTATATGAATAAAGAACAAGAATTTTACAAACTTGTTTTAAACTATAAGATGACTAAGAAGCATTCCTAATGTAAATACTGTTAATGATTAGGCTTTTTATGTTTAAAAAATAGTAAATAATTCCATTAATAGTGCAACTATATTTGTATGTATGGTACATCTATAAGTGTGTTTGTGTGTGTGTGTACCTTCAGAATTTACAAATTACTCTCATATAGTGATAGAATAAGATTTTGTTCTATTAACTAATGAGCTTTCATTCTCATTCATTCCTTTTACTCTATGCCACCCCGTGCTGCTAGACCTTCTGGACCTTCCAGACTTTAGTTTTTTGTTGTTGTTTTTCTTCGCGGCTTAGGAAAGTTAACTTGAGAATGAAAGAAGTTCTTAATTTTAATATTATACAGTTAGAAACAGGAAAGTTAAGAATCTGTAGATTATATACACACACACACACACACACACACACACACACATATATGTATATCCTAAATCTGAGAGAGTGTTTGCCCCCTCCTCACCAAAAGCTTTTATTTATTTTTTAAAAAGATTTTATTTATTTATTTGAGAGAGACAGACAGAGATAGCTCAAGAGAGCATGAGCAGAGAGAGAGCACTAGCGGGGAGGAGAGGGAGAAGCAAGCTCCCTGCTGAGCAGGACCCTGGGATCATGACCTGAGCTGAAGGCAGACGCTTAACCAACTGAGCCACCCATGTGCCCTCACTAAAAGCTTTTAAAAAGAGAAATTTTCTTGTCTTAATGAAACAAAGTAGTCAAATAGGACATCAGAACATGCTGAAGATGGAATAGGTCTCAAGAGAACTGCTTTCTGCTTCTCTAACTTGAAGCTAATCTTTTAACGGAATGTTTGTAGGTGGAACAAATAAAAGACGAGCTATTTGGGAAATCTGATTAACAGGTTTATTATGTCAGCTTCATTTTCTAGTTAAGATATAAAAGAGCAGGTAAACCTCACAGAGACGAAACAATATCCAGACTAAAATACAAATAGTATGGGTTATGTAAGATGGTTATGTACAGTGTAGAAGCAGATGAAATGAAAGCAAACACAGTCCCTGTACAGCCCAGAAAGGAAAAAGGAGCAAGATGATCTTTCCTTTTAACTAAGAGAATATGGCACTGAGAGCCAGAATAAAGGAGAGGACTTACAGTTAGAATAAACAGAATGCGAAGTACATGCAAGAATAAAAGAAATATAGAGACAATGTGAGAATGCAAACATCTAAGTTGATGACAGCATGAAGGGCCAGATATGAAGATGGACAACTTGGTGGATACTAAAGTATGACAGCCAAGGACAAGAGACTAGATGGCCTCTTCCCACCTTGCTGTGGCATTTTAGCAACAATCATATAGGTGCTCCTTCCAAAATAAAGTTAAGGGAGACAAAGAACAACAACAACAACAAAACCATGTTGAATAGAATAACTTTACCTTAAATTGTGCAGGTTTTATATTATTCTATAACCAAACAGATACAGTTTGTAATTAAAATGAATCCCATCCCCCCACGAATCTGTATTAGTTATGAGAATATGACCCTTTGACTTACATTAAGCATTAAACTGAAGAATGGAGATGTTAAATGACTTGAAAAAGTTAGAAACTTACACATTAACAAAGGTAATGTTTAAACCCAGGTGTGTTCACAAGGTGTAGTAGGAAGTAAGAATCACTGAAAGCCATTTTAGGAGGCTGACTAGTATATATACTATATCTCACCTCCTAATTCACACCTTGTGAAAACCCCTCTGAGTATAGACTGGACCTACTGCCTTACTTCTACTGAATAAAATGTGACAAAGTGATGAGATGTCACTTCTGAGATAAGTTATGAAAGACTGAGATTTCTAACATTCTTTCTGTAGTTCTTCTTACATAATTCCCTGATAAATGGGACCACCTGGGAGTGAGGGACTGAGTATGACCTCCAGCTCACCAGGCAGTGGGGGACTAAGACCAACAATCCACCAGCTACATGAGTGAGCTTGAAAGCAGATGCTTCCCCAGTCAAACCTTTGGATGAGACCACAGACACAGTAAACACCTTGACTGAAGCCTCTCAGAGGCTATGAAGCACAGAACCCAAGTAAGCCACGACTGGATTCCTAACCCACAGAAAACCATGAAATAATAAATGTTTTAAGCCACTACAATTAAATAAATAAATAATTGGGACAGGTTAGTCAGAGAAGCCAGACCAAGACCAGAAGGGAGGGGAAGAGGCAAGGTCAAGGTTCAGGGGGCAGAACAAAGGCATATCGAAACCCAGAGGGTAGGATAGGGGCAGGGAAGGAGACGACAGGACAGGACCCAAGGGATAGAGCATGGCCTTAATAAATAATAAACTCAGGTCTTCTTTTAATCATATATCTAGGGCAAGGTTCATTAGTGCAGTGAATTCTCCCAATGATGGAGAGAGACAATGACCCAGAATGATCAAGTACAACACGGAGAGAAATTATCTAAGAGTTTGAGATTTTAACTGTTCAAAGAAAGCTCAATTCCTATGTTTTAATTTATTTATGCTGATAGTGACCTATATCTAGTAATTTTTATTCCTTCCCATTCATCTAAAGTTGTCATTTATTATGAACTCTTAACTATGTTATGCATTATGAAAATGAATTGCTTACTTTTATTTTGAGCATAGAAAATGAAATACCATATTAGGGAAAAGTTGACCAGGTATGGGGAATTAATATCTATATTTTGATTTATGTACAATGACTAAGACAATTTAAAAAGCAAGGTATCTAGCTTCTCATGACATTTTTTTCTATGTAATTAAGCATCACTTTTTTCAATCACTACAAATTTAAGGAGGAATAAGCATTAAGATCCCACACTTTTGTGGTTACTATATGAATATCAATGTTTCATTTAGACTGTGTGTTTATTAAAGCACAGAGAAAAGTGTCATGAGATAGTTTTAGTTATTTGTACTCTGAGGAGAGATCTGGACTCTAAAAACCAAATATTAAACAATAAAAACAAAATAAAATGTGCAAATATCTACATGGTAATTGAGTTTTAAATGCCTAAGTTACATAACTTTAATCAAGACCAATAGGTTTTACCCAAAAGCTATGTCCAAACCATTCAGAGAACAGAGTAAAAGCTCATGGCTTCTTTATATAGGTAATTTATTGTTCTTTGGTCTTCCAGCATGATCCAATCATCTCTAAAGGATTCTTGGATAGAATGTGAAGATTTCATGAATTTGAATGAGAAAAAAAAAATATGTCTGTACTTTTATTATCTTCTCATTGAAATTTAACATTTCTTCCAATTATAAATCTCAGTCATAAACACATCAGTAAAAACAGTACCACGGAATTTTTTAGAAAAAGATATCCTAGATATTTATATAACACTTTACACTTGTTGCATATATCCTTAGAAATCATTTGTGCTTGTCACTACTTTGAAATTATAGTATTTTATTAACATGACACTGCATCATGTTATTAGATGCATTAATATAAAAGCACATAAATTTCCATATTACAAAACTTTTAATAACTACATGTTAACAGAATTATTTCCCTTTACAATCCATGTATTTTTGTGCTTTTTAAAATATTATTCTGAAAAGAAGTCCATAAGCTTTACCATATTGCCAAAAAGGTCTATTGCAAAACAAAAGAAAGGTTAGAACTCTTGTTAAAACAGGTAAGAGGAAGGGGGGGAAGCAAGGAGAAAAGGGGAGTTGGGGAAGGAGGGAGGAGGAAGGAGGAAGGAGGAGAGGGAGAGAGAGAGGAAGTGGGGAGGGGGAAATCAGTGACAATGGAGAAGAAAATGGTACTACGGATTCTTGTGGTCCTACTTTCCCTTAGCTCACTTAGTACTGGCAGAAGGAATATCCATGGATCATAGAATAGGTCTGAACTTTTTGCACTTTTAAGTAGACAGTATGAAAATCCCTCACTGCTGAACCTCACACAAAAGCTTTTCAAGGAGCTGCTGTACATGGGGAAGCTCACTTGATGTTTCTACACTCTGAATGTGTTTCTCACATGGGTAATGGTAAGTGAAAATCTGAAATATTTATTTCAGCTCTCAAAGTCTATGCTCAAGGAAGGAATCCTTTAATCTACTCATCAGTATTTATGGATAATATCCTTATCTACTCTCTGCATTGGGTGCTCTGCCCTGAGAATTGTTTTGATTTGTTCTTTCCTTTCTTTCTTCTTCCTCCATATCTCCCTCCCTAGGTCTTCCCTCCTTTCTCCTCTTATTCCAGCCTGAGCACTGTCTCTCCTATCTGTCTCTCTCTCTCTCTCTGTCTCTTTCCCTCCCTCCCTTCTTTCATTTTTCTAAATACTACAGTCAAATTATCCTCAACATAATTTGAGCTAATATAATAATCTGGAGAAACATTTTTACAAATTAGTAGTTTTTAAGCTTTATGTGTCATAAACTTTACGTTTTATAATTTATTGAAAAATCTCTTTTTTATCTGAAGAGGTCTGTTATAAGTAGGTGTAGATATTAAAAACAAGGTCTCCAAATGTATTTTTTTCTAAAACTATCTCTACAACAAATATGTTGTATGTAGGCTACAAATACATTCACACACAATTTAAGTCTTCAAATGCTTATGTAGATTCTTTATACATATTCTGAGTATGGTGTTTGCAATAAAATCTAGGGATTTTGTTTTAACAATATACGTTTAAAGGAAATATAGTAGAAATTTTATTTATCTCTCTAGGTAACTACCTACAATCTGAAGCATTAGCAGCCTAATTATTTTCATTGTACACGTGTTTCACTGATCTGCCACTATTAAATTTCTTAAATCATGTGTTAGCAAGGCATTCCCAGCGTTTATGATAAAAAATACAATAACTGTAACAGAAACATTATTTTAAAATGGCTGAGGAATTTATTAGTCATTATCCTCCTTTAAAAAACAATCCAGGGCGCCTGGGTGGCTCAGTCATTAAGCGTCTGCCTTCGGCTCAGGTCATGATCCCGGGGTCCCAGGATCGAGTCCCACATCGGGCTCCCTGCTCGGCGGGAAGCCTGCTTCTCCCTCTCCCACTCCCCCTGCTTGTGTTCCTGCTCCCGCTCTCTCTCTCTCTGTCAAATAAATAAAATCTTAAAAAAAAAAAATCCAGTCTCCTAATTTTCAAACTCAGGCATTGATAACATATTGTTTAATACATAACATTTTCAGATTTCAGATCTTTTATTAAAATTTTGTGAATTTTTCTCCTATCTCATTGTGAAGTTTGAAACATGTGCACATATTTTTCCACAGGTTAATAAGAAGTATTCGATTTCTGCCTGATTTCCTGTATCATCATTTTGAGAATAATTTCAGCCCTCTTAAAATATTTAATACAGTCATTTTACTTCATTGTTTTTCCTAAAAGGATACTTATTTTGTGAAGATATTAAGTCTGAAATTATATACCTTTGTATGAATGTGTATTCTGAATGTGAATCAGCAAAACATGTGATGTCTATAAGTAGTATTCATTATATCCCTCCATTATCGAAATATGACACTCACCAACAGCTGAAGCTTCTTCCTGCCTTTTTCTCTTGCTAGAAACTATTATTTGTTTCCATTCCTTTCTTCTCTCTCCCTGGTATTTACCATTTACCATATTTTTCTTATGTGGTTATTTTCTCTGAGTGGTGAGTGAGCATAATACGTTTTTGTGACTTTCCTCTACCAGAAAATAATTTCAAGTATTGAACTTGATTACTCAGTGATCACAGACTTTCTTGAATTCTATTCAGTGGATTTACTTGGATACCTATTAGATCCCAGATCCTGCTTTTGACATACTTTTTTAAAATTAAAAATGTAGGGGCGCCTGGGTGGCTCAGTCGTTAAGTGTCTGCCTTCGGCTCAGGTCATGATCCCAGGGTCCTGGGATCGAGCCCCGCATCGGGCTCCCTGCTCCGTGGGAAGCCTGCTTCTCCCTCTCCCCCTCCCCCTGCTTGTGTTCCCTCTCTCACTGTGTCTCTCTCTGTCAAATAAATAAATCTTTAAAAAAAATAAAAATAAAAAAAAAATAAAATAAAATAAAATTAAAAATGTAATATTAACTTCTCCTCTAAAAGCTTACACATATGATACATGTGTTTGGAGGGGAAACAAATACATATAGAAATATTAAAAGTACATTTATAGAGGAATGTACATGAAACTCAACATGGGGATATATCAAGCCTCATTGATAACCTAAAAAAAAAAAAAAAATTATTTAACTAAAATGAGGAACAGATGTTCATTAAAAGTGAAAAATATATTTTAACATTCATTGTGAACAGTAAAATTAAAAAATATTGCAAAACCTTATTAAATTTATCTTGCATTTAACAAATAAAAGTTGTATTTGTATACATATTTGTATATTTGATTCTTGCATCAAAATCTGAATCTAGTGGTGATTATCTGTTTGATTTTTTTTAACATTACAGTGTAAAACAATGTTATCAAGTTTTGTATTTTATGTTTGACTTTTCCATGAAAATCATAAAGGGAACTTTTTTTTCCTAAAAATAATCAAGAGAGGCCTCAATTGTCTAAAGAAGCTTATTATCCTTTTTTTTTTTTTTGCTTCTACCTGTTATTTTCTCTTTTTCTTTTACCATGATTTTTAACCCTTCTCTAGAACCACTTTCATATACTTGATAAAATTCTGTTTTGAGGCTGTATTTGTAATTTTACTTTGCAACTGATTTACACTGTATATTTACTGTAAACCCAACAATCAGCAAGTAACTAATGCACAGCTTGATGTTACAGGTAAGGAATAGAATCCATACTTGGAAAAAAAAGATGTTTTAGAGAGATCTAATTTAATAAGTTGCCATTTAGTAATATTTGCTTATCATGACTCTTTTTTTTTTTTTTAAATGCACAGTGGTAACTCCAATAAGGAATCCTTGTATAGAGAGGATCCCTGTAGTTAGAATAAGAAAGTGGTAGGATGAGGTTAAAGCAGGACAGGACATTCCAGACAGATGGGGTAAAATAAGAAAAGGCATGGAGAGTATAATGTGTTTGTAAAACAAATTATATAAATGCTGTTACAGAATGGTTATGTATGCAGTAGCAGAAATGCATGTATGAGGTGCTAGAGATGAAAACAGAGGCAATTCTAATGTACCACAAAGAATGTATTTTATCATAAAGGGAATGAAAACCATTGAAAAGCTTCCAACCTAGGGGCGCCTGGGTGGCTCAGTCGTTAAGCATCTGCCTTCGGCTCAGGTCATGATCCCAGGGTCCTGGGATCGAGCCCCACATCGGGCTCCCTGCTCAGCGGGAAGCCTGCTTCTCCCTCTCCCACTCGCCCTGCTTGTGTTCCCTCTCGCTGTGCCTCTCTCTGTCAAACAAATAAAAAAAAAAATCTTTAAAAAAAAAAAAAGAAAAGCTTCCAACCAGGAACCATAACCTGGTCAGATTGTGTTTAAGTTACAGACTTTGCTGACATGAAAACAAATTGACCTAATGGAGAAAAACTGGAGGAAAAGAGACAAGTTAGGAAGTTACAGCAATCATTTGGAGGAGTGGTGTATTAGCCAGGGTTCAATAACACATAAAATTAACCATCACAGGCAGTCAGGACACAGATAAGGGGATTAATCTATTCTGCAACAAAGAAGCAAAACAAGCAAGACTTAAGCTCTGGTATCACATTCCTCTACTGTAGTAAAACACCTCTCATTAACATATATTATTTAAACATCCATGAAAATAGCCCATCCATTAGTCCTTCTCTTCCATTCCCCTTCAACAACCCATACCCAGTCTTGAGCTTGAATTTTTCATCGTTCAAACTATCATCTCCTAAATCACAAACTCAAAAACAAGCTATCTTCCAACTGCAACCTCTTAACTTGCAGTATGCTTAGTCAACTACATTCTCTCCAATTGTTCGTTTGCTTCATCAGGTTTTCCATCCTCTCACATACTCACACCCTATTCCATCATCAATTCCATTTATTTGGCTATTTTCTTAAGAGCTTGCATTATTGATATCACACTCCTATCATTTAAGTTTATATCAACACTACTTAAAGGCAACCATCTGTCTTACCCATATACAAGAAGATGCTTCTAATGAAAACAAAAATGCATAAATTGGAATAAAACTATGATCATAATTGTTCATTATGAGTCTCAATTAGGCCCTAAACTTTCTGGAAATATTACTCTGGTGATATGGTAATATATCCGGGAATCCTAGAGTAAAACTGTAGATGGCATCTCACAAGAGTTTTGGTCAAAGCAAGATCAAAGGTTCTGGTCAAAGACTTGACTTCACCCAATGGGAGATTCAAGAGACTTCACACTCCTCTGCAGTGGGAGAAAATCCACAGATCTAAAAACACTGAGGGTTCTTGCATCACAGTGGGGAACTTTCTGAGATTGGTGCTCCTATTCATATAGCTACTCATTTCATTACTTTAATTGATAACATGTGTTAGAGGTAGAATAAAGTCTCCCACAAAATGTCCACATCCTAATCTCTGGAACCAAAAAAATACGTTACCTCACATAGCAAAAGGGACTCTGTAGATGGTATTAAGTTATGAACATAGAAGTGGGGAAATTATTTTGGATTATTCAAAGAGTTAAATCTAGTCACATGATTCATTAAAATTGGAGGCCATTCTCTGGCTGAGTTCAGAATCACAAAGATATGAATATTGAAGAATAGTCACAGAGAGGCATGTTATTGCCTCTGATGATGTAGGAAAGAATGCAGGTAGCCTCTAGAATCTGGAAAGGGCCTGCACTTAGACCCTCCAAAAAGGAACACAGGCCTGCCAAAACTTTGATTTTAGCCCACTGAGACCCATGCCAGATTTCTACAGAAATGTAAACCAATAAACTTGTGTTTTTTTAAGTTACTAAATTTTTGGTAGTTTTGTACAACAGCAATGGAAAACTACTAAACATAAAAATGAATTAAACTATGCTGAGTGAAATAAGTCAATCAGAGAAAGATATGTATCATATGATCTCACTGATATGAGGAATTGTTAATCTCAGGAAACAAACTGAGGGTTCCTGGAGTGGTGGGGGGTGGGAGGGATGGGATGGCTGGGTGATAGACACTGGCGAGGGTATGTGCTATGGTGAGTGCTGTGAATTGTATAAGACTGTTGAAACACAGACCTGTATCTCTGAAACAAATAATACATTATATGTGAAAAAAAAAAAAAAAAGAAGATAGTAGGAAGGGAAAAATGAAGGGGGGGAAATCGGAGGGGGAGATGAACCATGAGAGACTATGGATCTGAGAAACAAACTGAGGGTTCTAGAGGGGAGGGGGGTGGGGGGATGGGTTAGCCTGGTGATGGGTATTAAAGAGGGCACGTATTGAATGGAGCACTGGGTGTCTTACGCAAACAATGAGTTATGGAACACTACATCAAAAACTAATGATGTAATGTATGGTGATTAACATAATTAAAAAAAAACAATGAATTAAACTGAAAATACTGATTTTAGGTCTGATTAGCAATGTTACACTGGCTTAATCACTACTACATATCTGACTATATAAGTTCTGTGAAGACACAAATTAGGCAACCCTCATATGATACACATGAGATATAGTGTTTACATCACTTCCACTTCAACTCACAATTTATGCAGTCAAACCTTTACTGTGACCCTTAAATGGTGACATGCTTTCATTGCTATGGTTTTGTGAAATGTCTTAATATCTGGTACAGAAATTTACCTATTTACACATTTTATGTTTATAACTGACCTTGCTTTTTGTTAATTTTTATTCTTCCACATGTTTTAGGGACAGTTTATCAAGTTTCTAAATATATAACCAAATGCAATTTTTATTTAATAGGATTGAATTTGAAAATTAATTGGGAAATTAAAATATAATGTCATTTCATTCAATGTCTTGGGATGTTTCATTTATCCAAAGTTTTCCTTATCCATTATTTTAAAATGTTTTAGTATTTTCTAAGACCATATGAATTTTTAGGTTCTAGTTTCTTATTGTTTGTATTGTTATAATAAACAGTATATTTGCCTATCAAAACTTTACCAGAGAAGCAGAACCAATATGAGTAACGTAAAATATTACATGAACTCTTGAAGATATGAACTCTTACAAAATAGTAGGGGCTGACTGAAAAGTATTTTGGTGACTGTTGTCTCTGCTTACAACATTGAGTTTGAAGATTCTATAGGTCATCCAAGACAGCAACTGACAGCACCTGAAGGAAGGATATATGTGAAAAAGGGAAGAAGACAAAATGAAACCAATGAGGACAAAATAGAAGCAATAAAGATGAGGTAGAACTTACAAGGATGAGAAAGAACATACTTGAATAAATGAACCTGCATGTGTCTCTCAATGACACAGGAGAAATTCAAGAATCACTAGCATCCTTGGCTACAGAGCTGGAGACGCCCATGCATCTGGTCTAGGACTTGTAGAATCTACAGGAGGATATTCAGGGGTAGCTGGAATATCTGTGGGCATGATAGCTACTCCATGTGAACAAGGTAATTTAGCACACCACTGACAATGTGCTTGAGCTATCACTGTGCTTAAGTATGGACACCAAGTTCGGAGTATAAAAAGTGGTTTCTCTTTTACATCAACCTGTCAAATCTCATGCTAATATCCATCAAGGCTTACTCATATTCTGGACCTGAAGAGGAATTTTTCCAAATATTATTCCAACTTTGGTAGGTTGGTAGAATACACACTTACCACAGTACCTATTTTTTTTAAAATTATATTATATTGACTCTCTTTAATGATAAAGTAAAATAATATTGATTTTAAATTGATCTTATAGATATTATCCTATTTATTAATTTTAAAGACACTGATGATTCTATACCTGGTTTTATGGACACTCTTCAAATAATAACTGGATTATTTCTTCATTTCTCATCCTAAAACCCTTATTATTTTTGTTTTTATTTCCTTACAGCATTGGCCAGGAACTTTAAATATTACAAATTAGGCAGGACTTTTAAGCATTGGGCAGAATCATGTTAACCAATGATCACAGGGATAATCCTTGTCTCATTCTAAGTTTAAATGGGGATACATATTAAGGGTCTTGAGATAGGAAACTATCCTGAATTATCTAGTAACCCTAAATGTAACTGCAAGTATCCTTATAAAAGGGAGCCAGAAGGAGGTTCAAGTATAGAAGAGAGATAAAAAGTCAATGTAATGTTGGAGGCAGAGATTGGAGCAATAAACTTTGAAAATTAAGAATGGCCTACAAACAGTATAATGCAGTGAGCTACAAGAGAATGAATTATTCTCTCATAGCCTCCAGAAGGAACCAGCCCTGTTGACACCCTGATTTTAGTTGAATGAAATTAATTTAGGGCTTCCGGTCTCCAGAAATATAAGACAATAAATTTGTGTTTTTTAAAGCTACTGCATCTGTGGCAATTTGCTACAGCAGCAGTAGGAAAGTAATATAGATACTGCTGTGAGCAAACAAAATAACAAAAATATCCAGGCACAGTACTGTACAAAATCACAGGTATGCTATGCCAAAGAGTAGAGACTAAAGTCAGGTTAAAAAATCCACATGGATCAATGAAAAAAGAAAATCCTGATTTCCAGTAGTACAGATTGATGAAAGCTAATGGAGAAAGTATTTGCAGTAGATTGGAAGAGTAAGTCAAGAGTAACCCTTATGTTGAGGGACAGGAAGCCCAGGGACATTTTATTTTGAAGATTGTTTCCTCTTAGATCTAACTCCTTAGCCTGATACAGCTGAGAAGCAGCTTATCACCCTTTGTAAAAGAATAAGTGGAGATAAACATCTCCTGATTCCTCACAGATTTCAGACAACTGAATTTAATATATATTTCAAATACATGAAGCATATAATTAAATCATTATAGAATGTAAATTAAAATATTGAAAGAAAATATATTTTTAAAAATGATTACAAAAACAATATTATTTTTAAAAATTAAGAATTAGAACATTAAACATAATCCATAGTAATAAAAAAAGCAATTTTTTTTTTTAAGATTTTATTTATTTATTTAATTGACAGAGAGAGAGAGAGACAGCAAGAGAGGGAACACAAGCAGTGGGAGTGGGAGAGGGAGAAGCAGGCCTCCCGCGGAGCAGGGAGCCCGATGCGGGGCTCGATCCCAGGACCCTGAGATCATGACCTGAGCCGAAGGCAGTCGCTTAACCGACTGAGCCACCCAGGCGCCCCTAAAAAAAGCAATTTAAAAACATTAAAGTAACATACATTTTGAGATGAAAGATTTGGAGGCATGAAGACAGACTCTTAATCCCTAGCCTTCAATTATGTTCTTTAGTAGGTACGTATAATTTAAATCTTCAAGAAAAAAAAAAAATCTTTCAATTAATGAGAACTCACCAAGGACTGCCTTGGCTGGTCATTTCGCAGCTGAAATACTTGGACTTCTACAAGATCATAAGAAACTTGAAATTTGAATGCTAATGATTGTGCCCGTGTGCGTGCGTGTGTGTCCGTGTGTGTGTGTTTAACCTGAAGACTAATTGTTTTCTTAAGCTTCTCAAAGATGAATGCCTAAAGCCATTCCAATGTCTACCAGAAACTTCCTACAAATTTTCTTAAAAATTTCCTAATAAATATTTTAGCTTCAGGGATTTTAAGCTATATTTTAAAAATCAGGTTAAATGTTTAGAATCATAACAATAAGTCTTCTATAATTTATCTGTAAACATTTAAACTGATAATTTTTCAGGAATAGAACATAAAATGCACATATATAAAAACAAATATTCAAACTTAGAGTCAGAATTTTTTGTAAAGTTAGACAATCTTCAACTGCAGATATAGGCATTTAAATGTTCTAAAGTCTGGGAAAATTGATCATGTTAGCTATCTTACTAAATGAAAAGTGAATCAATCACAGTCCAACTGATAAAGGAGCAGTCTGAATTCATCTTTAAAATGTATATCAAACACTAGCAAGACATTACTTCACACTCCAAAAAGATTATAAAAGTGGCCTTGTTTTGGTCTCAACTGAATGACCAAGGGGCTCAGTGGGGTCTCTCCTCTGGTTGGGTGGGCACTCTGAGGACCCTCAGCATTGCACAACTTCTCATTCAGTTCTTGTCTCTCTGCAGGAAGCAATCTCTCCTTAGCCATGTTTGAGAATATGATTTTACCATTTTTTTAATCATCCTTTAAAGATTTAATTCTTTGGGGTGCCTGGGTGGCTCAGTCGTTAAGTGTCTGCCTTCGGCTCAGGTCATGATCCCAGGGTCCTGGGATCAAGCCCCGCACGGGGATCCCTGCTCGGCAGGAAGCCTGCTTCTCCCTCTCCCACTCCCCATGCTTGTGTTCCTGCTCTCGCTGTCTCTGTCAAATAAATAAATACAATCTTTAAAAAAAAAAATAACAGATTGAATTCTTTGGATTATTGTCTTCACATTTTTGTTTGTTTCCGACATTTAGTGCAGAGTCATTTAAAAATTATCTAATTTAAGAGTCTCATTTTATAGATGATGTAATCGGTGTTCTGATAGTTTCAGTGACTTCTCCAAGGAGACAAATTAAAGACCTCAGCCTAGTAAAATATAATTTCAAGGGAAAAGAAAGAAAAACATTCACAAAATACTCTCTAAAGGAGTAAATAAAGTACTACAATTTACTCTGATAGAATCAGGCACTTGGGATTTATTTATTTATTTTAATCAACATAAAATTCTCTTAAAATCTCAGGCACTGGTACTTTAATCCTAATTATTTAATCCATAATCGTAAATTTAATATGGTAAATTTATAAATAGATTCAAGTTGTCTTCAACATTCCAGTGTTGCCTGCAGAGAGTAAAATTTTCATATAACTTTTTCTTTTTTTTTTTTTTTTTTTTGGAGAGAGAGGGAGAGCTTGAGGGGGTGATGAGGAGCGGAGGGCGTGGGAGATAAAGATTCTTAAGCAGTCTCCATGCTAGTAGCTCAGAGCTGGATGCAGAGCTTGATCTCAGGATCCCAAAATCATGACCTGAGCCAAAATGAAGAGTAGGATGCTTCCTCTCTGATGATTGGGTGATGGGCATTAAGGAGCGCACATGACGTGATAAACACTGGGTATTATATGCAACTGATGAACTATGGAACTCTACATTGATACTAATGATGTACTGTATCTTGTCCAATTGAATGTAAACTAAAAAAACAAAAACAAAGACATTATACCAAAAACAAAACAAAACAAAAAGAGTAGGCCGCTTAACCAACTGAGCCACCCAGGTGCTCCTTCGTAGAACTTTTAAATAAAATCTGAAGTGTAAAATCTATCACTCAGTAACACATTTTAAATAGAACTACTGAAGTAAGTTTTCTGAGTTTCTAAGATAGGTAATTATTTTAATCATTACATTTTTATTCCAAATACAGATATTATCCCTAACCAAAAGGATATCATTAATGTGTATATGATTTACATCATCATCTCTACATTTTATTCTAAACCTTTCCAGAGTTAAAAAAAACTCTTAACTTCAATGATATAATTACAATATTCCAAGTAAATGGGAATTAACAAAAGTGAACTGAGGTTAACAGCCCAAGTTACTAAGGTTACTTACTTGCAGATAATTTTTGTTAAAGGTGATAACTTTCATACACATACACACAGAATGACCCACTTTATATTGCTGTCAGTTAATCTGGGACCATGATTATGGTCTTACTGTTCATAATCATGTGTTCAAGTATTCAGTATCTTAGTCTTATGTTTGAGTTAGGGAGATAAACATGTCTAAATTTCTCCCCACACATGCACACATACTCAAACAATATTTATCAACCTTTATCACCTGGACAGATTTTATATTTACTAGTGTTAAAATCTAAAGTTTCCTATTTGGTCCTAGTAACACTTTGGTACAATTCCATCAGATTTTACATCCTTACACAATTGTGCAGCAACCTGTTTCTACTTTATGATTTGATTAAACATCTTCTCCCTCCACCCCTGTCTCTCTCTCTTTCTCTGTGTCATTTTCTATTATTACAGGCCACAACTCCTACTGGTATTAAAATTACATCTAGGTGACTTCTGAATATTTACCAAGGATCTGTCTGGATCTGAAGTTATATATCTGTATCACTACAATAAAATATTTCATAAAGCCACACCCTAAATATATATTTAGTTTCTCATTTTGATAGGACTTCTTGTCACCCTATTTTTAATTTCATCTATACTAGTTTCAAGGAGAAGAGTAAATTAGTTGAGTTCTGTCTACATAAATATATGTTCATAAATTCCATTATCCCATCTAAATAATTTCAAGGTCAACAGTTAATTGAATGAAACTATAGGAATTAAGAATATATTAAAATTCTAACATAGGGTATTCCTTCTAAAAATTCCCAAAAGAGTAATTTATATTAGCACACCAAAAATATTATATATCTCCATTGTTTGTAGATATTAGATTGGGTTCACCCAGAGGAACATGAAACAATATACAACACACACCAATCAGGTCAAGAAGTAGGAAAGATTTAATATAAAGTGCAAAAAACAAGGGGCTGATTGGAACAAAACTTTCCATGTGGAAATCTGAGGCAAGTGAATAGAAATTTTCCCCAAAATGCCATGAACTCCAAGGATATAAGTTTACTTGAAAAGGTCGTTAAATGTATTCTCTTATAAATTTTAATAGAGAGTGTCTATATAATGCTAATTGTTTATAAGATTCTTATTAACATAGCAGAACATGATATTGTATTAGAAATGTCACATTCACACTAGATGTGTCAGAATTCTCAAGTTTTTATAGAAAATCAGGCACTTCAACTGAATTCTACACACATTTTATCTAAATTTATTAAATTTTCAAAAACGTTTGTGTGTTGTCATGCTTCAGTTTGAAATTTGCTTTTTTAAGACTGGGCAAAACACTCCCCCCTCCTCCTTTTCTTTGACATTTGTAACCACCTAACATTTATTTTTCTTTCTCAAATCACCAGCCAATTGCCTTAAGTAGTGTTAACTTTGGCCAATTTTCTAACTTTGTACATAGCATTTAATACCTTTCATTACCAGACTTCAGCGTATATCTCCAGGCACAGGTCCTGCCTCTCCTCTGAGGAACAAACATCCCCCCTGGTGAGCAATAAATAATATTTGTACTTTCTAGCATATGCCCTAATCTTTCAAATTTATGAAACATTAACTTTTGAGCTGACCAAAAATAGTAAGTTGACTGCCTTTATTGTGTTTCCATGGCAAATGTTTTTTTTTTACTTTGTAATATGGAATTTTCTCTGTTCTCTCTCTCTTACATAAACATTTGCGTTAGTTTGGTGCAGACTTTGTCTTACCCACTTTTATTTACACTTAATACATATATTTTGTTAAAGTCAGAATTCTCAGTCAATAGGTAATTAGTTGAAGGAATTAAAGGAGAGGAAGAATTTTCGAAAAGGGGGAGAGAGAAATGATGGCTGCATGACATCATACATTTGTCAAAATCCCTAGAATGTACAACACAGAGTGAATAGTAATGCAAACTATGGGCTGTAGTAAATGTATCATTATTGGCTTATCAAATGTAACCAATTTACCACACTAATGCAAGAAGTTAAAAATAGGAGAAATGAGAGGGGGCTCAGGGATTGAGGGGGATACAAGAACTCTGTATTTTCTGCTCATTTTTCTGTAAACCTAAAACTGCTTTAAATATAAAGTCTATTAATTTTAAAAAATGGAATGGAGGAAGGAAAAAAGAGGGAAGAAAGGACAAAGTTGGAAGGGAGGGAGGAAGGGAGGGGAAAAGAGAAGGAGGGAAGGAAGAAAGAAGAAATAGGTAGATATCTTAACCAACTTAAGGATGCTTATAATCCAGGAGTTACAAGGAAAATATGTGGGACATGATCAAATAGCTGGAAATGTTTGATTTTGAGGAGAGAGCACCTTGCATAACATTAGATTTACATTTCTTGGCTAAGAAATAGATTAAAACCCGGTGAGTATAAATTAAAAACCCGATATCAGTTGAGTAAAACAGGATTTTTAACTACAGTTCAATTTTGGAGGTTTTAGTTTAATTTTAATACAAGTACTCAGAGACTTATGACTCCATGTCAGGTATGTCGCAATCTTTGTTGGGTAGATGCTGAGATGTGAGTCACAATAAGTTTTTCCTTTTAGATGTTTTCAGGCACCTTTATTTAAATCTTCCTTTTTTTGTTTTATGGTAGGCAAATGATAAACACACAGTATTTATTTGTATATCTCACTAAATTATAAATTCCTTCAAATCAAGTACCCTTATCTTACTCATCTTTAAGATACTCATCAATGCCCTGTCTATATTTAGTGTGCAAAAAATGCAATATTAACAATTTAAAAATAACTATGAAATGGTTAAGAGAACTTTAATTTATTTCAGTATTGAAAATGTTTTCTCATGCTTCCACTTTCCATGTTTCACCTGACATGAATGTAAGGAATTAGGTATGCTGGCAAGTTGATGTCACCATTTGTACTCATTTAGTTTTACTTTTCTCTTCACAGATATATGCTTTATATCTTTAGTTATTTATGGATATTATTATTTTAAAATTGTTCATTTATACCTGTAGGTTGTATTTTAATCCTTCTCTTAATCCCTCTTCCATCAACATTTCTCTAAATTGCTCTTTCTACCTCTTCCAGGCTTCTAATTACAGCCATTTCTGATTATGAGTTTTTGTTTCCTTCATTTTTGTATGGCTATTACCATCACTGAAAAACAAGCAATCTTTGTGTATTTTCTGGGAATGAGTTCTTTCAATAATGCTTCATTCTCTCCCTCTTCTATGTCCCCTAGTCTGTGTCAGAAGCTCTTTTCAGGGAATCGGGGCATTGTCTTGAACCAAAGTTAGGTTATATTTTGCTGACATTTTAACTTATCGGTAAGTAGTTTGACTCCAGGTAGAAAAAAGTGACTTTGTTACTCCTCCTTCCATTCTCTTTATGCAATGTCAATGATCCCAGTGTTGCTCAAACAGCCTCACTATCTCATTCTACTTGATTTCCTTCTTTACTTGCAGAGAGGCATATTTTATCCCAGCAGTTCTTATTAATTTGCAAAGCCTACTTCCTTGTCTTCACTATCAGAGTTAATATGGGCTTCTCCTGATCTTTTGGTTGTGTCTTTGAATGGGAAAAATAAAAACATCAAAAATTTAAGATATCAAGTATTTTTATTCATAATTATGTCAAAGAATGAATCATTAATATAAGATCATATCCAAAGAGGCAATTATGGAAAAATTAAGTCCATTTTTTAAAAAAGTGTGTTGCTATACATAATATCAGGGCATCCCTGATTGATTAATTAAAAAAGGTGTGCCTCTGGGAGTGGCCCTGCATTCAACCACAACCAGCATGTGCAGGGCCCTGATAGGCACAGGCAGAAGTGCTAGAGAAGAACAGGAGTAGATGGGGAAACTCTGTTTTGCCAATGCTGATCAATCAAGTCACCAAAAATTTCCTGCAAGCCTGGGTAATTTTTTAGGGCTACACACTCCTTTTCCACATCTTAGGTTGTCAGTGGACCAGAAGAGGTTGGCATTGGGAAAAAGAGTGGCTTTAGCACTTAGGAGCTTTGAAACTGATAGCAAATGACCACAATCATGAAATCCCTGAAAGTAGTTAGGATCACTGACTGTTAGCAATTAGCATCTAGTGATTCAAACTAACAATTCACATCAAAACATATTTCAGAGAGGGTGAGAGAATATCATGTCAATTCAAGTATCCAACCTTCTTCACACTTCCCTATTCTCCCCATCACAAAATTATCTGAACTTACTCAACTTCAGACCAGATTCTGCCTTGGCTAGAAAGAGGGAAAGGTAATAGGTCTCTGAAGAAACATGTTTAGCTCAGTCACCCAAGCAGAGACTAAGTTACTAGGAATCCCTATTTGATTACTGAATCAGCAAACATTTCTTAATTAGACTAATTCTTCCTCCCACTACACAGTGGACTTGTACTCATTAGGGACAAGAGATCAGATACAGAAAAATGTCACTTCATTAGTGCCAGTAATTTTTAAATTCCTGGTGAATTAATATTTTGAAAAGTTTTAATTTTGCACTAAGATATGTCACATACCTAAAATAATAAAAGGCTTTAAATTCCCAATATTTTTTTTTGTTTTAAGCTTGATATTAAATATCCATTAATCACTGATATTATAAAACAGTACATTTAGGAAACTTTAGTTTCATATTGTATTTTATAATTCATATCCACAGGGGTTAAACATTTTTAAAAGTGATGGCTGAAGATGATTATATTATATGAATTTTTATTTTCATCGATTTTTTAAGATATAAGGTTTTTGACATTTTAATATATTATTAGACAATTTTTTTGTTGTTTCATGGGATACTTTTTGTGTGTAAATACACTTTTACTAGCCAAATTATCCAGATGGGAGTATTTTTAGTTAGTTTTGCTTTTTACATTCTTTCCTCATTATGTAGCTTGGTATCAACTTGAATTAAGCTACTCTCTGAAGTACATATTATAAAACTATTTTCTTTTTTTTTTTTTTTTTTTTATTTATTTATTTGAGAGAGAGAATGAGATAGAGAGAGCATGAGAGTGGGGAGGGTCAGAGGGAGAAGCAGACTCCCTGCTGAGCAGGGAGCCCGATGCGGGACTCGATCCCGGGACTCCAGGATCATGACCTGAGCCGAAGGCAGTCGCTTAACGAACTGAGCCACCCAGGCGCCCAAAACTATTTTCTATAGCAACGTAAAATATGATTGTTAACACACTTAAAGTCTCTATGAGTTTGACATTTTTCCTGAAATTGTTCTTTTATAACCCAACACATCTGTATTATACTTTATGCAATTATTGACAATCTACTTTCTTCACTCTAACTTCTTTCTCAGCTTTCCAAAGCTTCATGTTTCCACTCAATTGGGTTTTGAGGCTGGTAAGCTTGCATAATCCTGGGAAAGGTAATTTATTTCTATATGCCTCCATTTTTAGCTATAATGAGAAAACTTGTATTTCCTAGCTAAAAAAGTTAGAATATGCTAAGGACTAATTTACTCACTCAAGGTCATTCAGCTAGGGTGACAGAGTTTCCTTTCATTCTTGATGAAGATAAAAACTCGGTCTCTAGATCATTACAGGCCATGCTTAAATATTCCCAGCTTAGAGACATGGTATGTTTTATTACCCATAACATTTAAGTATTTAGTAAACTTTTATAGGGACATTCGTTAAAGTAGTTTTTGTGGTAGACAGAATAGTGGCCTCTTTAAGATGTCTAAGTCCTTATCCTCCAAGAACTGGGATTATATTATATGAATATATTTTCTTACATGGAAAACAAAACTTTGTAGACCTAAGTTAAGGATATTTAATGAGGTAATTACCCTGAATTATCTGGGTGGGCCCAGTGTAATCATAAGGGTAGTTGTATGAGGGAGGCAAGAGCATGAAAGTCTGAAAATAGGTGATTTAACAATGGAAACAGAAAGAAAGAGAGAAATTGAAAGATACTACACTGCTGGCTTTGAAGATGGAAGGTAAGACTACAAGCTATGGAATGCAGCTGGTATCTAGAAGCTAGAAATGATGTGAAAGGTGATTCTCTCTTAAGAGTCTCCAGAAGGAATAGTTCTGACCTCCAGAACCATAAAAAAACAAGTTTGTGTTGTTTCAAAAACTAAATTTGTGGTAATTTGTTACAGCTGCAATAGGAAAACTATATGGTCTCCTCAGTATGAATTTATATATTCAGCCATAGGCACATTAAAATACTAAATTTCATCCCTTGAATTCAATAGCCCACTTTATGATACTATGACAGATTTCTGTAAAAAATATACTTAATAATAAATCTGGAAGTTAGACTAAATGTTCAAATTAATAAAATAATTACTATTAGTTTCATCTATCCTCCTGATAGATTTCAATTAAAGGAAGCCAACAAAACTTTCAAACCAAAGCCACCATTTCTAGGCTTGAGTGCAGACCTGCTGGAATAAAGGTAAATGAGAGAATGTCTGAGCAACAAATTTATTGCTACAGTCCTTCTTGTCTTTGCACTTTAAAGGCTCATGCTAGAAGGCATGAAATATCTGAGTCCAATAAAATGGCTTGAATAAATAGTGGAAATAAATTATGAGAAAGAACTAATTTCCCACAAAGTGATATAACCTTAGATGCAAGTGATATTCCTTTTATTTATATGCAAATGAGGTATCTACTTGAGTTTTAAGAATTTCTTAGGTATTTAATTGGTATTTCTTATGCTACTGGTGATATCTGAACAAGAAAAGAGAAACATACTCTATTTATTTTAGTACTGATCAATATTTACACTCTTAATATAAAATATTCTTAGGATCAAAACTTTACTGTTTAACAAGCTTTCTCATTTTTTTCTTCAACATATTAAAGTCGTGTCATTGTATCAATTTATTCACCTTAATCTTCCATTAAGTAGTCTGTATTGTTGAATGTTTTTCCATATCAACTGTTACTTCTCATTTTAATTTTGTTAAAAAGAAACAATAAATCCAGAATGGAGTCACTTATGCTAAGTCCACCAAGATTTAAAAGCTAACTTAATTCCCAAAGGAGATTGGGAATTTTGAAGCTTTTTTGTATTGCTAGATGGGATGCTGTCTGATTTATGAATCACTCAATAAAACCAATTAGATCTTCAAAATTTATTTGGTTGAAATTGGTTATTTAAAAATGTCCTTAACATATGGTGCAACTGTGAGATGTAGATTTTTTCTTAGATATTTATCTTTCTTTTTAGACATTTTCTGAATGAAAACATGTCTTTGGCATTCCATGCTCAAGCTGAGCTTAAAAATCGCCAAAGTTCTAATAGGAAATAACAGTAGAGACAGTGTAAATATTCTTCAGAGAAAATAAATAGATCACAAATACCATAAATCTAGTATAAACTAAAATTCAAAACTCTGTTAGTGAGAAGGTATAAGTTTCTGGGAGAATAATTTGAAAATTCATAAATCCCTGGTTGAGGTTTGGATTCAGCATAAACTAACTGGCATACAAAAGAAAACTAGGAGACTATCCCCATGGGAATCATGGAATCCATATTGTTGCAATTGAGAGTCTTAGCATTTATCCATAAATAAATATATATATATATTTAAAACAAGATTATCTCACCCACATCCTCTCCAGCATGTTCAGAAAAGTCAATAGTCAAATAATTCCCATTAATCATATTAGCAAAGTGTTGCTTTTTTTCTTTACAAGTTTAAGACGCTAATAAAAAAATATCCTTATTCCAGGTGCATCTTCATATTCATGACACATATTTTTCCTTTGGACCACTTTATATATAAAAATACAGTGATGTACATATGCACTTAAAAATGTATGCATACTAATGAATTATACACTCTTTACAGTAACTTCATCTAAGTTAATATTTCCCTGATATGATTCTCTCACCAACTATGCCAGAACTCTGCTTTTAATACTTAACATTATTCCCCAGTTTTCTATTTGTGGTGTAAATCCCTTTTAATGAATTAAACAAATGGAATTAATTTTTATGTTTTTCAGCATTCAATTTCAAAATAACTTTAAAAAATATATTTATTATGGGAGTACCGACCTGGATGGCTCAATCAGTTAAGTATCCAACTCCTGATTTCGGCTCAGGTCATGATTTCAGGGTTGTGAGACTGAGCCCCACTTAGGGCTCCACACTTAGTAGTCTGCTCCTCTTCCTCTCCCTCTGTCCCTCCCCATGCACACTATCTCTCTCTCCAATAAATAAATAAATTTTAAATATGTATATATGTATATATATTTATTATGAAATAAAATACAGGAAAATAAAATCACACAATTTAAATATATAGCTTAATCAAGTACTGTAAGGCAGCTCTCACTAAGTTAAGGGAAAAAAAACGTTGGCAGCCACTTCAGAGGCCCTTCCCTATGAAACATGCCAATCACAGACAATCCTCTCCTCTAACCATGATCTGGACTTCATAGTTTTCATTTCCTTGCATTTTTAATAGCATTATCACACAAATGTGCTTCTCTTGACATTAGAATTTAGTCTTACACATTTAAAAAATTTAACATAACTTTATATCTCTCTAATTTACAGGTTTTCCTTTTAACTTTTCTATTTTCTTAAAATTTATCTTTGGAGAAACTTGGCTTTGTTTGACCTGTACAGTTTTCCAAACTCTGGGCTTTGATGATGAATAATCTTGGTGCAGTTCTACATGTATCTCTGCACTCTGGATTTCCTGCAACTTGGCAACTATATGAAGAGATAGATCAGACTCTATTCAACCCCTCTAGCAGGACTATAGACAATGTTGGTAAGTATATAATGATACATGATGTCTGGTTGTCTCTCTTGTTTAGATTTCCACAGCCACTGAGGCTTAAATCTTATAAGCTATTATTTTATGGAGTTTGCAAAAATGGTGATATTCTAATTTTATCATTATTTTTAATTTACTGTTTGACATGTCTTTATAAAAGGACATTGCCCTCATCTTTTATTTGGCAATCCAGGGTTAGAGTTGACCTACGGAAATCTGGAAAAATGCTTGATTCTTTTGCTGGATTTACCATATAATGAATGGTTTTCTATCGTTCTCTGAAAATGATATTATTTTCTATTTTATCTTTAGGAACTCATGAATATAACCTATTTTTATTGGCTTTGTTGCAATAAAAAAATTAGTTTTTTGAAGCTCAGATCACTCCATCTTATGCCAGTAGAAGCCTGTTCACATTGAATCCTTAATCGTTGAGCCTCATAGTCTTTAACAGTTTCATGCTAGTCTGGTATGAAAGATATCCCAGAATAATGTATCTTCTGCCTTACATACTCAATCAACCATTTCTTTTTTTTTTTTTTAAGGTTTTGTTTATTTATTTGTCAGAGAGAGAGAGAGAGAGAGAGCACAAGCAGGGGGAAGGGTAGAGGGAGAAGCAGGCTCCCCACTGAGCAAGGAGCCCGATGAGGGACTTGATCACAGGACTGCAGAATCATGGCCTGAGCCAAAGGCAGACACTTAACTGACTGAGCCACCCAGGTGTCCCTCAATCAGCCATATCTTCAAGAAGCTCTGGTTTCTGAAAATGAAAAATGGTATTTCAAGACCACAATCTGGGTGTTAAGGATGCTGAATATTACTGGATTGATCATTGTTTCTAGATCTTTTTCAGATTTTCCTTTCTGAAAGATTTTCAGATCTTTCAGGGAAAGCTAACAAATATTTATATTAAAATGTTTCATATACATAATAAAGTACATGTAAGTACATTTATTAAATATAGATGCTAAGAGCTAATAAAAGTATATGTGTGTAAAATACTAAATTAATACCACTCCTGATACAATTATTGGAGTTTTAGAGATTTTTTTTTTTTCGCATCTGCTTTCCCTCTCTGTTTGATATAGTTGTATTATAGCTATCCTGGCAAAATATATGCCCATAATATATTAGATTGTCTCCCTCTTAATATACTGTCTTGGTTCTATAGGAAACTAAATTTAATGGTCCTCATCACCTTATTTAGGTGTCTTTCTGATCATTTTGGTTATCTAAACTCATTCTCTAGTAAATTCTTCAGAAATGACAGATGAGGAAATATTGAGTTCTCACATACTGATAACATTTTGTCTATGACCATTATATTCGATAATCAGTTTTGCTGGATATAAAATACTTGGCTCACACTTTCTTCCTTAAATATTTTTAAAAATGTTACGCCACTTCTGGCATAAGTTATTGCTGTAAAAATCTCTGATAGTAATTATTCTCCTTATAAACAAGGTAGTTTTTTTTTTCCTAGTTGTACAACTAATTATGTTTTCTTTTTTAAAGTAAAGTAATTTTACTAGAAGATGTCCAGTGTTGATCATTCTAGGTGAATATGCTTTGTCATACAGCATGGACTTTCAAAATGTGATTATAAGTCTGTTTTGTTTGTTTGTTTTTATCTTAGCAATATGATCTTAAATTGTAGACTTTAGGTTTGCATGTTTTTTCATTTTCGTTTGCTCCATTTCACTTTCTTTAGTTTTCCTCTTTAGGAACTCCTTTATTCATATGTTTGATTTTATTTGCCTCTAATCAATATTAGTCACTTTCTATTCTATTTTACTTTTAGCCCATTATGAATTAGTAGGTTTAATTTAATCTATATTGTGGATACACCTTTCTGGAATAACTTCCTTGTCTTTAAGAGTATTATTGTCATCTTTATTTTCATTTTCTCCTAATATATCTGTATTGAAATAGACTTTGCTTTCAAGACTTTTTAAAAAAAATTTATAGTAACTGTGCATTAGATTGACTTAATTTTTCTTTTACTCACTGTTATGTAAAGTCAGCTTTACTGAATGTTTAGTAGAAGCAGAATTCAGAAAGATTTTTTTAAATTTTACAGTATCCTCAATGTCAAGTAGAAAATAATAGACTTAGATCGATATTCAAAGAATATGAAATATTTTGAAAACTATGAAATATTAGGTAAGTAAAATTATAACTAGATTATACATATTATGGAAGCAGAGGCCTTATATCTTTTTTCACTGTTTTATAGCCAACATCTAAACTATATTTTTTTAATGCATTTACTTATTCACAGAAAAATTTGTAAATCGAGGAAGAAATCGTCTTTATTGGTTACTAACCATATTATAATGTTTATTAAAATATAAATGGTAATTGACAAAATATATAAATGATTGAATAAATAATTGGCAATTTAAAGTTACTTATAATAAAGATGTGTAAGTTTTAGAAAAAATATGTTAAGCTTTCTACCCCTCTACTTTTCAGCAATAAATTAGATCAGTAATAACCTGGCTACCTCAAGCAAGGGTTTTGGTTTAACTACTGGTAAAGCATTTGCAAGAACAGCATTATAACAACTGAAAAGTTATATAAGAAAGAAAAATGGAAAAATCTTCACATATAAAGTGTCTTAAATAGATGAATTACATAATGCTTAATAAAATTTGCTTTTAATACCTGTCTCCTTACCTTATAAACCTATCCACCTCAATGATAGTCTATTCTTTAATGTTTTCTTGTATTTAGCAATGTGTCAAATTCTCCTCAGTTATATATCATGAAATAAAAATAAAAACTTTAAATATAGCAGTTTAAACATGGGTTAAGTAACAGCTTGTAACAACAACAAAATATTTCTGAAAGAGCAAAGTAAAAGAGAATTACAAGATGAAAAAGCCAGGACAGGCTTCTTTACCCAAGATCACAGGGGATGTGGTTGTTGAAAAAATGAATTACTGAAAAGTCCCTTTCTCTGTTTCTCTTTGTCTCTATCTCTCTCTGTCTCTTTTTCTCTCCATTTTCCTTTTGGTGAACCCACTGTATTGAGGTGTAATTGGCACATTCTTAAAGTATAGTTAAGTAAAATTAATAGGTTTTGACCTTGACATGTGTGAAATCAACACCATCCAGATAACAAACCAATTCTTACTCTGAGAAGTGTGTTGCCACTTTGTAATCTCTCTTTCCCTCTCCTCCCTGTGGCCTTGGCATAGTGACTTGTTTCTAATAAATAAAATGTAATAAAAGTAATATAACTTTTAAAGGTTTGCTTTAAGAGTAGCATTCCCCAAATACAAGTTAGGTCATATTTATCTATGTAAGATATCCTATATTTACCAGTAATAATTTTTTCTATGATACTACATTTCATCTCTTCATTGGCTGAAATCCCTCTTTGGCTACACAACATCTCCCTAATGTTAGAAATGACATTTCTTGGAAATACAAAATATAATAATATAAATGCTCTTAGTGTATGATTAAAGGACTGTAATTTCATGAAAATACTTGAGGCCAGTACTCAAACTCATATTCAATACATGATTCTATAAAAGATATTAAATGAATACAGAGAATGAAGAATTTCTCATGATAAACTTGAAAAATCCTCAGTCTCAATTTCAGTATTGGTATTGCTTTAACAATATCAGGTTAGATTGAAAGATACATATATGTGAGTTACATATAGATATATTGAGTTAATCTTAAGTAAAGAACAGGTATATATTTTTTACTTATTATAAACTTTTTAAAATTACAATAAAGGAAGTAATTAAACTATGTATTGTTTAGGAATTTGGCTGTTAGAAAGAGGAAATTATATGCATGCTAGTGCCTGATTTAGGACTTTAGAATAGAACTCCCCAATTCTATTAAAGACAAGGGGAAGTTTCCTTGATGAGACACACAAATCTTGACATAAAATTTTTATTGGTGCTCTCGACATTGTGGTTACATGATTTAATTCTTTATGTAAGCCTATAATATTTTCTTTCCATATCAGTCTCATTTGTCTTAATGAAAATGAAAAATATAGTAAAATCAAATATTTCAAATATACTTGAAGATTGACATTGTCAAAAACATAAGTAATTCATTCCTATCTGCCTCAAATTGATGTTTCTAATGTCCTTCCTATGGTTATCCTGGCAAAATACTTTTTTATTTGATAATCTAGGACTTCGGTGAAGAATAATTTTTGGGGTCAAATCTAAATGTAGACCTCAATCTTGATTTAGTTTTGGCAGATAAAGCAAACATAGAAATCACACTTCTTGTTTTAACTCACAATATTTATCATAGAAAAATTATTTTTATAGAAAGAAAATGTGCAACATGGAACTTGTTATACATTTCCCTGTTATAAAAAGTTAGAAAATGCAGGGTTGCCAATTCTGTCGTCTTATTTTTTTTATTTTTTAAGATTTCATTTATTTATTTGAGAGAGATCAAGAGTGAGAGAGAGTGCACAAGTGGGTGGGGGGAAGAGGGAGAGGGAGAAGCAGGCTCCCTGCTGAGCATGGAGCAGGATGTGCGACTGGATACCAGGACCGTGGGATCATGACCCGAGCCGAAGGCAGATGCTTAACCTACTGAGCCACGAAGGCGCCCCTCAATTCTGTCATCTTAAATAAGTATTACTTCTCAAGGAATTTAACAATGAATAAGTAAATTGTATATTTTAAGTGATTTGATAGATGGAAAAGACAGGGCTGGCTAATAAATAATTAAATGACCTATACCTGGAGTGAGAAGAAAAAATTATTTTGGTATTATCCAGGACTTTAACTTAGTAAAGTTCAATATTAAAATAAATTTCTCTCTTAAAAATACAAAAGGTATGTGTGCATATTAATAAAAGTAATTAAGATAATTAATAAATATGTTAAATGACAGAACTGGAATACAAAATATTTGATACCAGAAACAAATAATATGAATTTAATAATGTGATATTGACTGCAGACCAGAAGTCATACCTTTAAAAAATAATGATAAAATAATAGTCACAATTATAACTACAACAATTTAAGAATAATCAAGAAGCAAAGTTTGGCACAAAAGGAAGAATGGAATTGGAAAACTAAAGTTTTGAGTCTTAGGAGGGAGCTAGGCTATCATGGCTGACTTTGGGGAGAAGAACTTGAGTGTTAATTTCTCTATGATTAAGCCTCTAATTGGCATGGCTAAAACTAGTATTATGATCTGTTTAAGTAGAAGAGTTTGTGGTTCCTCGCAAAGTATCTATCAAAGTTGAATTACAAACTAAAATTTTAGTAAGTATGATGAGAAACTAAAATATCTGATCTAACATTTGTGTTCCACATTTGCCCAATATAGTAAGAGTAGATAAACCTGTTAAACCCCCTAGAATTAAATAGCCCCCAGATCATTGGCTGTCAGCCTTGAAGACCTCATGACATAGATCTGGGTTGCATATAGTGTTAAGGGATAAAAACCTATAAATTTCGAGGAAAGTGAGGTTTATAAATAGGAAATCGAAAACAACTGTGGGTATATTTTTCCAGCTGGATTCATTCATTTATCACTAATCCCTTCATGTCTGTTACAGAAAAACTGAGTTTACAAATGGCCATTATCAGTCCTAGGAGATATCACTTCTAGAAACTGTAGCTGTGTTTTCAATATCTATAATCATAGAACCCCTGATTTTTAGCTTGCTGCAAGATCATCTGGGATAACCTTACACCTCTTAATTTTCCTTAAACCTAGGTGATTTTTGACTAAATTCTGGTTAATGGATGTGAGTACAGTGGCCAAATAAAATGCAGGAATTTCAGATAAGCAACAAACATATTCTTCCAATATTTTAATATAAGTATGTGAAAATAATACATGAGATACATTTATACTAAAAATGATGTATACAATTTCCATGCTGTTTCATCAAGCAAATAAAAATCTCTCTTTCTCTCTTATCTGGGTTCCTAGAATATGGTTAACATAGTTCCATTTTGTAAAATTGTAAAATGCAGATGTGGACATCATACTAAAACCAAAACAGCAGCAAGACAGGAGGAGGCAGAGTGCTAGATCACATTTTGCTCTGGAGATCTCTTACAAACTTTAAAAGGGCTATTATAGATTATATCCAGGATATTACATTGGATAAAATAAATTCAATTCTGTTTAAGCCACAAATTTTGTTCTCTATTATGTACTAAAATTATATCCCAGCTAATATATCACTGTACTAACATGAGAAGTCATCCTGATTGTCATTAATTAGTCCTAGATTATTTTCTTTTCCCCCTTTTCTCCTTTTATCCTTTACTTGATAATTTGAGGTAAATTGTACTGTTTGTCACAATTGCTAATAGCCTAATTATGATTAATTGCTTTCCTTCTATGTTCATTAATTGGCCTTAATAAATTGAAAGCAATTTAAACTGTCTTGCCCTGAAGACGCTTATCATAATTATGTAAGTACAAAAATGACTGAATATTTAGTAAAGATATTTCAGAAATGAATAATGAAATGATTTTTTTTTAATTAGTATACTTTTTAAAGTAACACTTTATTTTATTAGAGAACTTTTAGGTTCACAGCAATATTAAAGGGAAAGTACAAAAATTTCTCTTATACTCCATACTCCCACACATACATTCTCTCTCCCATTTTCTGCATCCACCACTAGAATAGTACATTTGTTACAACGGATAAACCTACACTGTCCCTTAATTATCACCAAAAGTCCATAGTTTAAATAATGGTTCACTTCGGTGTTGCACATTTCTTGAGTTTGGACAAATGTATAAAATGTATTCATCATTATGACAAAGTATTTTCACTGATCTAAAAATCTTCTGTGGCCCATCTATTCATTTCTCCCTCCGCCCTAACCCCTGACAACCACTGATCTTTTAACTGTCTCCATAGTTCTGCCTTTTCCAGAAAGTCACACAGTAGTTGGAATCATATAGAATGTAACCTTTTCATATTGGCTTTTTTCACTCAGTATCATGCGTTTAAGTTTCCTGTATGTCTTTTTATGGCCTGATAGCTCATTTCTTTTTAGCACGGAATAATATTCCATTATCTGGATGCACCACAGTTTATCTGTTGGCCCAGTGAAGAATATTTGCTTGCTTACAAGTTTGGCCAATTAGGAATAAAGGTGCTATAAACAAATGCAGGTTTTTGAATGGGCATAAGTTTCAACTCCTTTGAGTAAATACCAAGTAGTACAATTGCTGGATCATGTGATAAAAGTTAGTTTAGCTTTGTGAGAAACCACCTTAAGGTCTTCCAGAGTGGCTATATCACTTTGCATTCCTAAGAGCCATGAATGAGTGTTCTTGTTGCTTCATATCTTTGTAAGCAACTGGTGTTGACAGTGTTCCAGATTTTGGCCATTCTAATATATGTAGTGCAATGATATCTTATTGTTTTAATTTATTTTTCCCTGATAGCATATGATATTGAGCATCTTTTCATGAACTTATTTGCCATTTAGTGATGGGTCTGCCAAAATCTTTGGCAGAATTTTAATCAAGTTGTTTATTTTCTTATTGTAGAGTTTTAAGAGTTATTTGTATATTTTAATAAGTTGCTGAGAGTTTCTGTCATGAGTGAGTGTTGGATACTGTCAAATGCCTTTAAGCCTGTATTGATATAATCATATGATTTTTCCTTTTTAGCTTGATATGATGACTACATTAATTGATTTTCAAATGTTGAACCTGCCCTGTATACCTGAGATAAATCTCAGACGACTGTAGTAGGTAATTTATACATACTTGGATTCAATTGGCTAATATTTTGTTGAGAATTTTTGCATCTACCTTTGTGAGAAATATTGCTCTGTAGAAATTGATCTATTTCAGCTAGGTTATCAGATTATCAGGTTATCAGATTTCTAGGTATAGAGTTGTTCACACTATGTCTTTGTTACCTTTTTAATGTCAATGGAATGTATAGTGATGCACCCTCTTTCATTTGTGATACTAGCAATTTGTGTATTCTCTCTCTCTCTTTTTTCTTTGTTAGCCTGGTTCAAGACTTACTGACTTTATTGATCTCTTCAAAGAGACAATTTGGTTTTGCTGATTTTCCCTATTTATTTCTTGTTTTCCATTTCACTGATTTCTGCTTTAGTTTTTATTATTAATTTTCTTCTGCTTAGTTTAAATTTGCTCTTCTTATAGTTTCCTATGGTGGAATCTTAGATGATTGATTTTAGATCTTCCTGTGTCTTCTCATATACACATTTAATGCTATAAATTTCACTCTAAGTACTGCTTTTCATGTAACTCACAAAGTTTCATAAGTTATATTTTCATTTTCATTTAGTTAAAATGTAGTTTAAAATTTGTCATGTTTGGTGTTCTCGCTTTCTTAATTTGTGATTTAGTGTCTGAGATTAATTTGTGGAAATTAATTGTTTCAAATGAGTCTTTTGTCCCTTTTTTCTTTTCCTCTGGTATCCCATTATGCATTTGTTACACCTTTTGTAGTTGTCTCACCGTTGCTGGATCTTCTGTTTCATTTTTTTTAGTCTTTGTTTTCTTTGCTTTTTTCACTTGAAAATTCTACCAATAACATCCTCCATATCAGATTTTTTTTTTCCTCAGCTGTATCCAGTCTTCTGATGAGCCCATGAAAGGCATTCTTCATTTCTATTGCAGTGTTTTTTTTAATCTCTAGCATTTCTTTTTGGTTCTTTCTTAGAATTTCCATTTCTCTGCTTATGTTGCCTATCTGTTCTTGCATGCTTCTGCTTTATCCATTGGAGTGCCCATGGCATTTTAATCATAGCTGTTTAATCACTGTTATTTTAAATATCTAGTTTGATAATTTTAACATCTCTGTCATGTATGGTTCTCATGCTTGCTCTGTCACTTCAAATCGTGTTTTTTTGCCTTTTGGTAAACCTTATATATATATTTTTTCCTGATAGCAGAGCATGACATATTGGGTAAAAAGAGTTACTATATATGGACCTTTAGTACTGTGTTGGTGATGTGTCAGGAGGGAAGCATTCTATAGCCCTATAGAATGGTCTCAGTCTTTTAGTCAGCCTATGCCTCTGGACTTAACTTCACGTGTTTCTCAGCTTTTTCTTCCTTCTTAGGTAGGACAGGATGGCTAAAGTGGCTTAGAGTTGGGTTTTTTGCTTTCCCTTAGTCAGTTAGTCTATGATAATAACCGTGTAGATTAGGCTTTTGTTAACTAATTTCCCCTGGGGACAGGTATTGTTAAGAACAGTGATTATAATATTTTGTACTGACACTGTTATACTCCTGATATTCTAAAGCCATATACTTTAATCAGCAAATTTTTCAATTTCAATTACTTTGATATGTCTTTCCATGATGCAATGAAAATATTTTATTAAAAAACAAACTAAGGCTTCCATTTAGAAGAGTAAGTTTAGTGAAGTCTAATCATTTTTTTCTCTTTTTTTAAATCTGAGAAGTGGGTATTAATAGCCAGTAGTCCTAGAAAACACCCATTTGTTTGAAGAGATAAGAGAGATAAGACTGAAAAGAGGAAGTAATTTGCACCATCTTAAAATCATTATAACATGATTAATCTAAGCCTATCCCTGTCTAATTAATGCCCATCTCTAGGTGAGACCTTAAAATATTCACAGAGACTCAAGTTAGCCCAGATCTACAGTATTCTGGTCATGCAATACAAAGATTAGATTTACTTCCATATGCTCCAGCTGTGTCTCTACTCATTTCCTCTTCCTCTCCCCCCACCCTATTTCTTTGTATGCACACATGTGCACTAGTTTAGCTAAGATATAATAGTATGTTCAGGTACCATCATCCATTTCCCAATAGCATTGGGTCCTTGGGTCCTAAAATAATAAAAATTAAGAAAGAGCATTTGACTTTCCAAATTTTTATTTTATTGGCACATAGAATAACCTGTGAAATAGGAGAAAAAGAATGTCTAGTTCAAGCCTAAGGGAACAATATTGAATATCACACAGATTTAAAAGAAATATAATTTTCCCCCCCATAGAACATGTTGATTTCTAATATGCATGTAATGGAAGAGAAAGGAGAGTTAAGAACCATGAAAGTAGTAGCAGAATAATTTAGCTTGTTTTGGCCCCTTTATCATTTGTCCTAGGAGGCCCTTCAGAATACACTCTTTTGAAGCTATTCTTTTTTATGTATTCAGCACCAACTATACACATTGTAATATATGGATTTATTTTATTTTTTGTATAATATATGGATTTAAATATGGGAATTTCTTATTGCAATACTCCAGCAGATCGAGTGTCTTTAATAGAGAAGGCAGATAAAAATTACAAAATGTTACATATCATTTGAAGGAACATGTAGATCTCTATGAGGTGTTAACTGGATGACTGTGATCAAAAGCCAGGGAAATAACATACTGGTCGGTTCTTATGCTGCTGAGTACAGATTTGGAGGAACATGAAACTGCCTAAGATTGAGAGACATAATCCCAGAGTTTAATGCCCAAATGGTGAGAAGACCAAAATATTCTCTCAGTTCCAAGATTCCATCCTAACATGATACATGGAGTATACCAACCATAGGTATACACACATTATTTTTTCTTTTTCAACTCAATAAACATTTAATTAAACAGCTAATATAAGTGACCATGAAAATATAAAATATTAAATAAATATACGTATTACACATACACATACGCGCACACGCGCACAGAGTCTTTCCTACTTTCTGAAAAACAAGTTGGTGGCTTATCACATATTTTCCCCACCTCAATTTTGAAATTAGCCATTTTACCAAAGTCCCCTTGTTCCTTTTCATGAGAAATGTTACTTAGGGTGCCTGGGTGGCTCAGTCGTTAAGCGTCTGCCTTTGGCTCAGGTCATGATCCCAGGGTCCTGGGATCGAGTCCCACATCGGGCTCCCTGCTCAGCGGGAAGCCTGCTTCTCCCTCTCCCACTCCCCCTGCTTGTGTTCCTGTTCTCGCTGTCTCTCTCTGTCAATAAATAAATAAAATCTTAAAAAAAAAAAAAAAGAGAAATGTTACTTAGAAATTAATATCTGTGGAGATGCCTGGGTGGGTCAGTTGGTTAAGGGTCTGCCTTTGGCTCAGGTCATGATCTCAGGGTCCAGGATCAAGCCCCACAACTGGACTCCCTGCTCAGCAGGGAGCCCACTTTTCCCTCTCCCCTGACCCTGCTCTCTCTCGTGCTCTCTCTCACACTCTCTCTCTGTCAAATAAATAAATAAAATCTTAAAAAAAAAAAAAAAGAAGTTAAGATCTGTGTACTATGGTTGTTCATCACTAGTGGAATATCATCGTTTCTAGGTTCTTTTTTTTTTTTTTTTTTTTTTTTAATATTTTATTTGACAGAAACATAGCGAGAGAGGGAACACAAGTAGGGGAGAGGGAGAAGCAGGCTTCCCGCTGAGCAGGGAGCCCCATGTGGGGCTCGATCCCAGGACCCCGGGATCATGACCTGGGCCAAAGGCAGACGCTTAACGACTGAGCCACCCGGGCGCCCCCATCGTTTCTAGGTTCTTTCAGCAGACAATTCACAGGTTTACAGGTCTATATGGATAGTTCTCATTCTACTCTACAGTAGCAGGATTTTTCCCTGCCTCCCCTCATGCATCACTTCCTTCACATACAAGGAAATTCTGGAAGCAACAATATATATATTTTTTTCATTTGTTTAATTCTATAATATACACAAATAGCCTCAGAATTCCTAAAACCCCCTAAACAGTATTATATCTGCATATATCTCATAATGCCAATTTAAGATAGATAAAGTAAAAATTCTGGGTGATAGGAAGTTTGGTGCAATAAATGTGTGCAGTACTTCTGGCTGTCTTTTGCTTGTCCATCAGTCCATTTTTCAGACTGTGGTTAGAGTTCTAATTATTTTATTTTCCCATTTCAAATCATCAAATTATCTTTCACTGTCATAAAATAATGTTAAAGGTACATAATCTGCCATTTGAATATATTGGTCATTTATTATCCATCTTATATTCCATGTCTACTTCTCTAGACTCAGTTCACCCCACTTTTAGCTATGTTAGTTTTACCAATATTTACTACAAAGACCCTGCTATTATTTCCCACTCCTGAACTTTTACTTAGAATGTTGTTTCTATTAAAAAACCCCTCTTTTTCTTCTCCATTACTAAATCCCACTCAACATTCAAACTTGAATCTAGTCTTTGAAAAAAGAAGTCTTTGGAAAAAAAAAATTAAAGACTTTTTCAAAACATTTTGGGACATTTACATATCCTATCATGTTTTGAAAAACAATTCAACCAAATATTTAACAGGGTCCTAATATGACCTTTTGGAGTTGCTCCTTTATAAAGGCATCACTTATAACACATTTTTATATTATAACTGTTTTGCACATAGGATAGATTTTAATTCCAAAGGAGACTGACTTGATCAATATGTGATAATTAAATTGATGTGCTGTAAGAGACTTTTATGAGAATTCTTCAATGAGTAGTAGTTAGGAACACTAAAAACAACATATTTAAATTGTTACTTAATCAGCAATATTACACATTATTTTATGAGAAATGTGTTGTGATCATAAACACATTTGAATACACAGCTGTCTGTAAATCAATGCCATACATAACTTTCAAAACTAACACATTTCAAAAGACTGCCTTTTAGCACATTTCTAAATTCATCGGTAATATGAAGTAATGATCATTTTACAAAAGTCAGCATAATGCGCTGGATGAATTAGCAATCACTCCAAATGAGATCAACATTATAGTGCAACTGGAAAAAAGCATATTGGACTTGTTGGTAAATATTGCTATCTCAGCAACTTCAAGTTAGTCATGAATAGGTATACAGGAAATCCAAGAAATAACATAGATTTTTTTTTTTTTTTTAAGATTTTATTTATTTATTTGACAGAGAGAGAGACAGCGAGAGAGGGAACACAAGCAGGGGGAGTGGGAGAGGGAGAAACAGGCTCTCCGCAGAGCAGGGAGCCCGATGCGGGGCTCGATCCCAGGACCCCGGGATCATGACCTGAGCCGAAGGCAGACGCTTAATGACTGAGCCACCCAGGCGCCCCAACATAGATTTTTAAAACCAATTTTAAGTCTATGAACCTTGCTGTGTATGTGTGTTTGTTTGAAGACTCTTAACTGAGTAAATACACACACAAACAGACACCAATATAAAAATTTCTCAAAACCCCTATAGTTTCTTCTGAGCTTTGCAAATATTTAATCTTCTTGATATACCAAATACCTGGAGCCTCTGGTTTCTCTGCTGTTATTCCAAGAAATAGGGATTTCACAGCATGCATATCACTGAATAAGTCACCATATGAGCCAATTATCAGGGTCACCTAAAAAGTGCACTGCTTTCCTACGGTTCAAAAAACTTTAAATCCAGCAGGAAGAACATGTATTCTATGTAAATTCTTTCCTTTTATAGAAAGAGTTAGTGGGTTAAATGGGAAAAGAAAGAAATATGCCTCACTGGATTGATGATGCAAGTTTCTAAATATTATCTATGTTAAAACATTTAACCTTCTTTAAGCATCATCTTTATGTTATCTGACTGTAGAAACTAGAATATTTTATATTGCTTGAATGAACAATCCTAAATTCTTCAGCATTTCAGTCAAAACTAGCTCATCATTTGGTTAAAATACTTAGCATAATCTTACTTCTCATCAATGTCAATATCAATAGATACATATATATAAATTATCAAAATTTATCAAGTATGTAATTTAACTTATATTAAGATACTACGCACTGAGTGCATAAAGTCCTTATTTTATTTTTTTATATTATTATGTTATGTTAATCACCATATATCATTAGTTTTTGATGTAGTGTTCCATGATTCATTGTTTGTGTATAAAACCCAGGGCTCCATTCAGTATGTGCCCTCTTTAATACCCATCACCAGGCTAACCCATCCCCCAAACCCCTCCCCTCTAGAACCCTCAGTTTGTTTCTCAGAGTCCATAGTCTTTCATGGTTCATCTCCCCCCTTCATTTCTCTCTTCCTACTATCTTCTTTTTTTTTTTTTAAAGATTTTATTTATTTATTTGAGAGAGAGAGAATGAGAGAGAGCACATGAGAGGGGGGAGGGTCAGAGGGAGAAGGAGACTCCCTGCCGAGCAGGGAGCCCGATGCGGGACTCGATCCAGGGATTCCAGGATCATGACCTGAGCCGAAGGCAGTTGCTTAACCAACTGAGCCACCCAGGCGCCCTCTTCTTTTTTTTTTTTTAACATATAATATATGATTTGTTTCAGAGATACAGGTCTGTGATTCAACAGTCTTACACAATTCACAGTGCTCACCATAGCACATACCCTCCCCAATGTCTATCACCCAGCCACCCCATCTCTCCCACCCCCCACGACTCCAGCAACCCTCAGTTCGTTTCCAGAAAAGTCCTTATTTTAAACACTGGATTTGTTCAAAGAGATTTCATGGTAATATCACATAGCTAATTGGCCTGTATGTTTTGATACTCATTAAATTTAACCCATTATGCTGGATTTAGGTTAAAATACTCTGTGAAATTTGATAAAACTATTACTACGATTGCTTATTTTATTTCATTAAATATTCCTCTTCCCAACACTACCAGGTAGTTACAGTTTGCTTTCTTATGTTTCAAATAGTCCTAACAACCAGTGCATTGTATTCTTTTTTTACAAATATCTCAACATACAGTCTCAATCATCCCAGCATTGTTTTAGATTACAACCTTTGTTCTATCAACCAGTACATTGTTATCTGTCCATTCAGTGTTTTTCATACTCTATTCAGGTCATGATAATTTCTTGTATCTGTGCAATTTAAGGATTTGCATACACGTAAAATTTCACGTAAAAAATATAGTTTTCCATACTTCCCTACATTTTGTACAAAGTACAATTAACTAAGAAGCTTTGAGTTGACAATTTTAATTCTCATTCAAAATATCTTTGGGAGGAAATTGGGAAGACAATGATCATTGTATGATTTTGTTTTGGATAAGGAAGAGCTTATCACCTTCACTTCTGAAATAATAATTTCTCTTTATGCCACTTACTCTAAATATCACAGCCGTAAATTGTCTTAAACACTTACATTTTCTCTACTGTCAGTTTCTTAGAAGAGGTGTCATCATCTTCCACTATAATCTCATTATGTCCTCAAAACTGGCTTATACAATTCCATCTACTAGAAAATATTTCCTGATTTTTAAAATTTCTTCCTTTAAATATTTTCCATAATTATTTTATTTTTAAATGTAGGGGCCCAAATGTGCTTTGATTTAGATGGCAATGTTCACACATATTGTGAATACTTATCTAGATAACCACAGCTAGACTGTTTATGCCTATGAGATAGCAGCATGTAGTATATTTATGATCAAATTCACACAATGCACATAAATTTGTGACCAAATGATATATGCAAAAAAAAGTAAAGAAAGAGCACTCAATATAGAACTTACTTGATTGCATCAAGCAAGGTCTATATGACACCATGTATATTATTGTATGAACAAAGTGTTGGCAGATATTTGAATAAATAAAAGTTGTATGATAATTGTGGATTTTACCACGTTAGGATCTGCATATAATTTTTCCTATAAATATTTGTGAGGTTTGTTCTGGGATATAAATAATTTAGAGTTTGAGTGTTCAGGTTCATTATGATTTTATGATTTTCTAGGTGTGTCTAGAATAGTGATCTGTATAGGGCATTTTATTCCTGATTTCTGAGGCAAGATTATCCTGAGTATCCTACCCAATATCATATCAATTATTAAGTTTGTCTGGTCTAGCTGGTGGGAATAGGCATTTTCTCAGCCTTGTACAAACACCGGGCACTGTTCTCCAATCTTTTCGGATTTTATTTTTAACTCAGCTTCAGATTCTATTTAGATATGCAGAGTTATCTCTTTGTAAAGATCTTCTCTCTCCAGTAATCTGTGTTGTAATTCTCAGCCCCATTTTTCTTCATGAACCTTCAGCTCTGGCTCCTCAACTCAATTCATGGAGTTCTCTGGACTCTTGTCTTGCTTTCCCCTTCTCTGCCCCAGCATGGGAATTCTCCCAAGGCAGTTAGTGAAGAAAGTATCTTGTTTGTTTCCCATCGGTCGAAAACATTACTCATTGTCATCTGGTGTCTTGAAAACCACTGCATATGTTCATAAAGGTGACACAGATAAATAAAGATAGAAGTAGATGATATAGATGATATAAATAATAGAAATAGATAAAGACAAAGATAGAGATATATACAGTTGTTGTTTTTTGGATATTTCAGACAGGTGGGTAAATCAGGTCACTGATACTGCATCTTGGACAGAGGCGGGAGCCCCTCAGAATGTATTTATTTTAAATGTGTCTATTTTTCAGGGCACCTGGGTGGCTCAGTCCGTTGAGCATCTAGCTCTTAATTTCAGCTCAGGTCATGATCTCAGGGTTGTGAGATCAAGCACTGAGATGGTTCCCTGCTCAGTGCAGAGTCAGCCTGAGATTCTCTCTCTCCTTCTCCCTCTGCTCCTCCCCCAACTGGCACATGTGCCTGTGCACTCTCTCACTCTATCTAAATAAATAAATAAATATAATCTTTTAAAAAAGTGTCCATTTTTCAAGGTTGAGAAAAATGATTGCAAAATATTGAAATATTGATATAAAGTCAAATATTAGATTGTTGTACATAATAAGCTCTTCTTTCACATAAGGATAAAGTCTTGATTTTTCAAGGAAGCTTGAGCTGCAATGGCCATGGAACTTCAATTTTTCTCATCACAAAATCACTTGAAGACCTACTAAAAACACAGATACCTATGCATTGCTCTAGACCAGTTGAAGCTAAGTCTCTGGGTTTGGGCCATTTGGGTAAGTATCACAATTATTTTTATTTTTACACTCCTAAATTTTGAAAGCTCCTGCTCTAGATTACTCATATCTTCTCTCATCTTCTTAGTAATCCTGTTTTTTTTTAATCATTATGAACTGTTTTTAACTGTTGCAGATCACAGAACCATCAACTGTGAACACATGGATATAACTAACATTACTGAGGACCTAGTAGGCATCTATCACTGTGCAAAGTATAGCTCAGGCATTATTTCATTCAATAGTACCTATTATACGTTATTTTTAATGAGAAATCAAAGGTTACTTGCGTATCTTTTTGAACAGAATCTTAGAGCTCAGTTTTCAAATTCCATATGTCTGATTTCAAAGGTAACATTTCTCCATGAAGCCTCTTCACTATGTGACCTGACCATATTCCTTGCTTTTTGTACTTTCCTTCTAAGCCATTAGAAATATCTTTGCTTCACTGCATCAACTTCTTTCCATTCCCCTCCTTGAACTAGTCCTGTGTTTTGTTTATTTGTTTTGTGTGTCATATTTTCCTGCAGTGACAGAACATCTCAATCCATTCTCACAGGATGTCCAATTGAAAAAAGATATGAATTTTCAGTAAAACCTGGAAGTATCCATAACACCAGATAAGTTCTATAAACAAAATATCAACTACACCAATAAGGTATTTTTAAATTATTCATCTATATGATTATTTCTTAAAATAAAAATAAGAAATGCAGAACCCATTAATAGATAAACTCATCCAGTATTATGCTTTAGAAATATATTTCTGAGTCAATAATGTAACTTTTTCAAGATGCTCCTCTTAAAATCAATTAAAATATAAATGGTATAATATTTACTAGAAGAGCAATGTATATCAAGAAACCATTTATTCTGCTAGCATAAATGACCATCAAAATAATAACATCAGATTTTCAGTTATGCATGAATAGTATTAAAACTTTTTCAGAAGCAATAAAGATGTAAGTATGCATGATCATTTAGAGATAAAATTTACCCTGAATGTCTTAAATTAAAAACATAATAAAAAAGAAGAGATCAGCTTTTTAAAAGTTAAATAATTACAGCTGGAAAACACTTGAAAGCCATTTCCATATCTAGTATTTTTAACTTGCTGTGTAGGCATTGTTTGTTCAATTGTTGCTTTGCTTTTATAAATAGAATAGTTTATGCATTCAACAAATGTATGAGGAATTGCATTTTATGAAAAAAGAAAATAAGTTTATTTTATCTTCTCTGGCCAACATAAATTTTCATAAACTCTTTGGGTATTTAACTAACAATGATTTCTCATAAAAAATCTTTTAAAACTTTTTAGAATAACTTATAAAGGTACTTGCTGCTTGCATTTTATTTCATTTCATATTTTAACCATACTCTATTGTTATTTAACAGAAGAATAGCTAAAGGATAATATGGGTGTACAGAAATATATAAGTGGCTATGGTTGTATACATGAGTATGATTTATAGCTTTGTAATGTTATAAGGCTGTTGGCAAACAGGCAAAAATTGTGAAAATTACTAAGTCCTCCTCCTCACCACAACTTTATTCATTTATTTAAAGATTTTATTTATTTATTTGAGAGAGAGAGAGAGAGCATGAGCAGGGCAGGGGCAGAGGGAGAGGGAGAAGCATACTCCCCACTGAGCAGGGAGCCCAACAGGGGGCTCCATACCAGAACCCTGGGATCATGAGCTGAGTCGAAGACAGACACTTAACTGACTGAGCCACCCATAGCCACAACTTCATAACAAAGATATTTTGTCCATCAATATGTATTTTGTGAGGAATAATGAATGAGTAATTCCATTTTCGGTATTATAAAAGATAAAAAGTTTAAGGCTTTTATTGTCATACATCCCAATGTATCCCTAGAGATTCCTTTAAAATATCATATGCATTATTACTTTATCCAATTCCCCTCCTATAGGACTACAGTTCAGCAATAATATTGACTATATTGTATTACACTTCTTTGTATCTGTAAAGGCAGAATTTATACCTCTGTTTAGCCTTGTATCCCTAGCAACTAATTCAGAACCTGGCTTAGAGCATGTGCTTAAAAAACATTTATTTATTTTAGAATTATGATGAAAGGATTATTAGATTTTCATTCTCAAAAAAATTAGGATTTCACAGGAAAGATAAGTTTCAACTGTTTGAAGCAATCCAAAGCAGTACAGATAAAGTACTCAATAAGTAGCATATAACATAAGGAGTTGGGTGGATAGAATGGCTTTATAACATTTATAGATATAATTTGTAAATTATGTAAAACTCTGTAATTATGTAAAACTGAACTTTTAGTAGTCTTCCTTCCAAGAGAATCAGATATTAAATCCATTAAAAGTTTAAAATGATTCACTAGAAAGATGAAAATAAGCCAATAAAAAAAATGGCAAGCATGTGCTTCAGTTTTCACAGCTTAGCAAAGCACTGTTCTATTTTCAATGCTACATTTATCTTTCTTAATGCAGGATTGACTCCAATTGGCTAAAAATACAGCACTTTTTTTTAGTTCAATATCTGAGGTTCAAAAAATTGTTCATTTTAAATATTGGGTTAAGTTGTGTCTGATTTTAAATTCCATCATTTGTATCACACACAGACATGAATGTGCTTCTTTAATAGCACAGACTATAAAAGGCACTGTTTTGTTTATCCTAGTCTGATGATTATAATCTGGACTGCATTTTTAAAGTAAGGTTGACTTAATCCAGTTATCTATATATGAATATATCCATATGTGTTCTTAAATTGGGAATTATCATGCCACCATGTTCAGAAATAAAAACTGGGCCAATATTTCTATGCATTACTATAAACAGTACTATACAATAAGATTTCTCAACTTGTAGTTCCTGCTCAACATATAAATAGCTCCAATACTACATTGGTATGAAAATTAATTATCTTTCCCCTTAGATACTTTGGATTCATTTTCCCCTTGGGTTGAATACTAGTAGTATCGATCATTCTAAGATGCTAATATATTATTTCTAAGATTGATGGCCCTATTGACCTTATTGTCTGTGCATACACAAAAGCTAGAAATTCCTTTTGGTGAACAGTCTTATGTAGTTGATTTTAATCAAGATTTGTCTTTCTTCCAATGAGTTCTGTAACTGCTGACTGCTTGCTTTATGGAATTAATCTAGAAAACAATTCACTCCCTTTTGAAAATGTGGGCTTATTTTGTGTCAGTTATCTCTGCTACAATTAATGTTCCTCAAAAAATTAGCTTTAGCTGTCTTTCCAATTGTTGAAAGTTTATCCAATCTACTCTTGCTATCTAAGCATCCATTTTATTTGGGTAAGCTGCATACAGGGACCTTAATTCAGCACTAGCCCCTCATGCAAGCACATGCCCTAAAGAGCAGCCCAGAAAGTCACAAGCAAATGTAAATTGCTGATATGATTTCTCCAAAAGCCCTTGTGATCAACAGTCTTCCCAGCTTCCCAAAGCCTTTCCTTTGTGCACTGTTTAGATAAGATCCCTATGGAGCTTACCAAAACCTCACTCTTTTGATTTGCATTGAATAATCTATCCCTAGTCTGGGAACCCCAAAGCACTCCACCAACAGGCCCTAATAAATGCATGTGCCTATGGGGCGCCTGGGTGGCTCAGTCATTAAGCATCTGCCTTTGGCTCAGGTCATGATCCCAGGGTCCTGGGATCGAGCCCCACATTGGGCTCCCTGCTCCGTGGGAAGCCTGCTTCTCCCTCTCCCACTCCCCCTGCTTGTGTTCCCTCTCTCGCTGTGTCTCTCTCTGTCAAATAAATAAATATAATCTTTAATAAATAAATAAATAAATAAATAAATAAATAAATGCATGTGCTTCATGTCCTGCCACTCTCTCTGCCTGTACCCTGCCCTGACATTCCTGGGTAGCCCCTCAAGTCATACCATGTAACTCCTCCAAGACTTAAAAGTAATAAATTTCTCTGTTTCAGTTTATCTTGTGGTCTTCTGTTGAACTTTAGCTCACCATCTGGCACCCTATGCTTCACTTAACAAATGTTAATTTAACAAAATCATTATATCAGTATGTAGAAGATATGATTTCTCCCCTAAGGAAAAGGTGTAAAAAGCACTTTTGAGTAGAGAACATAATGGTTTTTTAAATGTATATTATCTGAATACAATGAATGATATCCTGAATCATGTTCTTAAACACATAATGTTGATTATGGAAAGGTGCTATTATTGTGCTTGTAATAGTGTAGGTAATTTTACAATTATCGAATGAAAAATGTTTATACTTAGTCATAAAAATATTTATTATTAGTTCTGAAAACAAAATCTCTTTTCCTCATCAAAATATGTAGGAACAATCATCTCAGCTCTTGTTTTTCCTTACTGGCATATTAAGACAATGAAGTCATATGTTTAGAAAATGGTTTTGATATTTTCACTGAAAATTGGAGCAGAGAAATAATGTGGTAGTTGTATAAGGATAGACCATCAAGATAAATGTTTGTGTCTTTTTCTTTTAATGTGATATATTAGGGTACGCCTTTAAGCTTAAGAGGATTGATCCAGTAGAGGTAAAGGGACTAATCCAGTAAAATAAAAAACCAATTTCACTATAAAGGATGGAGGGAAAAGCAGTAAGAAACTCCATGAATTCTGTATAGAGAGTGAGAAGATTTCACCAATGAAAGGATTAGATATAGACAGGTTAAAAAAAAAATCATAAGAATACAGGCAACACATTACAGGTACAGAAGTAAATAGATTGTATACATTGTATAGATTTGATAATATGAGTTAGTTCTCCCATGATCACAACTATTTTCTTGGTGAAATAGGAGGAAGTAATTGGTTGAAACTAAGGCAGCAGATATTGTAGAATTTTTTAAAAAGTGGAATGTGAGAAGTGAGTGTGAATTTATTAAGGAAACATTATTAATCAAGAATTAGATATTAGATAAATTCACTTTGGAAGGAAACTGCTGTGTTTTTATCTTGTTTTTTCCATTCACTATTATCTGAAACAAGTTACTTAATATTCCTATACCTGTATAGAAATCCTCTCTGTATATTTGTGATAATAATAACTTCATCACAATGCATTTGCAATGATTAAATTTGTTTACATATTTATTGTATAGAAGTATATGTTTTACAGTTTCATTTATTAGTAAGCACTTAAAATTTGTAGTTATATTTTAAAATTTGAAAAACTCTGAATGTTCTTTGTTGTTGTCATTTTCCACAATAACCTCAGCTTCCCTTTTGTAGAACTAACGTAGGTGGGGTTTTCTTAGATTTCAGTGAAAAGACTTGAGTAGCAAAATAATTGAGTGTGTATGCCATAGAGCAATCTTGGTTTGTGTCATGGAATACAAATTGGGTAAGAAGTTAGAGTAAATAATCTGAAAATCCTGAGAGGATATATGAATGCTGACATGTCTGTACTAGAATATGTAAAAGTGAAAGACAGGATGTTGTAGTATGAGAAAGGAAAACTTAAAATCAAACTTTTGGAGGTGATGTAATTACTAGAAATAAAATTAATTTATGGAATTAGTTAAGGAAATATAATTAATTAAATTTATGGAATTAAAATTACTAGTGATAAAAAGGTCTTGCATAATTACCATTGTAGAGAGTGGTTAAACTAGGAAAGATAAAAGATTACTGGAAATTAAAAGATAAAGAAACTAGGAGACTAGACCTTAGCCTCATAGGTGTTAAATATTGTTTTAGTCATTAGGACTATTAAGGGATCAAATGGTTATTATGGTTCCTGGGTAAATAGCAGAAATTCATTTCAGGCTCCTGTTAAGATCTGTGAGTCCATGAAAGAGGCTTTGTTCAATGAAGAACAAGCAAAAATAACAGACTGCATTTCAAAGTGGAAGCTTTAAGAATCAATGAACAATTGATTGCTATAACAACCTAATACTAAGCAAAACTATTCTCCTTCAGTTGAGGCCCTTAAATGATGAAGATGAGAAAAGCACTTTAACAATCCATTCTTGACATGCATAACAAATAAGAAATATATCCAAATTATTTAAGCCACTAAGATCTGGGACATATTGCTGGTGCAGCATAAGCCATCTTGTCTGACAAGTAGATTGTTAATGTAGTTGTTGAAATAACCAAGAACAATGCCTGCACTAACAGTAGAGAGAAAGATGCTAAATCTTTAACAATTAGGTGCAAGGAATCTGGACATTAATAGGGGAAGTGAATGCAACGGCTCATTTAGAAAATCCACACTTCAATTCTGAGACACTTTTTCTCCCAGCTGCTGAGAGTTTTGGAAATTGAGGACCCTCAGGTAAGTCCCTTTCTGGAAATTGCCCTCCGCCCAATAAAGTGCCTCTTCCCACAGTCAAAGTCCCGACTAGGGGTCAGCCCTATCCAATAACTGATATTCATATTGGTATACATGCCAGTCTCCCTACCTTTAGGAAGGATGATCCAGAAGGGTCATCCCAGCTCCAGAGCTGTCAGTAGGATTTGTTGAAGCCTTTGTTGTAACTGCATTGCAGTTCAACTCTTCATTTTGCCCTGTTCTTCTTTTTTCTAATCCCATACATGTGTTAATCCTGAGGGTAATCTCCAATAAAATTCCTATTCAAAAATCTCTATTCCAACATCAATTTCCTAGGTAACTGGTTTATTATTACTGTTTCCAACAGTAGCTCAAAAGAAAAGAGGCTCAGTTGGAAATTTGGAGCTGGATCACCTACCAAACATGCTGGAAACATGAATCCCATTAATTGTAGTAGATAAATCAAAACTCATAACCCAGAAGATCAATGCAATTGTGAAAAAAAACCAGAGATGGCAAATTGGTATGGGACATTAATGGAAGGTGGAAGAAAAGTATGGTAGGTGCACTATTATGAGAACAATGGAGTTAGATGTCTCATGTAGGGTGTCATTAATGCATTGCAGAAAGACAATAAAAAAGACCAATGATGAATATTAACCACTTAAAGACAAGTGTGAAAGTCAGGAAGCTATTGTGGCATCTTATAATGATGGTCATCTCTTGCTAGATTCACAGAAATATTAGAGTATGAGGCACAAGACTTATTTATAAGAGTAGCATAGCTCCAAAAAAGGATAAATTCTTAGCTACTTCAAGCCAGTTATACCAAGGTTTTGGCTTAGTTTGTTTTGACCCTGGTTGGGATGGAGTGCATCTATGAGACTTGGAATTGAGAAATCTAGGTTCATGATTGAAAAACTTTGAAACGATATCTTTGTAAACCATTTATTCTCACAGAAATGACCCACTCTTCCTTAAAAGAGAGGCTATCAGCCGTTCCTCACAACTGTCTGTGCTTTGCAAGGAAATACACACTCCTTCCAGATCTACTCCTACCTCTTTCTGACCAGTAACTTTGATTAGATCACACTAAAACAAGACTGCAGAACTGCTGGACCAAGTAAAGGAAAGAAAGGACTACACCCCAACGAGGCTACAGGCTTAGCCAGTGTACAGTCAGGAGCTGGGAGATCATATGTAGCACTTGATCCTGAGGGTGTGTCAGAGTGGACCATAATGTTAGATAAGGAAGAATTTAGTGATGTGGGTGAATTCTTCCATGAAATAGTTATCAATACAAACACATATACACCAGGAGATAGAGCTAACTCATAACTAGAAACTTTATGAATAAGATGGCCTGCACCAAATAATACTGTCATGTCAATTGGTGTGAGAAGGAAACACATTGTTCAGAGAAATGTGAAACTATATTATTGGAATGAGCATATTTGCTGCTTGGCAGAATCCTCACATTGAATCCTTGGTCTTTGGGTTAACTGCTATTGTAATGACAGACGCCACAAGTAGAAGACTTTCGAATTATCCCTCACTCCAGCCAAGGGTGTTCTTTAAATAATTATAATATATCCTAATGGGAATAGAGAGAGTTGTGTCACCCTTAAAAATGGATGATGTTCCCTATTATATCTCTATTTAATTCATAATTCTCAGTCCTACAAAAATTAGAAATATCCTCTAACATCCAATTAATAGTCCACTTGCATCTTTAGCAAATTAAGATAGGGTGTTAGAAATATGGGTAAGTGGTCACTGACCAGGGCAATGTGTTATTTCCCATCACTATCAGGAAGGAGTTCCAGAAACATTTTGGATTCATTTGGGTAAATAAGAGTAGATTTTTATTTTTGCCCCAGGGAAATGTTAATTCTTTTGCTTTCTAAAAGGGATCTAGAGTTTCTGTACATCCTCCAGAATATCACATTGGTCCATCAAATGGATGATACAATGTTATTCTGTACGGATAAGAAAGAAGTGTCAAGTATGATAGAAGGGCCTAGTAGGACGCGTGGTCCCAGAGGATAGGATATACCCCTAAAAAGATTCAAAAACCACTATAACACCAGAAGTCTTCAGGGACACAGTGATTTGGGACATGTAACTTACCCCTTCAAAGTACTGAACGAATTATAATTTGAACCTGTTCCCAATAAGAAGGAAGCAGATTTTTCTGTAGACCTCTTGGAATTCTGGAACCATCATATTTAACACTCGGTAATAGTATTCTGATTAATTTACCAAGTGACATGAACAGAAGGCTGTTGGCATTGACTAGGTCCCAGAAGGGGAGAGGTTAAAACCTCTCTCCAACAGGACTAGATTATGTTAAAAGTAAGCCAACACTTAGGCTCTCATGACCTAATCACCTCCCAAAGGCCCCACCTCCTAATACCACCACCTCAAAGATTAGGATTCAAATATGAATTTTGGGAGAACAAAAACTTTCAGACCACAGCAGACCATTATCTAGAATATATAAAGAAATCTCACAGCTTAACATTTAAAACATAAAAATTCAGTCAGAATATGGACAGACAACACACAAAGACATTTTGCATAAGAGTATTTATGTTTGGCCAACAAAACACATATAAATGTATGGTAACAACTTCATTATACTTACTGTGGTTAGCACTGAGTAATGTATAGAATTGCTGAATCGCTATGTTATACACCTGAAACTAATACAACATTGTCTATAGACTACACTTCAATAATACATGTTTAAAAAAAAATGCCAAAAAATGTTGAATATTATTAGCCAGTAGAGAAATGCAAATAAAATCACAATGACGTTTCACTACACACCTAACAGAATGGCTAAAATAAAAAATAGTGATAATACTAAATGCTGGTGAGAAAGTGAAGAAACTGGATCTGTTATTCATTGCTGATCAGAACATAACATAGTTTGTCACTCTGAAAAATAGTCTGGCAGTTCCTTTTAAAAATAAAAGGAGAGTTACCATAACACCCAGTAATTATTATCTTGAACATTTATCCCAGATAAATGAAAGCTTATTTTCATGCAGAAACTTGTGACATGTGAAGAAAAGCAATCACCACCTGAAAAGCCTGAAAGAGAGCAGTATCATCCACGGACAGCCAAATGAATTAAGGAAGAGCACAACAGAGAATCGAACTTGACAACAAGAATATACAGTATTGGGGATTTTGTTGAAGATGGGCAATAATATCCAATGGACAGAGAAAAGAGTGCATAGTTGCTTGTAGTTGGGGTCTTCCAAGATGTAACTCTTTGTGATCTCATTCAATCCCATGATTTTTAATGCTATCTAGGGATGAAGGACTTTCAAATCTACATAACTAGCTGCTGCAATCCTCTTTAGACTATCCAATTATCTACTGAGCAACATCTCCACTTGGCTATTTAACAAGCATTATAAAATTAACGTATCCAAGATTGAATGCATGATACTTGCACTCCCAAACTTCTTTCTCTAGTTTCTCCCTTCTTAGTGATAACATTGTTATTCACCTTGATACACAAACTTAAACCTTGAAGTCATCCTTGATTTTTTTTTTTCACCTCACAGCTCGCAATCCATCAGCTCACCCTGTCAGTTCTACTAAAAACCATTTCCCCAATTTAACAATTTATCACCACCATCAATACCAAACTCAATCCCAAGGTATCAGCATCCCTGATCTGGACTAGTCTGTTTACCTTTTATTCCAATTCCGTTATCACTCATTTCCCTGGTGCCACTTTATTTTCCTTATAGTCTGTTCTCTAAAACAACTTGTGTGATGTCATGTTGTGCAGAATTTATCACACTTTTGATCAAAATCCTCTAATGCCTTCATGCCACATTAGATTAACATCTTACAAAATCATACACACAGATACACATGCAGACATACCTTTACAAAGATCCCCAAAGTCATTGCTAGAATCTTCTTTAACTATCTCTTCAAAAGTATCTCTCCTACATGCTATAGCTACAGCCACAACAGCTTCTATTTCTTCCCTGAGAACTCCAAGCTTATTTCCACCCCAGAGCTTTTATACTTGCTGCCTTCTAGAATGAAATGCTTTCCTTATAGCTGTTCACAGATTTTTTGTTTAAATGTCACCTCTGCAGAGAAGATATTAGCGATTTCTATCAAAAACATCTGGCCTTCTCCACACATCCCTATCAATTCCGATCTGTTTTCCTTCACAGCACTGACCATTACATGAAGTATTATTTATTTCCTTTCTTTATTTTATTCTGTTAGCACAAGTATTTAAGTTCCAATAAGTCAGGCCCATGTAACTCCAGCAATAAAAACAGTGACTAGCATATAGTGAGTAATCAGTAAATATATTTTGAATGAACATATAAATGAATAATCTACCTTAACAAGAAAGATAAAATATTCAAATATATGTACATATGATTAAAAAAGAAAACACACAAGACTAAAATGTAGGGTGCCTGGGTGGCTCAGTCGTTAAGCGCCTGCCTTCGGCTCAGGTCATGATCCCAGGGTCTTGGGATCGAGTCCCGCATCGGGCTCCCTGCTCGGTGGGAAGCCTGCTTCTCCCTCTCCTCCTCCCCCTGCTTGTGCTCCTGCTCTCGCTATCTCTCTCAAATAAATAAATAAAATCTTAAGAAAAAAAAAGACTAAAATGTAAAACCTATAGATATGCAAATTACAGAATATCATGCCATAATACTATATATCAATGTAAACTAAATTTTTTAAGAAGGCAATTTTATGTTGGGAAAATAACAGTTACAGTAAATCCTTATCCTTATTCTAAAAAATGTAATTCACGCTTTTTACTCCCTACCTCATGCCAATTCTGTGCCAAATTTAGTATAGATTAAGAAATGAAAACTTAACATTGGAGTCTCCACTTGATTAAGTTACTATCATCTTAAGTCATTCTCTAAAATCCATCCATTTTTCACACTTGCCAAACTGGTAATTGAAAGGAGATAGAGTAGGAACAACCCACATAAATCTCACTTATTTTTTACGGTGGCACTCATTAATGAGATTTCTTGAGAGATTCAGTATTGCTTTTGAATACTCCAAACCAATACAAGCATTAGGTTTATTGTTAAATATGTGTGAAGCAAATATAAAATCAAATTCTTGAGAAATAATCTTGGAACATTCCTGGGATATATCTGATATAAACCACAGTGAAATTAGATCAGAATTCATTTCTCATGTGGTTCTGTATCTCCTCTAGTCTAAATGAAAGATATTACATTTGAAATTTCAAAAAATCATTAGCTTGACTGAACTCTCCAATAGTCCAGGAAATTTCCTCATTTCTTTTTAGTTTACACATAGTAGCAAGGACAAATACCTGCATGGCCTTTTGAGGAACATTAAGGGAAGATTCAAAGGGTATTTATGTATTTTGAGATATATGCTTTTCCATGAAGTACATGGAAAGGATCACCCATGGGTGTTTTAATTTTAATGATCACTTATTCAATTCAAATACTGAATAAAGAAAATGTTGGAAATTTCAATGTAGGGTACATTTAATATAATTTCCTTTTAACACTTAATATTATATAATATTGGTATTTTTATAACTGTTTTTGGTATAACTATAATAATAATTTTAAACAGTTTTCATCTTTACTTTGCAGATTAAGACTTCAGAAAAATCACTGAAAAGTGATTTTCAAGTATGGAAATTGCAATAAGAAGCATTATTAGAGAGGTTTAGAGGTCCATATTTTTTCAAGTCTTTCAAAACCTTCCAGATATTCTTATTTCAAATGTTGAGATTTCCCCTTTACTGGTGACTGTCTTTGATTTCATACAGAAATCTAGAAATAATGATAATCCAAATGGTGTGGCAATTATATCAGAATTATTTTCTCTATTTCATAAGGCTTATTTATTTTTTCTAACCAATGACACATGCAGATTCAATTTTAAGTATATGCCTCAATAAGAGTTATGAAATGTGAACTTGTTTATAAATATTAAATTGAGGCACACAAAGCTGAGAATAGCAACAAAGAATTTTTAAATGAATAATTGGACCATAATTGAAATTGATAGGTATAGGGTCAATTTCAGAACGTGATACAAGAAGTTGCCTTTAAGAAGGGTTTTATTCATTTGCTTGATAATGTAGAAAGATTCTTTGACATTTTACTCCTATTTCTATTCTTATTTTCTCATTAAGTTCTGATTTTTTGGCATGGTATACTCTTTCAAAATACTTAAGGAAAGAGTAACACATAGGCAGCTTTTGCAGTGCTTGAAGTCAAAAAATAAAAAAAAAATCAGGCTATAAAATATTATAATAAAACTTTGCACTTTGGATTTTAACATTTATTAAACTCATGGAGATATTAATAGTTAATATAGTATATATTATGTAAATATATTATTTGTACATTATACATTAACTTAAACATGAGTTAGTGTTGTAGTGGCTTGGCATATGGCCTAGATGATCGAAGGCAAATCAGAATAAGTGTCCTGAAAGAAGAGAAAAAATAGATTAATAAATCAGGACACATTTACCTGAACTTGAATACAGGGATTCTGTGAGAAGGTATGTCTCTTATACGTCAAAGCAATATTTTACTTATAATTTTGATATATATACTTTGATATATGTATAAACACTTAAATGACTGTTGAGTAAATGGAATATTGATTTATTCCCCCATATAGATTTGGTTCTCATTATCTAAATTCATTTGTTAAAATAGCTTTTCCAGTACTAAAGATAGGCATCTGAATACATTAGGCCTAAATGCCAGTAATTTTCCAAATATTGATAAAACATACCATCCACCATCAGGTAAACATTTTCTCTACATAACTTTATCTGGCAAAATCATATTGTAGTCAGAAACCATTTAAATGTACTTTTCCTTTAACATACTTGAATCATATAAAATGCTTATTTGAATTACATTTGCAACCTTTCAAAATATATAGGTTACAAATTCCACCTTGATATACATAATTATTTCTTCTGGGAATGTGAGTGAATGTTTCTATTTTTTGATATCTTGCTATTTCGGTTTTAAGGCATTTGTGAATAGTGACCACCTTTAGTGTGGGGGATAGTGATTTTATGTATTAAATAATGGTATGAACTAAAACCAAAGTGAAATGCTTGAGACATAGTAGCATTTACAGTTAACATTTATTGATTGGTAGGGCAATACATACATTTTGTTAAGAAAATTCTCTTTATGGAAAGTAAGGTTCTTTTTTCCAGAATAGCAGGCAACTTTGTTGTTAAAATGGGTAGAAGGAAGAGACCTAACAATTACACTGATGATTAATTTGAAAACATATATTATTTGAAATTCAGAGATGCTAGATATTATTTTACAATGTTCTTGAGTAATACTAAAGTGAAGTCATATTTACATATTTGTTACTTAGTTTTATTATACATTTTATGAGTTTTAACAAGTGCTGCTAAACTTGTTTTGTCAAGAGCTACATCAATAATTTTTAATCAATGCATAACAACTTGACATTTTCTAAAGCTCTCAGAATTCCTATGTGTATGTGTAATATACTTAAATATTCAAAATCCCTATTCTCTCCTTAGGTTGTTAAATACCAGGGTTTCACTTTACAGATGCATAGTTTTACTATAAGTAAAAATGTGTGTATATCAATTCAAAATTATGACATTAAGAATACACTGTTAATTGCAATGTTATATACTTAATAGTTAATAAAATTTTAAATTACTGATAGCCTTCACTATCTCTGTCCTCCCAGAAAGAATAACTGATAATGTTTCTGTTACAGTTATGTATGCATATGTGTATATGATGATAGTAATAGTAATAATAACAATTAAATAGCTAACAGGTGCTCATCAAAGAATTTTATATATAATTCACTTAATCTCATCATGTTGATATAATCATGCCCACTTTACAGATGAGGCACCTGAAATGCTGAGATGTTATATAACATATTCATAATGGGTTGAATTATGTCCAAAATTCAAAAATGTATGGTAAAGACCTAAACCCCAGTGGCTGAGAATGTGAACTTATTTGAAAAGAGGGTCATTGCAGAGGTAATTAAGTTAAAATGAGGTCACACTGAAGTAGGGGTGGCTTTTAATCCAATATGACTGTTGTACTTATAATTAGAGAGGAATTTGGATGCAGGCACAGTACACAGGGAGAGTGCCATGTGATGACAGAGGCAGAAGTTGAAGTGATACAGCCAAAAGCCAAGGAACACCAAGGATGGACAGCCATCATCAAAAGCTAGAAAGAGACAAGGAAGAATTCTACCTAGAGCTAAGAGAGAGCATGTAACATGGCCCTACTGACAACTTAGTTTTAGACTTCTAGCTTCAAGAACAATGACAGAATAAATTTCTGTTGTTTTAAGTTATCCACTTTATGATATATTATTACCACAGCCCTATGAAATTAATGCAGTGTCCAAAGCTATAGAGCTAGTAAATGTTAAGAACTGTGAAGGTTTTAAAATTTTACCCTACTAATACGAGAATGAGTTAGTCTAACACAATTTTATGGATGCTTGTCAAAGAAATTAGATTCCTAGGTCAGAAACAAAACACTTAATTAGTCATAGCAGAGCAAACATTTGAGATTCAGCATATTTTTTCTCAGTTCCTCTTGTCAGAAAGTCCAGTGAGGATAGCAAATATGGCTCAAGACAGATGACTACATATGCATGGTTTCTATTAAATTATGGGAAAGTAAGTATGACAGTCTTTTGCTCTGGAAAGCGACAGTATCTCTAATCTTTCAAGATAGTTAGCAAATGTGCCCTTTTTTTGGAAGGGAGACACTTTCTCTATTTTCCACAGAGTTATACTTACATCTGTGAAGAGTCTCAAAGCGCAGTCTGTCTCTAATCACAGCCTGAGAAGAAATGCAATAGGCCTATAGGGAAATTTCCTAAAAGTAAGCATCATAGCTAGAATTTTAACCTAGGATACCTGGTTCTCAAGTAGGTACTTTAATTAATATACATTCATATGTTTATACTGATATATGGGGAAATACAAGCAGTAAGAAATCTCTGTCTTTATCACATGCACACACGTCTATTATATGTGTGTGATATATATTATACAAAATGATATATAAATATATACATTATATATATACATGTATATGTGTTTTGTGTGTATATATGTGTTATGTTTATAACCTTCAACTTTGATAACTTAAAAATGAGAAAATAATGGTATCAATTTACCCGCAGCATCTTCAAATGGCTATCTGCTTCAAGACCTCTCCCTCTCCCCTCCCTCCTTTCTCTCCCCCTTCTCCACTCTGTATGTGTGTATGTGTGTGTGTGTACCAGTATATAAACAGATCAATAACAATGATTTTTCTTAAAAAATAGATTAAATATAACAAAATATATGTGTGTACATTTGCTTTCCTCTGACCAAAATATCTGCATTTTTAAAGTTAGCCTGTTAAAAAGTACAAAATCTCATGGAAATACTAGCCATTGTTTTCTAAAGTGTCTGCACCATTCACATCCTCATTAGCAATATATGAGAGTTCCAGTTGCTCCACATCCCCACCAACATTCAGTACTGTCAGTCTTTTTAATTCTCACTTTCACTAATTTCTAGTGAAGTAGTTTCTTACTATAAATAATTACAAATTTTAAAAATTCTTACTTGATCATGTTATTTTCCTACACGCAAATACTTTTTAGTACCCATCTCTCTAATTAGAACTTTTCCTCATAGCTTGGATGAAAAAGTCATAGAGTATAAATTGAGAAAAGAGTAATTTTTCCATACCCAATGGTTAGATAAATAAATAATTTATGAATTCACTAACTTCTCATGTCACTGAAATCATTTTAAATTTACGAGAGACATATACTTAAAAATTAAGTGGAGAGGGCGCCTGGGTGGCTCAGTTGGTTAAGCGACTGCCTTCGGCTCAGGTCATGATCCTGGAGTCCCTGGATGGAGTCCTGCATCGGGCTCCCTGCTCTGCAGGGAGTCTCCTTCTCCCTCTGACCCTCCCCCCTCTCATGTGCTCTCTCTCATTCTCTCTCTCTCAAATAAATAAATAAAATCTTAAAAAAAAAAAAATTAAGTGAAGAGAAACAAATAGTATTCAATATTTATCAAACTTCCATAGCTGAGACAATTTATCTTGGAAATGAAAGCAGAAATACAAATGACTAGTTCCTACCAATCTGAACACATCATTATTAAGAATTTTTACATGTACCTAACCCCAATATCAAATAAAGAATATAGATAGAGCAATATGCTAGAGATATGTGTAAATGGCAAAAACTAAGATTTTCATTTGATAAACAAGTCAATGAATTCATGATAGTATTAAGATTTCAACAATGAAATGTCAAAAGTTAGTAAAAGAAAAATAACAAAAGATGTGTCAATTAATAATTAAAAACTTAATAAAAAGGCAAAATGAATAATTTCTTGTCATCTTATAATAGAGATTTTAAATCAAAATATTAATTGCTAATTTTAAAGCAGTATCAAGCTTATTCACATTTTGCAGAAAATCTATCAAAATATTTGGACACATTTTTTTCAAGATTCTTAAAGAACATAAATATTTTTTTTTTAAGATTTATTTATTTATTTATTTGACAGAGAGAGAGACACAGCGAGAGGGGGAACACAAGCAGGGGGAGTGGGAGAGGGAGAAGCAGGCTTCCTGCAGAGCAGGGAGCCCGATGCGGGGCTCGATCCCAGGACTCTAGGATTATGACCTGAGCCGAAGGCAGACGCTTAATGACTGAGCCACCCAGGCGCCCCAAGAACATAAATATATTTTAAAAAGAAAAATCATAAATAGTTTGAAGATGTATTTGTCTCACACTGTGACAATTCCCTATTTGACTAAGACATTCAAAGTAAATGTAGCATTTAGTTTGATAAATACTGATTTGTCCATTAATAAAATTTGAAATAAGGCAGGGTAAGGTACAATTTCTCTCTTGCCCTCTTTCTCTCTCTTTTCAGAGCTACTATATTGTTTTTTGAAATAAGCATTTTAATGCTGCATGAAAGATGTTTTTAAATCATTTTAAAATTATATAATTAGGGTCTAAAACTCTACCAACTCACCTAAAGTTCATAGTAGTTATACTGAGCAGAATGAAGTTGGAATACCAGACCTTTCTGACTGCACGCTCATACTCTTAGAAAGTATAATAATTGCTATTATTAGGTAACAGTACACTTCAATAATGAAATGGAAATAATATAAAGATTAGTCATAGAGAGATAAACCACAGCAAAATAATATATTTTGCAGAATTTATAGGGAGACATAGATCACTTTTTGTGCAATTATGTAAACATAATTAGAGACTGCCTCACAGGTAATAGTTGGCATCTACTGCTATTTTTCTATTTCTTCCTTTCATAACTAACTCTTAGACATAACTGACATTGACCATGTGACTGCGTCTACTACCTATGACTGATTTGGCTCCATGAAACTTAATCAGGTTTCTATTCATTTCATAGGGCCCTAAATTCTGGATTGTGCAAAACAGCCCTTTTTAAATATTCACTCTGAGAACTGGCTGACCACAGGGAGATACATTTTCTGTAGAAAAATCATGGTTTTTCCACTTGCTCAGCTCACCTGCTTGCCCTACATTCAACAATGTTCCTGCTAGTAATCCTTTTCTTCTAGTAATCCTTTTCTATTTGATCTAGAGACGTTAATAGACCCTGAGATCCAAGCGCACTTTTTGAAATTTTGAATAAAATCTCTTCTTAGGTAAGTCTGGAATTGTTTTGTTTGACAAGTGTTTGCAATTTTCATGAGTATTAAGCTTTGTTTCATGCAATATCCTGTTTCCTTTTAGACTTTACAGAATTTACATAACTAAGAGATAAAGTTATTCTTATTTTATTTATTTTACCTTGCTAAGTATCAGTGACTTTACTAAGCTCCATAGCAGTGTAGTGAATAGAGTAACAGTGCAAAACATATTACTTCAAAACAACTTGACATTTTCCAAAGTTCTCAATACTCAGCTTCATTTTAATTCAACATTCTTATACTTCTTTTAAGTGGATAATATGATAAGTCATGTAACAGGAATTTTAAAAATGTAGGAGTGCATTTTTTTTATGCTAGTCATGTCTATAACTAATACTATTTTACAATAAACAGCAATTTCTGGGAGGAAACAAAATTTTCTCAAAATAAATATACAATGGAAAGTAACCCTTATTCACTGAATACAAATTTTTAAAGTATAAATGTATATGCAAATGCATAGTTAGGTAAGAGCATGTGCAATTTTAAGCACTGGCAACTGATTTAAAGTGAAACTATAATTTTTTTCTACAAAAAGATACTTTGACATATTTCTGTTTATGACAATGCATTACAACATTCATAAAGTTTCCTTACTTAAACAGAAGATGTATTGGGATATTTGTGTGCCATACAATCCAACTTTAAAGTTTATGATCCAGTTGTTTTCAGTTTTTTTGATAGAGTTGTACAATCACCACCACTCTGATTTCAGAGTATTTTTATAACTGCACAAAGAAATTCTGTACCTTTTTTAGTCATGCCCCATTTCCCCCGCCCTTAGTCCCTGACAACCACTAATTTATTTCTGCCATTATGGATTTACTCATTCTTGGTACTTTCTAGAAGTTTCAATTACATTTCATACAAATTCCATTCAGTATGTGATTTTTTTGACTGTTTTCCTTAAAATGCTTTCAAAATTTGTACATGTTGTGGCATTTATCAGTACTTAATTCCTAATTCCTTTTAATTGTGAATAATAGTCCATTTATTGATATATACAATTTGATTACCCATCCACCTGCTGATGGGTATTTGGACTGTTTCTGCTCCTTGCATATTATAAATGCTGCTTATGTAATGTAATTACTGTCCAGGTTTTTGTTTGGACATGAATATTAAATTCTCTTGGTTATATACCAAGGGAATACCGGATCATATCATAGATTTATGTTCAACAGTGTAAGAAACTGCCAACTGTTTCTCAAAGTGGCTGTACCATTTTAAAATCTAAAAAAAAAAAAAAAAAAAAAGATAGTAGGAAGGGAAAAATGAAGGGGGGGAATCGGAGGAGGAGAGGAACCATGAAAGACTATGGACTCTTGAGAAACAAACTGAGGGTTCTAGAGCGGAGGGGGAAGGGGGGATGGGTTAGCCTGGTGATGGGTATTAAAGAGGGCACGTACTGAATGGAGCACTGGGTGTTATATGCAAACAATGAATCATGGAACACTACATCAAAAACTAATGATGTAATGTATGGTGATTAACATAACATAATAAAATTAAATTAAAAAAAAGAAAATCTCTTCTTTCAATACCATCACTCAGTGAATGGTACTTCATTCATATCATCTTTATTGTACAACAGAGGCTGCTTAAATTGCCTAAATTTTTTCATATTTTATGATTCATTTTAACATTGCTCACTCATCAACTGTTTAAAAATACTCAATATAATTTTATATATATTCTGACTGGTTGACAGTCTTTCTTACAGCAATTTGAATATTTTGGTCCCTCTGGTTTCTTAAAAGATATCAGCTAACCTCATTTATTAACCCTTGTATATGATGAATAATTTCTCTGTTGCAGCTTTCAAGAATCTCTCTGTCTTTGTCTTTCAAGAGTTTGATCATGAGTGATATAGATGTTTTTCTTTAAATGTATCATACCTGGTTTGCCAAGCTCCTTGGATATTTAAATTAATGTCCTTAATCAAATTTGGGGAGTTTAAGCCATTAGCTATTCAAATAATATGTCTGCTCCTTTATCTCTCCCCTTACTTTCAGGGAATCACATTATGCACATTTTGGTATGGTTGATGGTGTCCCACAAATCTCAGAGGCTCTGATAATATTTACTCCTTCCTTTTCTTTCTATTCCTCTGACTGGGTAATTCTTATCTTCAGGATTGTTAATTATGTCTTCTGCTAGCATAAATCTGCTACTGAGCACTTCTAATACATTTTTCATTTCCATTAATATCCTCTTCAATTCAAAATTATATTTGGTTCTTTTTATATTTTTTAATCTCTTTATGATATTGTCTTTTTATGCAATCTTATTTTATAGATCTTTAGACATGGATTTCTGTAGTTCTTTGAATATTTTTTAATAAAGCTAAAGTTTTTGTCTAATAAATCTAACATATGGGCTCCTTCAGAGTTAGTTATGCTAATTGTTTTCTATATATGAGGGATTTGTTCCTTTTTCTTTGCATGTCTAGATAATTTTTGTTTGTTCTGTTTGTTTTTATACTGGACATTTTATTTATTTAAACTGGACATTTTAAATAATATAATGTTCTAAGTCTGGTAATCAGATACTCCTGATGCAGGGTACATCACCATTGCTATTTGTTGTTGTTCTGTCACTGCTTCTGTTTGTTTGTTGACTTCTTTAAACTAATTCACTAAAGTTTGTATTATTTGTATTGTGTGGCCAATAAAGTTTCTGCTTCAATACTTATCTGGAAATCAGACAGAAATTTCCTTAAATTCTTGAATCAAGAAGTCTCTCAATCTATTTTTTAACATTTTTTAAAAGACTTAATTTATTAATTTGAGAGAGCACAGACAAACAGAGAGCACTCCACTGAGTGTGGAGCCTGACACAAGGCTTGATCTCACAACCCATGAGATCATGACGTGAGCCTATCTCTTTAACCAAGAGTTAGAAGCTTAAACGACTGAACCACCCAGGTGCCCCAAAAGTCTCTCAGTCTTGACCACAGTGTACAATCAGCATATTTGGGGCTGCCTTCTACATCCTGGCAATTTATGCCTTGGCCAAAGTCTTCACACCATTTGTGCAGAGCCTCATGATCTGCTGTAAATGAGAGATAAGGGCTTTCTCAGATATTTCTTGAGCATATAGGGAACCATGCACATATGTATATCCTTCTGAATTTGTGGGAGTATGTTGGAGTATTTCAAAGTATCCTATAGGCAATCTCATTCCCCAGATTTCCCTTTTAAGGTTTTTGGCCAGCCTAATTTCCCCCAATTATTATCCTGCCCCAGACAGGTGCAATGTTAATTAATTTCTGCCAAATGATTCCAACAAATGCTGCAGAAAAAGACTGTTCACACTGAATGAGATCTTCGTTGGTTCAAATTCAAACAGTTTTGTGGTTCGAAATTTTCAAATAGTGGCCAGACAGGTTAAATAGGGCAAATCTCCAGGATTAGATCTTTGGGGGACTTTCAAACTCATTTTGCCACCTAGTGGCTGCTAGGCTTCCACTTTTCATGGCTACTGTATTTGTGAAGCTGTTGGTTTTCAATGCTACCGTGGAGCTGAGAGAGGGGTATAGGAATAATACAAGTTAAAACATCACAAACTTCACTGTCCTTTCTGAGATTCAGCAATTTATCTTGAATAAATAGCCCACGTTTGCAAGACCTTTTGGTTATCAGAGTTTTGATATATGTACAAAAATATTCTCTTTATTTTTTTCAAGCCAGTGATAAATGTGTCTTTTCACTGAAAATCATGACTTATGCAGAAACATTTCAAAATGTGACACTTGTAATATAACCACAACCATAGAAAATTAATAAATCCTTTTAAGTATGGTTAATAATATGTTGCACAGATTGTAGACTTGCAATATTTAAAGATCCCAAATCTGAATGATTACTTAAATCATGCATTACATTTGACTATTTATTATAAATGGGAAACTATTTTCCAGATACTATGAGATCATTTATTTAATTTATTTTATTCATAGATTCCAATCAACAGTAACATTTTGTGCATAAACTATCCCCAAACTTGTGTAACTGTGTGATTGAACTAAAGGAAAAAGCAATAGTGAAATACTCTCTTGAAAAGTTTTAATTCTCTTGTCTTTTCTAAACTTCAAACATTTTGTGTGTATCAAACAGGTATAAAGGCACATTGTTAGAGGATATATAAATATGTTGCTTATATTATAGTATATGTAAGTTAATATATATACATACACACAGAGATATAAATGCACATTGTTAGACAATATATGTTACTTATATAATATATAGTATATGTTAAGTTTATGTTATATACAAATATAATATGTATTATACTTAATTTTCAAGACAGGAAGTTTTATTGATAAGTTCTTGAGGAAGTTTGCATTATTTCTTTAATAAATTGTGTTTGATTTTAGCTCCTTCATTATAAATATAACCAAATTGAAAATTTAATCACAGACATAAATAAAAATGATTAATTTATCAAAAAATACCAGTGTCTTACATAAACATCCAAGAAATTCCACTTCTATATTTCTTGAAATTATGAAATATAATTGTTTTTCAGTCTCAGACCTTTCCTCCTGAAGTATATTTTTTAGAAGTTGCATTAGTGAGGGTCTGTTTTTAAATTTGACTGTATGAAAATGTCATTATTAAAATCTGTTTGAAGTGTACAAATGTAAAAAAATCCAATAATCACTGAATTAAAGAAAATTTTAAGATTCAAAGGAAAACACAGAATGGTTTATTTATACTGACTAGAAGGAAAGTGTTTAATTAGATTTATTTTACATTGTAATGTTTTATAGGAATTATTTAAACATTTTAAATATCAAATCTCTATTGTTTGTATGTTGCAAATATTTTCTCTCATTTTAGAACTTTTTTCACTTCTTCCCTAATTGCAAAATGTGTAAGAAGTTATTACTAATGTAAACAAATTATAATTTTTTTATGTATTACACATTTTGACCTTTATCAAAAAAATTTCCCGGCTACAATGTCAACCTTCTTTGTCTGTCTCTTTCCCCAGATCTCCCTGTTAAACTTATGGTTAAAGTTTCATTTTGTTTTATCAAAATGATAATGCTGATATTTTGATTTCCCAAATGTCTAAATAATTTGTCTACCTCTCAACTAATTCTGAATTTGGGTGAGGAGAAGGGTGATTATTTATTGAACCCTGCATATCTCCACATTATTGCCTCTTGCTTTTTGCCTCTGTTACTATCATTATTTTTTCTTAAAATTATATTATGTAATGCATGCTGTTATTCCTCTGTTCCTTCCCAGTTAACAATATGACTTGATAGCAGTGCATTTCATGTTTTCCGTATCAGTACATATTTATCTATCTCACTATTTTTAAGTCCCCTTCTGTGGAAGTTTCAGATTTATTGAACTTGGCTCTCCAAAATATGAGACAAAAATAATCAGGGCTGCCTAATCCAAATACATATGCCAATCTAGTCAATGAGACACCTCTTCACTCACATATTTCCCAATTCGGTTGTTCCTCAAATATGTTATGAAAAAATAATTTTAAATTTATACTTGGCCGGCCTGAAAAAGAAACCAACCAAGCATTATCCCATAAATGAGATATCCAGCATTAGCCCACAAAATTTTTAAAATTCCCATGTTTACCAGAAGCTGCCAACTGATATGAATAAAGTACACACATAAATTATCAAGAGAAAATTTAATAGGTCAGCTGTCACAATTAACCCTTAACTTGTAGGTCACTACTGAATTATTTGAAATATATGTATCCAACATCTACCATGAAGTTTCTGAGAATTTTGCATACGCAACACTAAATAGAAAATCCTTGTTTTCCTAGACTATTTTTGCCATTAGACAGAGTGCTTTGCTTTTCTCAGTTATTTTACACAGAAGAGAGAGAAATATCACTCTTTATGTGTTCTTATCTATCACACCGCTGCATTCTTCCTTTCTTTTTTTTCTTAGCTTACTTAGATTCCAAATATTTGTGATTTTATCGTTTATTACCAACATCCTAAAACTTCCTATATTCTTCTACATTTAGAACATATATCTATGCAGACTAAAAACTTTCCTAAAATGATTTGGCTTCTCTAACCTAATGCAGGATTTAGTGCACTCTTTATGTGAATTGGTTCCATCATAAATTCAGAGCCACTGACCATTAATGGTCACTGAACAATGCCCTGAATCACTGCAACACTTTTCTATGACACTCATCTTTCTATGATAGTTTTTGAAATCAATTCCAGCTTCTGCAAAACTTGGCAACCCTACTTTCTTTCTTATTCTCAAGAGAAGAAATTGCCTTCTATTACACAATCAAATAAAAATAAGAGAGTCAGGCGCCTGGGTGGCTCAGTAAGCGTCTGTGTTCGGCTCAGGTCATGATCTCAGGGTCCTGGGATCGAGCCCCGCATCGGGCTCCCCGCTCCGCGGGAAGTCTGCTTCTCCCTCTCCCCCTCCCCTTGCTTGTGTTCCCTCTCTCACTGTGTCTCTCTCTGTCAAATAATTAAAACAAAACAAAAAAAAAAACAAAAAAAAAAACACTTTAAAAATATAAATAAATAAATAAATAAATAAAAACAAGAGAGTCTGGATTGACAGACTCTCCTGTTTTATCTGCCAAATGGCCAGGCACCTAGGTCCATCATGTCCTTTTGCACTTCTTTTATATTGGAGAGGCATTTCACTTTCTATGTATTCTCATCTAATTCACTCACAATCTTATATATTGTTTCCTTTGTTTTGTATTTCCAGGCATTCACTCTACTTGATTCTTCTTATCCAGCTTTCAGTAGACACATGTACAGAAACCCTTCTCGCCTTCCATCATAGTTTCCAAACACCTTTATATATTGTTCTTTTTTTTTTTCTATTTCCTTTCACAGTACATCAAGAGTTGCTTCTCTTGCTACTTGTATTTCTACATCCACCACTCACACCTAACTAAACACATTTAGGACTTCTGAGTATATCACATATTGAAACTACCCCTATTTGACTAATGTATTTAAATGTCATACAGTTCTAGATTCTATTTTTTAATCCTGATTTTTTGGAGGAAAATTTTGACACTGCTAAGCACACTTATCCTTGAAATAATCTTATCCCTGGCTTTCTAAAAACACCATTCCCTTATTCATTGGCTGCCCCTCCTCATTCTCCACTCTCCTCCTCCTCTACCAAATCCTTAAATAAGGGAGATTATCGGGTTTGTATCTCTTTGAGAAATACATACACAATAAGGTGCTCTTATCATCATATCCCCTGGCTAATTTGATCAATTCTAATATTTTCAATTATATTGATGACTCCCAAATATATATGTGACCATTTCTCCTAAGTTTCAGAAAAATCTAGAGTCTATAAGACACATTTGCTTTTATGGCTCTCGGGCTTATCAAATCCACAACATCAAACTGAGCTCAGAATTTTCCTCATTATATCTGAAAAACCAAACAAAAAAACCCTCTCATATTCCATTGTTCCCTATATTGTAAATAACCTTTCAAGTTATTCAAGACAGAAATCCGAAATAAACAATTTGCTGCTACCTATCTTTACTCCTCGTATTCAGTCATTACATCCTGCAGATAATCTATTTTAATTATCTGCTCTGTACATTTCTTTACATTTATACTAGTTACTCCCTCCTTGTTCCTGGACACTTTTGCTTCACCTTAGTCTTCTTTAAACACTTAGTATATTCTTTATATAGTTTTCTTCAGTCACTTAGTATATCTGAAGTTCTTATGTCTCGGGTCATTTCATCCAATAAACTCTTACTCATTCATTAGAACTCAAATCAACCATTATTTATTTCTTCAAGAAGCTCTACCAGATTATATATCCATATCATCACCTCTAAAGTACCATATGTTTTCTTTTTTACAACTTTCATTCAGCTTGATTTTTTTTTCTTTTGGCTGGTATGTATTTCTCAAAGAATGTTCCATAAGCATAGAACCTATTTGTGCATGGTTTGCAATGAATAGTTTCCAGATGTTGGTTCCTACAAACAATGCTGCAGTAAGCACCTTGTACATTTATCTTTCCACATATTTTGAAAAAGTATGTATTTATATTAAACTCAAAAAGTCAAATTATAGTTATGTTTTCCACAGATCATGCATATTATAAGTAAAATATTACTACCAATCTATACACTTCCATTAAAAACTATATGAGAGTGTTTTTCCAAGCTATGGCTGACTTTGGGCATTATTTTGTAAATGTGATGGGAGAAAATGAGCTTTCATCATTATCTTAGTTGGAATATGTATTTGTTACTCAGTGGTTTTAAAATGTTTTTCCAACTGGACACACATGCTTCTTTAGAAATTAATTTTTCTGGCTATTTTCCCATTTCATTTTCGGAATTTTTTAATTCATGAGATTTACTATTATTTCAAAGATAACTGTAACTGCTGATTTGAAAGTGGTGCTGTTGCTGAAAATGCCATGAGTCTCAATTAATTTGAAGAATTATTTCACAAATAATGGACACTGCATAAATAAGAAGTGAAATACATTTTAGATGTAATTATTTCTAAACAATGCCTAGAAACACATTTAATAATAAATGCAACCATTATGGTTTACAAAGTAATAAATACTGTAAATTCCATTTGAAAATACTAATTATATTATCAAATAAATAAATGAGGTTTTAATTGCATAATTATGTGAATGAAAACCTAGGACATGTTCCAAATCAATGTAAAAATGAACATTTTATTCATGTTAATAAAATTCCAAAGTACTGGATAACTACAGACAGTTTCTAACTTCAGAAGGAAAACAACATAAAAACCAAAATGAAGACAAAACAAGAGCATGATTTGTTGTCTCATCCAAGAATATCCTAGAACTGAAACTGTATGAATATTGATTTACCCTTTATCTTTTATGTGTACAGACCTTTCAAGATTAGATGGCTGTCACTATTATGATGAGGATTGAACATTAGCTCTCTTCACACAACATTGGGTAGATTAGGAAGTAAAATTGGAATTTCTGACAGCCATGACTTGGATATAACCTTCCTGTTCATTTTTCCCCCATTTTCTCTTTTTATATTTCTTATTTGATGTTAGAAAACAAACACAAATTTGTAATTTTCTTTGCAGAATAACCAGCATATTATGTTTTCTTACCACAATAGAGTAATTTATCCTCACCCTGAGATGAAAACCTGTAAAGATATAACTAATGACAACTCTGACATTATTTTAAAGTATAATTTGTTTCTATAATGTTAGTTTTCCAATGTAAGCTATATCAAGAGAAATATATTAATTAAATAATATGTGAATGTAATGTAAAAGATGATTTTATTATTGTAAATACATTTTAGGTTATTACAAATGATTAAGTATATATATTTATGCCTATAATGTTCAATATACATTATTTTTATATTTTCTCTTGTCAAAGTTAAAAAATATTAATATTTGTTGTAATATAAATAAACTTGCATATGAAATAAACTTCAGAAGTAACTGGCAATAGAAACTCACATTTGATGAATTAAATAAATGGTTTCAGAGTCAATGGAATATACCAGATTCAGTAAATAATATGCATTGAAATTTTTTATATTTGAGTAGGAACTTATTTATCAACAGTGCTCAAAATATACTGAAATAAATTCAACACTTTGAGGTGAAAAAGATAAGAGATTGTGACCTACTCATTTCACTGTGTTATACACTTATATAGACTCTCATTTCGTTATCTTTCTCTCTGTGTGTATGTGTATACATGTGTTTTATCCTTCCTAATAAGTAGTGTATTTACATTTTATTATTGAAAGCAATTAGCATAAGATATATAGAATGCACCAAATATATGGTTGTTTAACATCCTATAATAGGTATTATGAAAATGTTGTAGATCCTGTCACAAATTAGGTGTACATTCATAAAGATCACAATGAATAGGGGCGCCTGTGTGGCTCAGTTGGTTAAGCGTCTGCCTTCGGCTCAGGTCATGATCCCAGAGTCCTGGGATCTAGCCTGCACTGGGCTCCCTGCTCAGCGGGAGCCTGCTGTTCCCCCTCCCTTTCCCTCTGCCCCTCCCCCCGCCCCTGCTTGTGCTCTCTCTCGCGGTCTCTCTCAAATAAATAAATAAAATCTTTTTTAAAAAATCACAACAAATAGTAGATATTTGTTACCTATTAACAAACGTAATGTTTTATGCATCCATGATTATCTCATTATACATATATACATAAATAACCTTGTAATAGCAGACTATTTAATGACACTAATGTATGCTTATGATAAAAGTTTGAGTGAAACTTTTGATATAAAGCAGATATAAACACATAAATAAATATAACGTATAAATATATAATGTTGTGTAAGCATAATGTTCATTTGAATGTGCCTACTGGGCTAGCAAATATTAAAAGAGAAAAATAAAACTGGAAAATATCAGAATAACTTCAGTGACAATGGTGTGTCTTCCCTTACTCTTATAAGTTGAAATGTAAATTAAAACATTACCACGATTGGAAAATATTAATATATCAACAAATGCTTAAATATTATTGTGTGATGAAGCACTCTCCTGTGGATTCTAATAGGTAAGAAGTTGGGATATTTGTCATGTACGAATCTTGAAGAAAATACAAATATCCTACTATTTCCATTTTTCCATCCATCCACTAATCCACTGATTTTTTCTTTTTTTTTTTAAGATTTTATTTATTTATTTGACAGAGAGAGAGAGAGCAAGCACATAAGCACAAGCAGGGGGAGTGGCAGGCAAAGAGAGAGGGAGAAGCAGGCTCCCCACTGAGCAGGGAGCCCAATGTGGGGCTCAATCCCGACCCCAGGATCATGATCTGAGCTAAAGGTAGATACTTAACTGACTGAGCACCTAGGTGCCCCATCCACTGATTTTTTAAGTAACTATCTAGCCAACAAAACACAATAAAGATCTTATAAGAAAAGAGAGACACATGCACACTTATATCTATATAAAATAATACATCATGCCCTTGTCTTTTTGCATATATTGTTTCTGTGTACAAATCTATTTATCAGTTTGTCTATATGAATATCAATCTGTGTGTCAGTCTTTCTCTATTATCGCTCCCATAGAGCCCGTCAAAGCCAGGCAGCAACATCTGCTATATGCAGCAGTTTGATACTCAAAACGAAGCATTTGGAGTCAAATTAAGCAGTATTTTGAGTATCATTGTATATTTGGCTATAGCAAGCAGTAAGGCAAATGCAAAATGATATTTCAGAACAAAGATTATTTGGGTACTGAAAAAGAAAGAAAAAATGAAAGAGGGGTGAGAGATTACCAGAAGTGAAGTGTAGGATTGATAATAAACCGATTATATGGTTTTCCTGTATGACTTTTACAAATAAATCTCAGATACTTAGTAAGACTATGTTTTATCATAAAAGGAAAATAAAACAAGTAATAATAATTCTATTGGAATCACAGTATAATCATAAATAATTTCCTTAAATGATTTATACATCAATTTTTAAATCTTAAACTCAATGATTTGTATTTTGTAAAAATATTCATCTAATTTTGGAAGACAGATTTTTATTTCACCTAGATTCCCAATACAGCCTCTAACTATACCTTCCTGTTTCCTATTTCTTCTCTCATAAAGCATCTTTAGCATTTAAAACATATACCTAAACTTGCCCCATCTCTACAATAAACTTTTTTCATGTTTTCTATTAAAAAAGTCCAACATTGTAAGCATTAGTACATAAAAATGATAAGAAAAATAATTATGTTGAGATTACTAAAAATAAATGGTTTGGGCTCTTTCTCTGAGTAAGACACTTTGCAAAGACATTTACACATTATATCAAATTTAATCCTCTAATTCACAATGTACTAAGGTGTATCTTCAATTTAGCAATGAAGAAACTGAAATTTCCAAAGATAGTAAATGGGAAGTCGTGATGAAGGTCCTGGTTTCTCTAACCCCAAAGCCCATGATTTAAAGTTTGACTACTGTACTATGCAAGATTCTACAAGATTCTAAGATCTGGATTCATCCTAATTATTCTGTCTCTTTGCCTAACAAACCTTAATAAACACAATGATCTAGTAAAACCAGGTACCCCTTAATCAAAGCTAGTCACTCTGAAATGTCTCTTGACCTTTTGCTTGACTCACGAATTCCTTCTTTCCTGCATGCTGCAAATGCACACTGAAAAGTATAAATAACATATTAAAAATGTTATCTTATTCTATTTCCATTGTGTGTATGCCTTTTCCTAACTAAGTTATGGTAAATAAAAAATACTGTTTCTTTTATAGTCATATGTCTATTGTCTGGCCAAGTTTATGGCGGGAAGAAAGCATTCAATAAGTCGTTGTTGAATTAATTCAATTCACTTAGATTTAATTTCAAAGGCATTTATTAGCTAATTACTATATAAGCCACTGATAAACCCAAATAGGAAGAAATAGGGTTACTGCTTACAAGGAATATGTAATCATATAGAATATAGTATTATCATTATCAGTGCTAATGTTTCCCCACTGATAGTTTACAAAGATAAAAAAACTATTTCAGTTGTCATTTATCAATAAACAAAATATATACTTCAAAATTTTCATGTTAACTCCGAACTGTTTAAGAACCATTCAGTACGTTCAAAGTAAGTACATATGGAAATTAGTAGAGAATTTTAAAGTAGGCTCATTATCATATCTTCAGTTATCCTGCAGCAAACCAGTAGTTACTGTGCTGGTTTTAACATCCTTTTATCTATGCAATATTTTATTAAATATAAAATGTATAAGGAACACCAATTTTAAAATGTCAGTAAATATTAAAGTAATAATTGTGCTATCCACGTAAACATTTCCCTGGTACTTCAAACATACCTATAAATATCTGTATATTTATATCTATATATCTATTCATGTCTCTATATATCTACATCAACATCTCTATACTATTACATACAAGGACATTTTAATTTTATTGGTATTAAATATTTTTACTACCTTTAATAAAATGTACAAGAGTTTGAAATTAAAATCTAGAAAAAGTATTGTGAATAGTAGAATAAAAGCACATGGAACTTTTGAGGGGGAAGAGCTAAGATGGTGGAGTAGTGGCAGATGTGGAGTGTGGTGGATGCTGCAGTGCTCCCATGGAGAAGGAAGGCAGATAGCTCAGGGAGAAGACAGTGGGATCTGAGGATCTCCTGGGATGCACCTGGAGGGTATCTGAAAGAGGTAACATTGCTTCTCCAGGGACAAAGGAGCCAGAGGTTCCTGCCCCTCAGCATAAACTAACTTCAGTAAGCAGCACAGCACCAAGAGGGGCTCCATAAACTTACACCAAACCCCACCCCGTGTTCCACCGGTGCTGCTTTTCTTGCACTAGTGTGCCTGAGAACGAGCGCAGCAGGCCCCTCCCCAGGAAGACCGGCACAAACCTCCTGCACCTACTACACCTCCTGACCAGAGAGTTCTGCAAAGCTTTAGCTATAGTATAAATAGCACCAGGTCTCTTTTAACAAGCAGACCAGAGCACACCTACTTAAAACTCACCAGACTCGGGAAAGGAGAAACTATCCAGACGACTGACCTGAGGGAAAGAGCAGACGAAACATAACAGCAAAGTGCACACAGAGACATTTCCTGATGCACCAGGCCCTGGACAGTACACGACCTCTTCTTTATTAAGGCATTACTCTAACCAGCAGGAAACATAACAGGCTTTCCTAACACAGAGAAGACACAGATCTAAACAAAATGCCAAGACCAAAAGAAAAAACAAGATAAGGTCATGGCCAGGGATCTACTGGAAACAGATATAAGTAATATGACTGATCCAGAATTTAAAGCAACAATCCTAAGGATACTAGCTGGGCTTGAGAAAAGCATACAAGACACTAGGGAAGTCCCTTAGCACAGAAATAAAAGACCTAAAAACTAGTCAGGCCAAAATGAAAAATGCAATAACCAAGATTTGAAAACTACTGGATATAATGACCACATGGATGAAAGAAGCAGAGGAACAAATAAGTTATATAGAAGATAATATTATGTAAAATAATGAAGCTGAAAAGAAGAGGGGAAGAAAAATCTTGGATAATGAATGTAGACTTAGGGAACTCAGTGATCCTATCACGTGTAATAACATTAGTATCACAGGAGTCCCAGAAGAAGAAGAGAGGGAAAAAGGGACAGGAGGTTTATTTGAGCAAATTATAGTTGAAAATTACCCTAATCTGGGGAAGGAAACAGACATCCAAATCCAGGAGGCACAGAGAACTCCCATTAAAATCAAGAAAAGCAGGCCAACACCAAGATATACTATAGTTAAATTTGCAAAATACAGAGATAAAGAAAAAAATCCCAAAAGCAACAAGAGAAAAGAAATCCCTAATTTACAAAGGAAGACAAATCAGGTTAGCAGCAGACATCTCCACATAATATATATGGCAGGTCAGAAGGGAATGGCATTATATATTCAATTTGCTGAATGGGAAAAATTTGCAGCCAAGAATACTCTATCCAGCAAGGCTGTCATACAGAATAGAAAGGAGAGATAAAGAGTTTCCCAAACACACAAAAACTAAAGGAGTTTGTCACCACTAAACGAGCCCTGCAAGAAAAATAAAGGGGACTCTTTGAGTGAGAGAGAAAGACCAAAAGCAACAAAGTCTAGAAAGGAAGAAAAAATCTCCAGAAACAAGGACTTACAGGTAATACAATGGCACTAAATTCATATCTATTAATAATCACTCTGAATGCAAATGGACAGAATACTCCAATCAAAAGATATAGGGGAACAGAATGGATAAAAACACAAGACATATCTAGATAGGCTGCCTATAAGAGACTTATTTTAGACCTAAAGACACCTGCAGATTGAAAGTGAGAGGAAGAAGTAAATTTATCATACTAATGGAGGTCAAAAGAAAGCTGGAATAGCCATACTTATATCAGACAAACTAGATTTTAAAGCAAACACTGTAACAAAAGATGAAGAAGGGCACTGTATCATAATAAAGGGGTCTATCCAACAAAAAGATCTAACAATGGTAAATATTTATGCCCCCAACTTGGGAGCACCCAAATATATAAAATAATAACAAAGATAAAGGAACTCATTGATAATAATAATACAATAATAGTAAGGGACTTCAACAATTCACATCAATGGATGGATCACCCAAGCAGAAAATCAATAAGGAAATAATGGCTTTGAATGACACACTGGACCAGATGGACTTATATATATTCAGAACATTTCATCTTAAAGCAGCAGAATATGCATTCTTTTCAAGTGCACATGGGACAGTCTCCAGAATAGATCACATACTGGGTCAGAAATTGGGCCAGAAAAAGGTTGAGATCATTCCATCTATATTTTCTTACCGCAATACCTTGAAACTTGAAGTCAACCACAAGAAAAAATCTGAAAGACCACAAATACATGGAGGTTAAAGAACATCCTACTAAATAATGAATGGGCCAACCAGGAAATTAAAGAATAAAAAAATACATGGAAACAAATGATAATGAAAACATGATGGTCCAAACCTTTGAGATAGAGCAAAAGCGGCCATAAGAGGGAAATATATAGCAATACAGGCCCACCTCAAGAAGCAAGAAAATCCTCTACACAACTTGACCTTACACCTAAAGTAGCTAGAAAAAGAACACATGAAGCCTAAAAACAGCAGATGAAGGGAAATAATAAAGATTAGAGCAGAAATAAATTAATCAAAATAAAATAAAACAAAAGAACAGTAGAACAGATCTATGAAACCAGGAGCTGGTTCTTTTCAAGAACTAACAAAATTGATAAACCCCTAGCTAGACTTATCAAAAACAGAAAGGACCCAAATAAATAAAATCACAAATGAGAGAGGAGAAATCACAACCAACACCACAGATATACAAATGATTATAAGAGAATATTATGAACAATTATATGCCAACAAATTGTACAATCTGGAAGAAATGGATAAACAACAAAAAGAAATAAAAAGGCATCCAAATCAGCAAGGAAGAAGTCATATTTTCACTATTCCCAGATGACATATTTTATGTAGAAAACCCAAAAGACTCCACCAAAAAATTGCTAGAATGGTTACATGAATTCAGTAAAGTCACAGGATACAAAATCATCATACAGAAATCTGTTGCATATACCAATAATGAAACAGCAGAAAAAGAAATCAGGAAATTGATCATATTTACAATTGCACCAAAAACATAAGCTCCCTTGGACTAAACCTAACCAAGAAAGATCTGTACTCCCAAAACTATAAAACAATGATGAAAGAAACTGAAGGTGACACAAAGAAATGGAAAAATATTTCATGCCCATGAACTGGAAGAACAAATATTGTTAAAATGTCTATACCACCCAGAGCAATCTACTCAGTTAATGCAATCTTTATCAAAATACCACCAGCATTTTTCACAGAGCTAGAACAAACAGTCTTAAAATTTGTATGGAATCAGAAAAGACCCAGAATAGCCAAAGCAATCTTGAAAACAAGAAAAGCAAAGCTGGAGGCATCACAATTCTGGACTTCAGGTTGTTTAACAAAGCTGCAGTAATCAAGACAGTATGGTACTGGCACAAAAACAGACACATGGATCAATGGAACAGAATAGAAAACCCAGAAATGGACCCACAACCACATGGTCAACTAATCTTTGACAAAGCAGGAAAGAATGTCCAATGGAAAAAAGACAGTCTCTTCAACAAATGGTGCTGGGAAAACTGGACAGCAACATTCAGAAGAATGAAACTGGACCACTTTCTTATACATAAACAAAAATATATTCAAAATGGATGAAAGACCTAAATGTGAGACAGGAGACCATCAAAATCCTAGAGGACAAAAGAGAAAGCATCCTCTTTGATTGACACTGGCCATAGAAACTTCTTACTAGACACATCTGAGACAAGGGAAACAAAAGTAAAAATGAACTATTGGGACTTCAAAATAAAAAGCTTCACAGCGAAGAAAACAATCAACAAAACTAAAAGGCAACCTACAGAATGGGGAAAATATTTGCAAATGACATATCCAATGAAAGGTTAGTGTCCAGAATATATAAAGAACTTATCAAATTCAACACCCCAAAAACAAATAATTCAATTAAAAATGGGCAGAAGACATGAACAGATATTTCTCCAAAGAAGACATACAAATGCCCAACAGACACATGAAAACATGCTCATCATCACTTATCTTCAGGGAAATTCAAATCAAAACTACAATGAAATATCACCTCATACCTGCCAGAATGGCTAAAATTAGCAACACGGGAAACAACAAGTGTTGGCAAGGATGCAGAGAAAGGGAAACCCTCTTACACTGTTAGTGGGAATGCAAACTGGTGCAGCCACTCTGGAAAACATGGAGGTTCCTCAAAAAGTTAAAAATAGAACTATCCTACAATCCAGCAACTGCATTACTAGGTATTTACCCAAGGAATACAAAAATACTGATTTGAAGGGACACATTCATCCTGATGTTTATAGCAGTATTATCAATGATAGTCCAATCACGTAAAGAGCCCAAATGTCCACCAACTCATGAATGGATAAAGAAGAAGTGGTATATACATACCATGGAATATTATTCAACAATAAGAAAAAGAATTAAATCTTGCCATTTGCAATGACATGGTTGGAGCTAGAGTGTATCATGCTAAGTGAAATAAATCAGTCAGAGAAAGACAAATACCAAATGATTTTACTCATATGTGGAATTTAAGAAATGAAACAGGTGAATATGGGGGAAAAAAAGAGGGAAACCGAAAAACAGACTCAACTATAGAGAACAACTGAGCTTTGTGAGGGGAGATGGGTGAGGGGATGGGTTAAATGGGTGATGGGTATTAAAGAGTGCACTTGGGATGTCCACTGGATATTGTATGTAAGTGATGAATCATAAAATTCTACTACTGAAATGAATATTACACTATATGTTAACAGAATTTAAATAAAAACCTAAAAAAGGAAAAAAATAAAAAATAAAAACAGAACTTTTAAACATAAATAAGTTAATTTAAAGGGTAAAATAAAAAATCGTAAGAGCACAATAGTACATATTCTTGATGATTTAACATATACTTACATTTTACCCTCTTTTGATATTTAGATTCAGTCCCTAAAACAAGTAACGTATGTTATTTTGCACTTATTTGGGGGCAAACTTTTCACTTACTTCTTGGTAAATTATACTTTTCATTACATTTTATACTTTTATGAATTACATGCACATATTCATGTATACACCTTCAATACATGTTATAAATATTGGATTGTAGGGGCACCTAGTTCATGCAGTTAGCTGAGCATCCAACTCTTGGTTTTGGCTCAGGTGTGATCTCAAGGTCATGAGATTGAGCCTGGCATTGGGCTCTGCGCCTAGCACAGAGTCTGCCTGGGTTTCTCTCTCCCTCTGTCCCCACCCCCCCGCCGTGTGTGTGTGTGTTCACTCTCTCTAATATAAAATCTTTTAAAAAAAATAAACGAAAATAATTTGCATTGTAAAATGAACATATTATTAAAATGCAGTATCTAAAATGTCATTTGTTTACTTTAAATAATTAATTATAAATAAAAAATGAGAAAAAGTATTAAAAATTGTTAAGGAAGAACGATATCTATCGGTATGTGTTATAAATAATGAGGGGTGTGTGTGTGTGTCTAAGTTTAATTCATAAAAGATGAGAAATGTTTATGTACACAGTACTGGTCTGGTGATTGAAACAAATGAAATTTTACTGAGGCACCACTGTTTCCACACCAAAACTTACAACATATAAGATATCAGTACTGGTCATATTTACTACTTGAGATGCTTAACTTCGTATTTTATTTATTTTATTTTATTATTTTATTTTATTTTTACTGAAGTAAAATTAACATTCAGTGTTTTATTAGTTTCAGGTGAATATCGTCCTTTTAAATCTCCTTTGTTACTTGGTACGTCCTCAACTGGATCGACATGTTAAAATGTGAACATGTATCTAGCTGCAAAACAGTCAATTTGTGTTAATACACAAATGTTAACAATGATTCAACATATGTTGAATCACATATTTAACCTGTTAATAGATAAAAGGAAATATCTGTACACAAATATCTATATACATTTATTCTGTAATATTTGAAACTGCCTCAAGAAGTAGAGATCAATTAACATACACACTCTCGATTATCTGCTATTAGCCAATTTTCACTGTGGCTTTATTCTTAACATTGCCATTTGTTGCCACCAATAAAATATCATTGAGAATGAGTGAAAACTTGAAACTTCCCAGGACTGTAGTGAAATGATTTTTTATTTGTATAAATTCTCATTTCTATCATTGCCTCCTAAGAGGTCACTATGCTTCTACCTTAGTTCTCCTACAGTGGGTTCATAAAGAAGCCAGAGCGATCTTTTAAAACATAAGTCAGTTCACACAACTCACTGGGTCAAAATCTTCATACCTCTAATTCTCTCCAGAGTAAAAACCAAATTTATAAAAATGACATCCATAGTTGTAAATAATCTGACTTCCTGTCACCTCTGGCCCTCTAGGTTTGCCTAGATCTCCCATGTCAGGGCTCTTTCACTAGCTGTTCCCTGCACCTGAAACAGTCTTTCATAAGATAACTGAAAAGTTAACTCCCTCATCTACTCATATTTTAGCTTATAAACCATCTTATCAATGAGACTTATCTCAACTACTTATTTAAATTTGCAACCTGGCCCCAGCACTCTACATCAGCTTCACCTCTCTATACCTTTTCCTTTTTTTCCCCATAACATTTACTTCCTATATTTTAGTATCAATCAGGACCCTAAACATGAAAAACACACCTTATTATTGGATTATATCATTGCAGAGGGATTTCATGCAAGTACTATTTACAAAGGTATTTTAGGTGGACAGAACTATAAGGTATGGTATGGAACTACACTGTTAAAACCAGTAGGTCCAGAAGCACAGGACAGAAGAATAGTTACAGAAAATGGAAAGAATCATATAGAAGATGGTAGAAGTAGTGTTGGCAGATGTAGATGTAGTGATCATTGGTCAAGGGACACAGCCCAAAGAGCTAGATCCAGAGGGAAGATCTGAAGGAATAAATACCCCTATCTATTCCCCATCTTTCCCTTTCTGCAGGAGCTCCCCACTGGCTCAATCTAATCAGAAGCCAGAGAGCTGAGGACAACAGTGGAATCAGTTGATACATGTCTGCCACCATGTAACTAATACATTTAAAAGCTTGTGTTCCCTCTCTCGCTGTGTATCTCTGTGTCAATTAAACAAATAAAATCTTAAAAAAAAAAAAAAGTCAATGTATCACATCATTGTATTACATTGACTGTTGGGTATCTCTCTTCCCTTACCTGTATATAAGAAACATGACTACTCAGATCACTGATGTATTTCAAGCACTAAGATTAGCAGCCCCAAACCCAAAATAAGCACTCAGTAGTTGCTGAATGAATCCTGAATACACTAATATATATCTAATAGCAATAATTATAGTAATAAATAATAATGATGCAATGATGACAATGACAGTATCTCTACCACCCCTGAGCAAGATATTTAATAAATGTGCACTATCTTCTTCTACAAAGCAAAAGGTAAATAAATACAAGTAAATATATTACCTATGTTACATACAAATATATATTTATATATAAATATAAACATAAATACATTATATAGATCATAATGTAAAGAAAGTACTTACTGTGAGACCTGTTTCATAGTAACAATGATAATACATGACACAGAGTGAAGTTTGTCTTTATGTATTATGTATTCAATCTTCAAAACAATTAAGGGATGATGCCTACTATTGCCATCACTTTCAAATTAAAATATTGAGACAGATAATGTTGTGTGACTTGCATAAGGTCACCTTTAAGCAAGAAAAACTATGTTAATTATGCAATAAACATCGATTTTAAAATTTTCATCCATATTTATATTTTAAATTTTATTTCTTGTAAATACCCCAAAGGCTTTCATTATGCAGCAACTAAAGCCATGAATTTGAGCTGGCACTAGTTTGCTCTAATAAAACATAAATGCAATAGTTGGCACTGTTACACATGGCACAGATAGAGAATTCTTGTGGCAGTTTTCACAAGGCAAACACTTCCTGGTCATAAGTATTATATCTCACTTTCATGACTTCTTTTTCCTGATACCCTTACCTCATTTTAGGCATAGCACCTAAAATGATGACAGGCATTTACATTTAATCCAGGGGGTCATAAAAGCTTTTCAGTCTTCAAACAATCCCTATTTCCAATCAAGTTTACTTAGGACTCTATATAATAATTACCTGCTTATACTTCAGTGTTAATTTCTCAAAAGCTGAAACTAAGAGGATTTAGCAATGAATGTGACTCTTAAGAAAGGAGCATGCTGTTAAAGTGTAATTAAACAGTAATCACTCAGGCAAAATCATTTCTTTCAAAACTCTGCCAACCATATGCACAATCATACAATCAGTAAGGAGGGGTGTTAATAGTTCTAAAAAGAGAAACCAGTGGCTTCATTTATTTTGGAAGTGAAAAATGTAGAAACGATAATTTTGTAGTCATATGTTAACCTAGAGTATTGCAATCAACATTTAGGAAAACTCATTGATTTACAAAATTGAACAGTGGACATCCTAAAAGGGACAGCTGAGACTCCCAAATTACACTGTAACGAAGTCTCTGAAGCATGAATGCAAGTTAAATATGAAAAGAAAGTGCTGTGCTCACAAGCCATTTTTATTTGCAACAAGTAATTTTAATGACCTTAGTCTCACTGCTGCCTTTGATGCTCAACTATCCTACAAATAACTCTCTTGGGAAATAAGACATCTGAGCACTGGAAACATATTCCATCCCTCAACAATGACTGCTTGCACGATTAGTGATTTGAAACAGACTCCAGTTTAACACATTACCTAGGGATATATGGTTATATCAGATGCCCTTTCCCCCAAAAAACACTTTTTTTTTATTTGGTCAGGTTTTGAGCAATATAAGTATGTTTAAAAAAAAAAGTCCATATAAACCTAAGGTTGAATTTTGATTGCAAAATAATACTGACATATCAGAAATAAAATATATTTCTATTTTATAAATATATGCTTTGTAAATAAATATTCATTAAGACTATAACACACTTGGCCAAATTACTAGGAAATAAACTCCTTTCTGGTTTTTATCATTAGACAAATAGATATTCCTTTAGTCATTTAGCAGCTTTCATTTTATTTTAAGTTTTTATATAAATTACAGTTAGCATATAGTATATTAGTTTCAGGAGTAGAGCAGCTTACACTGTAAAACTGGAAAGTTAATATGTAGTTTTATTAATTCTAGATGAACTGGTATTTTGCTACTCTAAGTGTAATCTATGAACCCATAACATGGGTATCAGGTTGTAGCTTATTAGAAATTCAGAATCTTGGGTGCTTGGATGGCTCAGTCAGTTAAGCATCTGACTCTTTTTTTTTTTTTTTTTTTTTTAAAGATTTTTTATTTATTTATTTGACAGAGAGAGAGACTTCGAGAGAGGGAACACAAGCGGGGGAGTGGGAGAGGGAGAAGCAGGCTTCCCACTGAACAGGGAGCCCGATGTGGGGCTCGAGCCCAGGACCCTGGGATCATGACCTGAGCCGAAGGCAGACGCTTAACGACTGAGCCACCCAGGCGCCCTGACTTTTTTTTTTTTTTAAGATTTTATTTATTTGACAGAGAGAGACACAGCAAGACAGAGAATACAAGCAGGGGGAGAGGGAGAGGGAGAAGCAGGATTCCCACTGAGCAGGGAGCCTGACGCAGAGCTTGATCCCAGGACCCTGGGACCATGACCTGAGCCCAAGGCAGATGCTTAACGACTGAGCCACCCAGGCGCCCCAAGTATCTGACTCTTGCCATCGGCTCAGGTCATGATCTCAGGGTTGTAAGACTGAGCCCCATGTGGGGCTCCGAGCTCAGCGAGGAGTCTGTTTTCCTCTCTCTCCCTCTGCCACCCCCCAAATAAATAATCTAAAAAAAAAAAAGAAAAAAGAAAAAAGAAACGCAGAATCTTAAGTATTGCCCCAGATCTACTGCATTTTAACAAAATTCTCAGGTGATTTATGTGGTTCCTGAAGTTTCAGAAGCACTCTTCCAGTAGACAAATGAGAATTGAAGACTACTGCTAACATTTTTGCAATTGGTGAGGCTCAAGTGTCTCAAAAAATGCGACTTTGGACCTATACTTCTTCCTGGCTACATTTAGCTGGAAGTGAACAATACCAGCTTCCTTTGACAGAGAACTGTCTGCTGAATTATGTTTCCTGCCTTGTTTTGTTACTTGCATTTGAGTTTGAGACCCCTGATTTATAGGAAAAGAGGGCTAATTCTGTGATTCCCCTTTACCCATAAATTTTAGCATTCTCTTTAAGCCACAACTTGACTCATACAGCTCTGTTTCTAGCTCTGGTCAGATATATTTTGCACATTCTCCTAACTAGTTAGGAATGGGTCAGAGTTAGGGGTTTCTGACCACTGTCATGAAGAACCAAAGTAAGTATCCTGTGAATATTAGAAGCTCAGGTGTTTATGTTGGATTAGAGAACATGAAATCAACACCACTGAAAGCTTAAAGAACTCTTGTGTTTATTACACACAGCCATATATCTTGTCTTTCTCACCAGCATGCCAGGGTAGAGAATATAGAAGGCATAACCTAGAGTTGCAGTGTAAGATAATGGATAAAACGTATTCTTACTGATACTGAGATAGCATTGTTGCAATAGTTGACTCCTGAGTATGTGGCTCTTAGAGCAATTGATCAGTCACAGATCTGAATGTTTCTTCTTCTTTTGGGCTTAGGTCTGGGATGTGCTAATGCCCTGAAGCTTAAGTCTTGATTCCTAACTCTTCTTGAAATTCAAATTTAACTATTAAACACTTTATATTTTCTCCATTAAAAAAGCTATTTTGTTGAGGAATGACTGACATACAAAAAAGCTGTTCATAGTTAATATATACAACTTGATGACTCTGGAGATAAGTATGCAATCAGGAAACCATCACCACAATCTATGCCACAAATGTATGCTTCACCTCTAAAAGTTTTCTCCTGCACTCTTTGTTATTATTATTATTGATAAAAACACTTAACATTAAATCTACCCACTTAGGAAAAATTTTAAGTATATAAAAACTATGATTAACTATAGGTACTATACTGGGCACTAGATCTCTAGGACTAATTCATGTTACATAACTGAAACCTTGTACCCTTTAACTAATTCCCCTCTTTCCAGCACCTGACAATCACTATTGTACTTTTTGCTTCTATGAGTGGCTATTTTATATGAAGAAAATATGGCATATACACATAATGGAATATGAGTCAGCCTTGAAAAAGAAGGAAAGCCTGCCATTTGTAGCAAGACAGATGAATCTAGAAGATAGTATGCTTTGTGAAGTAAGACAGACACAGGACAAATACTACATGATACCTTTCACATGAGGAAGCTATAATCCTTCCTCCATTTCTGATATAGGCAGCCAATAAATTGATTCTACCCTACTTAAGAAGGACAATCCTTCTCCCACCTTTCCCTATATGCATAATTCTGATGAGTGCATGTTTCATTATTCAGCATGTTTCTTTATTCGTAATGATTTAACAAAATGTAAAGCTTTACACATTAAATGTAGCTTAAATAAAGAAACGTTTAAAGAAAATCTAAATGCAAACAGCCAATTATATTCCCATATTTTTCACATTTAGTCATTAATCAAAATAGTTGCCACCAAGATACAGGCTGTTTTATTAAAATTGTGTTCTTCGAGTTGCCTTTTTAATTTCATATTTGCAGCGTGCACATTTTTAAGAAAATCTCACATAATATATTAGTTAAAAATAATACACTGTAACCATGTATACAATATTTATTTTTCTCACTCATTCTCTTCTGGTACCGAGTCATCCCAGCTTCCTCCTCAGAATTACAAACTATGTACCTGATTACATATTCTTCTAGAGAAAGTACACACCCCACCCACGCACATTCCATTTTTAAACAAGGTTTGGTGCCTTGCTTTGTGTGTGTGTGTGTGTGATTAACTAAGGAGTCTATTATTTTTAATGATGAATATTAGCATATTGTTTTGATGTACCTTAAGGGGCCATAAAATATAATAAAAAGGAGCGGGATTCAGGAACCAGACTGCATGGGTTTTCTAAAAATATTAGTTTTTATGTATTCAACCAGTTGCCCATTCATGCACACTCAAATACATATATACATGAGTGTATAAACACACATACACATACACAAACACATACACACATATCCAGAAATTGTAGCAATTTTACCCAGCACTGTGTAAGTTTTCCTTATAATGTCAACAGTTCTAAATATGGCTCAAATTTTTTTTTTTAATCTTTGTCAAGTAATGGGCTGAATATATTTTAACATGCTTTGGATATCTTCAGATTGAATATGCCCAGTCCATTTTAACAGATTTTTATTCAGTATTATGTCATAATAAAAAAGGAAGATTACTCTTTTAACATGCATTTTAAATTATTAGTTCTAACTATTTCTGATTTCATGGTATTTTCCCTATGAAATACAAGATCTGTTTTTGCGTTTTTTTGTGTTTGGTTTTGTTTTGAGTGTGTGTATGTTTGTGTGTATGTCACACACATATTTTTCCTTCATATCAATGACAGATTATGTGAGTTGCTTAGAAAAGACTTTCTTCTTATATTTAAATGTATTATCCATCTGGAATTTATTTTGTGATAAAGAATTTGGTAAGACTAATCTTTTTAGCAATAGTTTTCTACTAGTCTCAAGTACTAACTTAACAATCCATTTAATATTAATTGACCAGAAATCCACCTTTGTCATCTATAAATATTTAATATATAAATGCATATAATATATGTCCATGTACTGGTTTCTGTTAATTGGTCTATTGAACAGGTTTTAAAAATTCTAAATACCAACTAACATTTTTTTAAGATTTATTTATTTGAGAGAGAGAGAGAGAGCACGTGCATGCACACACACAAGCAGGGGGAGGGGCAGTGGGAGAGAATCTCAAGCAGCTCCAGGCCCAGCACTGAGACTGATGCAGGGCTCAATCTCATGACCCTGAGATTATGACCTGAGCTGAAATCAAGACTCAGAGCTTAAATGAATGAGCCACCCAGGCACCCCTTAACATTTATGTATGATTATAGTTTATAAATATACTCAAATATCTGGTAGGACTAATCCATTGCCTGTCATTGTTTATAAAAATATTTGCCTTTTTGAAATGATTATTATTTTGTAAAAATCACTGAACTTTTTCTTTCTAGATACCATACAATGCTAAAGAAAAAAGTGTTGCTTTTAATTGGATTCATAAAAAGTTGTAGAATAATATAGCTAATAAATATAAATACATATAAATAAATATAAATAAATATATAATATATAACATAAGAAATATAAATTGTATTTAAATTTAATTTATATTTAAAATAAATTTAATATATAAAATAAATTTAAATATATTTAAATATTTAAAATAAATTTATATTTAAATATAAATTTATAATTATAAATATATGTTTATAAAATATATATTTATATAAATAAAAATATATTTATATCATTATATATATTTATATAAGTATATAATATAAACAGTGTTTATAATGTTTATTATTTTAGCTTCCCACAAATCTACTATGTTTCTTTACATATTCAAATCTTTTTTTTAAATATAGAATTCATGGAAATTGAAGACTCTTTACATAACTTACAAGCAGAACACTTATTCCAATGTTATTTTAGGTGGAAGAAAGAAGAACAGACTCTGGAGTGGGACATCGCTTCACTGGAGTTTTCACCATGCATTTTTTGCAGCACTACTATGTGCAACTTAATGCCTAGTATAAAGATATGACACATAGACAAATATTTATAATTCAAAAAAAGGAATAATGTACTCCATAAAAGAAGCTCATCTACCAATTTTGGAGATGAGTTTCTCTTAGAATGAAGAAAATTTACCTCCGACTAAGCCTTTAAGGTACTTAGCCTGTTTGAGACAGAGGGCTGGTTTGTTCAGTAAAGAATCCTGAGTCAGGCCATAGAAGCAGGATATTATATTTGTAAATGCATGTAGTCCAGTTTGGTGATTAGGTAGAGGAAAATATGGAAGACAAGCCTATAAGGTTAGGTTAAGGTCAGACTGTGAAAAGCTCTTTTCCCTGAGCTGAGAGGATACGGTTTAGGTATTTATAGTACTTGTAGTCTCCCTCTCATTCTTGAAACTCAGGAAATGATTGATGATATCTTCTTGTCATTAGAGATCAGTGCACTCAACCAGCTACCAGTCCCTTTCATAAGAAACCACTTTCTTCAGCACTAAAAGAGCCACAGGATGTACAACTCTTATGTGCTCTCGGAACTGCATGACCTTTTGCTGTTTCTAAATCCAAGTTTTTTCATATTCACAACTTTCAGTGTAAAGCTAAATTCATTTGTATTTATTTTTATTGCCAGAACAGAACTGGTTCTAGATAAAGGAAGTCAGGCTACTTTACACCATTAGGATTCTGAAATTACTATATTCCTACTCCTCATTTTAATTTAACTAGATAAAACTGCATTTACTAATTTAGTAATATTGATCACTTACTTTAAAAAATTCTGTTACTGATGCTCAGGATTTAAAATCAGTAAAGGAATAGACAACCATTAGTATTAAAAAGAAACACAACTGAACAGTCAGTTATAGTCTGAGATAATATATGCTATGATAGAGTCATAGAAAATACGCATACTACTGAAAGACAGTTCCCACTGGGTATCTTGTGTTTCTTCATGTCATGTAAGCAAGGCACTAACCAACCACCCGTTTTTATAGATTTACTATCCTTTCAAGAATTTGTGTACAGTGAATACCCATGGACTGAACAGACAGTGTTTTCACTGGAGCAAAAGGGATGATTTACTCTCCAGTATAATGAAGAGAATGGCTCCCTCTGGTGCATATGTAGGCACGTTTGTTTGCAGACCATCACAAAAGATTTGGAATCTTTAATTTGGGGTTCCTCAACTGTGATGCAAACCAACTGAATGCACAGTATTGACCTTAGCCATTCTGGACTCCTCATCCCCACCCCCTACCCTAGCCCAGGGACGTGGGGTCCAAGGGAACTGGTACCATCACAAATTTATTCTAATTACTACATAATGAGTAATAATTGTTTATCTCTGACCCAGGAGTCTTGTGTCTTCTGTTCTCATTCATGAGATTGCTGGCTAGTATGTAGCATAATGTCTGAGACCCTTTATAATTTGCAACATACACAATATCATCCTGGTCTTTATTTAAAGTCAATGATCATCCCAGCTTTGAGTTATACCACAGACATCATCTGGGATGATAGAGTTTTACTGGTCTTCAAAAATATCTTCAGGAGATAGAGTTTTACTGGTCTTCAAAGACTGATTGCAGAAGAACAATGAGGTGTTACTAAGAAGAATCCGATATCTTGTTGGTATATATATATAAAATAAGCAGTAAGTTGTAGGCATACAAAGTTTCAATTATGCAAGATAAATAAGTTCTAGAGAACTGCTATGCAACAGTGCCTATAATTAACAATTATCGGTATTAATTAACAACTGTATCGTACACTTCGAAAGTAGTTAAGAGGGTAGAACTCATATTTAGTGTTCTTACCACATAAGAAAATGGTTTTTAATAGCTAAATAAAAATACATTCAATAATTATGTAATATTACAGTAAAATATGTTCAGAGTAGAACAGTCATTGTGTTAATGAGGGAAAATCAGGTCACAGATTCAATTAGCAAGAGATTTTACCTTCAGAGAAATACTTTGCACATGTTATTTTAAAAGAAAAGATAAAAAACAGTTTGGATAAACCAGATCAAGTTAATTATAACTAAAGAAAGTCATCATCTTTAGCTGAAAGTTAAGAGCAGCATTAGACTGGAAAAGAGAAAAATCTCCAGTTTACAGAAGGCATTTTGAATGCAATCTATTCATGTAATTTTTTTTAATATTTTATTTATTTATTTGACAGAGAGATAGAGAGCACAAGCAGGCAGAGCGTCAGGCAGAGGGAGAGGGAGGTATGGTATAAAGCAGAACTACGTAACACAAGACTTAGTTACTGATAATGAGGCTGGAACTTGTACACAGATCATACATCAAGTATTCACTTTCCAAATACAAAGTATAGTATTATAATTGATCAAGCAGTAAGACTCAGTTAAGCTGAGCTGCTAATTTGTTTCATGAATACTAATACAATTCCATTTGGGAACAGATTGTGTTGACTTAACCTTAGGTTTGGGATTAAATTACAGGAAGAATAAAGCATAGAGGAGATAATAAATTACTGAGGTAAATAATTTAATCACACCATAATATTTTATGAAAATAAAATAGGTACCCCAAAAGTGCATAAGAAGCTATCATAAGGAATACAATGTATATGTCATCCCTTTTAACGTACATTATATTTTGTCCTTTTTTAAGATTTTATTTATTTATTTGAGAGATAGAAAGCAAGAGCGATCACAGAGGGAGAGGGAGAAGCAGACTCCCCCCTGAGCAGGGAGCCCAACGTGGGGCTCCATTCCAGGACCCCAAAATCATGACCTGAGCCGAAGGCAGACACTTAACTGACTGAGCCACCCAGGCGCCCCTGTCTTTTTATTTTATTTTTTTTTTTTATTTTTTATTTTTTTTTTTGCCCCTGTCTTTTTAAACACATATATTTGGTATTGGATCAAGATGACCCATTGTTCACATTTGGCCATTTCTCTGCCCATGCTTTTATTCACTAATCCATGACAAAAATGTGTTTCAAATGTAATAACACCATAAAAATCCAACAGAAGAAAAAAGACTTCTATCAGCACACTGGTAATTTCAAAGAATACCCTGGGATCAAATGGAGTTTTGGTATAAGAAAAAGTGTAAAATATAATAACTGGAGAAAATATATTTCCAAAATATACTCAGAAAAAGTATTCTATTCAGGTAGGTAAAATAGCAGAGGAGTTCTAACTCAGAGCCAATAGACAAAACACAGGTGGGGACTTACTATATCATCAGTGTAAAAACTGCAGAAAAATATTCAGGGGGGCTGAAGTTTTGGTCAAATCTCCTTCTCCAGCTTGAATTGAGCCATAGGCAGTCCAAATGTATATATTTAAGGAGCATCTGTGAATATGACCACAGGTGTGTTAGGCAGGGAAGGACTCCAAAATATTACTGATTCCCACTAAAGAAAGGAAGGAAGAAGCTCATCTACATCATATACATATATTAGATACATATTTCTATATTTTTTTTGTATCATTTTACTGTATATTTGATCCCATTTCCTGTTACTTGAGAAATTAAGTATTCTAATTATCAAATGATGTTTCTCCTGTTACCTACCATTGATAATTATTGAATTACATTAGGTATGAGAGCAAAATAAAATTTGAATAGTCATTTCATTGTTTTGATTGAAATCCTTCAATGACTATTAAAATTTGTTTAATAGGTTTGAAACAGATAGCTTTATAGCTAGAATTCAAAACATATAAGACCAGGCTCTAAGGAATTTTATGTTATAAAAACACTTGGAACAATGAAATTTATACTTTGTGGCTTGATTCAGAAAGATGAAATATTACACAAAACTATGCATGTATTCAAGGGAGGCATTTTCATTACATTCCTGTAGAGAAATGTGATTATTTTCATGGTATGTAAATCCTCTACACACTCCCATCACATTATTCTTTCTGTAGGATATAATTTCTGTTATGATATGACTATAATTCTTTTGAGAACTTGAAGAGTTTTATCTCTTTAAGATGAAAAAAAGAAATCAATGACATAGATAAATTTATTTTATTAATTCATCAAAATACTATTTTATGGTGAAATTTAACCCATACTGTACATTATGGGTTATAGGTACAATAACATATTGTTACCATGTTTATTATTTGGAAATCCAGAGCATTCACTAATAATCCAAGAAGAGGTGTTTTTATTGATTGATTCTCTTATTTATTCACTCATAACATTACTTATAAACTTTATAAATTCTGTAAGATTTATCTACCTCTCTATACACACACGCATGCACACACACACACACACCCACCCCAGGGTTAAATTATATATAAATTATATATACTAGGGTTGTAATATAAATTACGGCAATCTTATTTTAACAGATTATAACCCTCATCTTTCCCCCCTTAAAATATACATTAAAGAAATCATGCATACATTTGTTTTATTTTACTTCAAAAATATATTTTCATATGCAGTGTTTTGCTGAGATCAAAACTTTAATAAAAAGTTGCTGGCCTACCATACAGAGAGCTGAAAATAATTAGCAAGGGTAAATTACATGAGCAAGAACTGATTTGGGAAAGTTTGTAAATGTATTTATCTGAAGAGTTACATATTCAGCATGCATGTTATCATGCACTCTCTCTGCTTTGTACTCTGAAAGAGATAAATTAATTGATCCTTTATAATCATTACAAAATGAGCTTCACATTCTCTGGTTATGTTCTTTCTTTACTCTTTTTTTTCTGCTATCAGTGGAGATTCACAAGCTGTCTTATGCCTAATGTTCGTATATCTTTTTTCATCCTTTTACTTTCAACAGCTCTGTATCCTGATACACTAAATTCCTGATTTTTTAATTCAATGTAAAATTCACCCAAAAGTCACTGCCTTATAATTGGAGAATTACATCCATTATAATTTAATATAAGTATTGATATCTTTGAAGTCTATTATTTTAATGTTTGCTTCCTATTTTTCACCTCTGTTCATGATTTCTTTTTTCTACTTTTTTTTTAAATTTATAATGGTTGCTCTAAGGATTGCAGTACAAATCCTTAAATTATTACAGTATACATTGAATTAATATTATGTCACTTCACATGTAATGTCACAGTTAATTCTATACACTCCTAGTATTCTTTGTGCTATTTTGTCATATCTTTATTTTTGTAATTACAATATATTCCAAAATACATATTTACTATTTCTCTTAATTTAAGAAACACTGAATTTAAATAATGTATATTTTTCATTAACAGTAAATTGACATCAAAGAATATATTTAAATATATAAGTAGTCTTTATTCATGTAAACATATTTACATGTTTAAAATAAAGATAATGCCTTCCTAATGGTGGGTAATGAAGTTAAATATAAAATAGATAAGTGATTTAGAAATCCATTTTTTATTGAAGTAGTTCTCAAAGATCGCTATTACCAATTTATTTCCCATTTATACCACAAGGATGACTTGCATTAAACAATTACCTAAGTTCCTGAAAAGATAACTGCAAGCACTATGCCCAGAATTATTTCTTATTAAGACTTGGGCTTTATCTAGCTTACCAGTTGTGGGCAAAAACAGATTACCAGCTACTTTCTGAAAACAATCTTTATTTTCCCATTACAGTACTTTCATTCACATTCCCTGTTAATTAGCATCCCTCTTCTCTCATCTCTATATTTGTACATTTTCCCTTACTTCTCACCTAATGTGTATCTACTATATTCCTAATGATTCCCATTAGAGTGAATTTTCTCATTCAGGTAGGCTCCATTTTTATCACTTGAAGTAGTAAAAAATTCAAGACCTCTATAGAGGCTGTACTATCAAGATCCCTTCAGAAAATCCCTGAATCAATGGTTTGGAATGGTAGAAGTAGGTTTCATTTCTCTGAGATCTCAGAGACAGGAAATACCTGTTATGACTTAGTTTATTCTTCAGATTTATCTAAAGATATTTATTGATCATGATGGTCATTTTTCCGTCCCTGATGCCGCCGAGGTCGCACGCGTGAGGCTTCTCCGCCGCCAAGATGCGCTACGTCGCCTCCTACCTGCTGGCCGCCCTCGGGGGCATTTTTGTTTTAGTTGTTTATTTTCAAGTTCTCCCAAATGCTGTACTTCAGTCTATACAGACCTCTGGACCTGATCTTACAGACTAGGAAAGCATCAAATGTATTATTAATTAAATGTTTACTACCACTTCCTATTATATTCAGGATAACAATAATTCAAATTAGAAATTTATCAATATAAAACAGACATGATACACACAGGAAAACATGTAAGAAGACCCTTTTACTTGTGACAGGATTTGTGAATAAGTTTAAGCAGGATAAGGATAGGATTTATTGTTCTAACATGGTGATATTTAAACAATGTGAAAAGACCCACCAATTTTTCTAATTCCTAATATACTTATAGATATTATAAAATAAGCCCCAAGTGCAAGTGTTCATGACCAATTTGGTAGTATAGGGATGAGCAGGGTGGGTGGTGGACAGAGATCAATTTATAGTACACAACTTAAAAATTCTGAGCAAAGTGACTGAGTAAAAACTGACCTGAGAGAATGGAAGGATAGAAAAGGAACTCCATTTATAGGAATTGCTGAAACATCAAAACATGAACTAATTATATACAGGACCCAAGATGAACTTGGAAAGATGCTGAAAATAGGAAGATTAAGAAGATCCACTGGACTCAAGAAGTTTACAGTCTAGGGGGGAAATGAATACAAGTAAAATAACAATTATAATTTCTGAAGAGTGGTAACAGGTTGGCTTTTGCCGTCTATTAAGCAAGCAGTTAGTTAAAGGTCAGTTAAAGATTTGCCAATGCTATAACTGACATTATAAAATTGAGCCTTGGTCTTTGCCATCAGTGGGTTTTGCCCTGTGTGGTCAGAACCCCTTTCTCCTCAATATCTGCAAGACCCATTTTCTCTTTTTCTTCAAGTGTTGTGCAAATTCCATATCCTCAGGGAAGCCTTTTTTGCCTACATTAAAATATAGCTCATATACTATCCTCCAGATCTATTCTCTTCTCCTACTTTATTTATCTCCAATGCAACTATAACCATAAGCCTTAGTAGATATTTGGCTATTTATCATCTGTCTCCACTTGTTAGTTCCATAAATACAGGAACATTTCCATTTTTTTTCTGCAACCCTTGGAAAAGTAGCTGTTACAGAATAGGTGCTCAATAAATATTTGGGGCTGTTTAGTGAATATGCATGATTAGTAATTTAGAATACTTAATTCCACAGTTCAAATTGTAAGATGTAACACATGGTCTTGACAGAATGACAAGTATTTTGATTGCTTTCACAGCCTGAAATTATCTGAAAATTACCTCTTTTCCTTTAATTTTATCTTTTGTGGACTCATTTGACAGGATCTTAAAACATGGGCATAAAAGATTTAATTTGTTGCTTTAATTCTCAGAATAGCCAATTTCTCTTATAGCACAGTCAGTCCCATTAATCTGGGGGGAAATAAGTTCTGCTCTCTTAAATGCTTTGTGGAAACTGACAGGGTCTGTCTTATAATTGAAAGCATTGGAAAACCTCAAAATACAACAACCATAAAAATTCAGTCACACTGAATATATACAAAGTTTAGAAGACATTAGAGAAAACATAGACATGTGCTAGTGAAGAAATAAGTTCTTAGACAATTCAACAGTCATTCAGAATAAAGATTACATAGCCTCTTGCAACCTCAGGTAAATGGTCAGGCTCTCTCAACTCATTCTCTTTGATGTAATAACTGAGAAAGAAAGTATCTTTTCAAAAACAATTCACTGTCAGGAGCAGATCTAAGGATCTTTATCTCATTTTGCATTCAACATTTCAGTATTCTTGTTAGGAAAGGGCTCCCAAAATAAAATTGGCTTCAGAACTGACAAAAACTTGACTCATTCAATAAAGTTGCAGTATTATTAAAGTCTTCTCCCAGGCCCAAAGAGCACATCAATGTTAATGAGGTTACTTTAGGCCTACTGAATAGTATCCCATCAAACTTGACTAGTGACTACCCTCCTGCAATTCAGACGATCTCTTCAGGCTCCACATCTCAAAGGAGCTTGCTTTTTACCTTCTCTTTCTAACCTGCTTGCTTTTTCTGCTGCCTTAACATTTTATATATGCTTTTTATCTGTTGCCTGCATAACTGCTTAGCCCATGAATATCAATGTTTGGATTAAATTGTGTGTTTGATTACTGATCTCAGATTTGTTCCTGAAAACTGTGTGAGGTCTTTGCTATATTTTTTTCAGATTTATTGAGATATAATTGACATATAATGTAACTTTAAGGTGTACAATATGCTAGTTTGATATACTACCATAATGCAAAATGATTACTACCATAACATTAGCTAACACTCCTATCACCTCACATAATTGCCTTTGTGTGTGTGTGTGTGTGTGTGTGTGTGTGTGTGTGTGTGTGTGTGTGGTAAGAACATGTAAGATCTACTCTCTTAGCAACTAGTAAGAATATAATACAGTATTATTAACTAAAATCATCATGCTCTACATTAGATCTCAAGAACTTATTCACCTTATCACTCGAAGTGTGTACACTCTGACCAACATCTCCCTGTGTCCTCGCCCACCTAGCTCCTGGTAACTACCATTTTACTCTGTTTTTATCAATTGACATTTTTTAGATTCCACATATAAGTGATACCATGCAGTATTGTCTTTCTCTGTTTAATTTCACTTAGCATAATGCCTGTAAGGCCCATCCATGTTGTCACAAATGGCAAGGTTTCCTTCTTTCACATGGAATATTTCTTTGTATACATAACATCTTTATCTATTCATCCACCGATGGATATTGTGAAGAACGCTGCAATGAACAAGGGAGTGCAAATAGATCTTTAAGATCTTGTTTTTATTTCCTTTGGATCTATACCCAGAAGTGAGTTTGCTGGATTATATGGTAGTTCTATTTTTAATTTTTTTCAGAAATCTTTATACTGTTTTTCACAGTGGCTATATACATTATACTCCACCAACAGTGCACAAGGGTTGCCTTTTTCCACATCCTTGTCAATATTGTTATATCTTGTCTTTTTCATGATAGCTATTCTAACAGGAGTGAGGTGATATCTCATTTTGATTTTAATTTGCATTTCCCTAATGATTAGTGATGTCAAATATCTTTTCACGTATCTGCTAGCCATTTGGATGTCTCCTTTGGAAAAATGTTCATTCAGCTTTTCTGCCCATCATTTAATCAGTTTGTTTTATTGCTATTGGGTTGCATTAGTTCTTTATATATTTTGTATATTAACTAAATACCAGGTAAATGATTTGCAAATATTTAATCACATTCCACAGGTTACCTTTCCACTCTGTCAACTGTTTCTTTTGCTATGCAGAAGCTTTTTAGCATGATGTACCATTTTTTTAATATGTATTTTTTTTAAGATTTTATTTATTTATTTAAGAGAGAGAGTGTTGGGGGAGGAGCAGATGGAGAGGGACAAGCAGACTATGCTAAGCATGGAACCTGAGATCATGACCTGAGCTGAAATCATGAGTTGGATGCTTAACCGACTGAGCCATCCAGGTGCCCCTGAATATGGTTTTTGAATCAACTTCCTCCTACTCCACTTTATCAACCTCAGTTTTCAGAAATAACAATTATAATGGTGTTTATGTTTTCACTTATCCAAAATGGAAGTCCAAATATTAGCTATGCATTTTCATTTCCTCTGTATTCTCTAATTAAAGTACAGTAAAGGCCTTAATTTCCAGACACAGTGTATTTACCATATTCCTGTAAATAAGTTAATCAGGTATTTTAAATACATCATTTTCTCCTGTTTGACTGACTTTGAAGTCTTGTGTTCCTTTGTTATTCTAATTATTATCTAATATTCACATGCATTGCTTTTATCTGATATATATTTAGATTTAGAGAAATTTTATGAGACTATATATTTACTTTTAACCTAACAATAGGCCTTCGAGACAAACAACATAATCTCCATTTATGGAAAAATAATATCCTAGCTTTTTTTACATAAAATACCTAACAATTAACAGAACATAGGGGTCACAAGTCTCTTTCATAATACTAATGACACCTTTTTTATTGTTTGTTCTATAATTTCCCCAGGATTAATTTCAAGGATTTATTGATGCTTTCGTGAAGTAATTAAAGCAAATAAACTATGTTTGTCTTTTAATTTCCATGCAATGTCCTGATTTTTCTTGATTCAGGCTGCTGATATAGTACAACAATCTCAGTTTTATATTTTCCCAGAATTTTTATTCAATGATTTATTCAAGTGAAATTCTTTTAACTAATATAAAGTAGTTTGATATATTCTTAAATTTTTTCATCACATTTTGTCTTTGATTCTCTCTTAGTAATGATAGTTTTAGCCTTTAAAAATTGAAGTTTTCTGGGGTGCCTGGGTGGCTCAGTTGGTTAAGAATCTGCCTTTGGCTCAGGTCATGATCCCAGGCTCCTGGGATCAAGTCCTGTATCGGGCTCCTTGCTCGGCAGGGAGCCTGCTTCTCCCTCTGCCTGCCACTCCCCCTGCTTGTGCTCTCTCCCTCTCTGTTAAATAAATAAAATCTTTAGGAAAAAATTGAAGTTTTTTTTCTTTTCAGAGGGAAAAGAACAACAAAAAATCATTATAACAGATTCCCCCTATACTACATAAAAACATTGGTAGTAATTCTCTTTTAGGTACTCATTTGGATCTTTCATTTCCTTCCTAATCTGTGTAAGCCAATAAAATAAACATCCTTTAGTATTGTGGCTCTTAAACTTAGATTATTATGCAAAATAATTACTACGGCCTAAAATCAGAGGATTTATTTGTTCAAGCAGTTATTCTTCGGCTGCATAACAAATTACCAAATTTTAACAGTTTATAGCACCTTTTTTTGTTGTTAAATCCCACAGTTGTATAAATTTTAAGTCAAAGCAAGCTCTAATGGATTCTCTGATGAGGGTGAATCAAGTCCAAAATCAAGGTATTGTCCAGGTGAGGCTCTTATGGAGGTTCTGGGAAAGAATTTTCTTTAAAGGTCATTCAAGTGCCCGACAAAGTCACTGTCAGTTGTGTCAGGCTAAGGTGGTTGGACTCAGGTCCCCATCTCCTTGCTGGCTGACGGTCAGGGTTCACTCTTTTCTCCTAGAGGCCACTTACAGTCATTCTCATGTGCCATCTTCCAGCCAGTGTTCTGTCAGTGGTCTGTCAAATCCCTCTCAGACAACATGTCTCTGATTTATTCTTCTGCCGCTAGCCAGAGAATTGGATCTGCATTTTTTTCTTCAAGTTTTTATTTAAATTCCAGTTAGTTAACATACAGTGTGATGTTAGTTTCAGGTGTACAATATAGTGATTCAGCACTTCCACACAACACCCAGTGCTCATCACAAGGGCACTTTTTATTTTTTTTTTATTAACATATAATGTATTATTTGTTTCAGGGGTATGGATCTGCATTTTTTTAAAGTAACAGTTTATTGAGATATAATTCACACATCATATGTTTGACATATTTAAGGTACAAAGTGATTTTTATCCACAGAGCTGTGCAACCATCACTATGACAGATTTTAGAACATATACATCACTCCAACATTGGTAAACTTCCTCAATGAATCTTTGGATATATTTTCTTGGCTAAAGGAGTTTCCAAAAAAAATTAAGTGGTTCTTTAATGTTAAAATTGTATTTCTTTCTTCACATATTTTATTATAGACAACTAAAAGAAACCAATTGCCACTTTTGACATTGTGACTTTTCATCTTCTACCATCGTAATAGGTACATTGTTATCTCTAGGGTATAGCAGACAATGTTTGCTAAGTTTTCCATTACTATAAGCATGGATCATCTTTTATTCAGTATCTCATTTATTTATTCAACATTCTTCAAGCCTTCACCAAAAGTGTCTGTGAGACCCTTCCACTTTCAACAGTCTTCTGGAAATACTTCCAGGTTCAATTTACATCAATGCCACATTTTTTTTTTCTGTTACAGCAATATCCTACCTTCAGATACCCAGTTATGTTCTGTTTATCTTGTACCGTGTGGAGATTCTTACAATTCCTAAAGTGTTGTGGCTTAAAACAACATATTGTCTACTCCTGAATCTCCAGATTAGGCATGGCTTAGGAGGAAAGTCTCAAATCTACTGTACATGATGGCACCCAGAACAGCTCCACTATGCATCCACTCCCAAGTTGTTCTATTCACATGGGTGGCAAGATAATGCCTGCTCTTGGCCAGGAGCTACACCAGTTATTTTCGTGAGGTGCTTCTATTCTCTATGTAAGGCTCTCCACAGTTCTTTTTGTACTTTCTCATATCATGGAAGTTCAGTTCCAAGAGTATATACATATTAAAAAGAGAGGAAGCAGAAGATGCCAGTTCTAAAACTTGGGACAAAAAAAAAAAAAAAAACCTGTTACAGCATCTCTTTTGCCATGTTTTATTGGTCAAAGTCATAACATGACCACCCAGATTTCAAGGTGGAAGGTCATAGATTCACATCTTGATGGGAGAAATGTCAACTAATTTGTAGTCGTCCCTAATCTAATATAGGGATAATTACATATAATGTTCTAAAAAACAACAAAGTTTTAGTTTTAATATAGCTTATTTTTTCACCTATATTTTATTTTCCCTTGAAGTATTAATTTTTATATAAATAAAACTAAACTAGTATTATTTTTAGTGAAATAAGACTACAAAAGTAAAAATGTATTTATTTGTGGCACATGTTCTAAGTGGTTGATGTGATGCTAAGTACCTAATAAGACATTCTTAAACACTATCTTATATTATCCAGTTTTTCAGAGCAATATTTAGAAGGTGAATGGTTGGACCATGAAGAGGATGCCATTGGCTATAGCAAAATATTTTTATATATTCTTACATAAAGGGACAAGATTGATTCCTTATAATGACTTAATTTGTTGTTCTCAGTAGAGTTGTGGAGATATTGCTCTAAGAGCTAAATTTTTATGTTGTTTTTAATTTCAATTTATTAATATTTTATTTCATTTTGTGTGAGCATATTGTTTCCTCAGGTCAGATATTAACTCTATGACAATTTCTTGATAGTTAGAAACCAATAAAGATTTAATAGGAGGAGCCTGAGGGGAAGTATGCATTTAAATCAGGTGGTGGTGTTTTAATATTCTAATAACTTTCATCTATGTGACAATAAAATTAAATTTCAAAAGTTTTAATGAAGGAACCTATAATTTATTCTGCTGGATGTTCATGAATCCCTTAAGTGCTTTTTCATAAAATAAACTGCCTAATGTTGCCTTTCTCATAGTGTGTTTCTGAAACACTGGTTCTAGAGAATCGTAATAGAACATAATATGACTTGGAGAATTAACAAAAAGTTATGTGTTTTAAATTATGGGTTTTCTCAAAGCTGTAAATCTTGTAATTTGCATCCTGCATCTCCAAACAAATATATGACACACATTTAAAATAAATAAATCTATTGAGGAAGCACTGCTGAGAACTGCTGATTCTAGCGTGACTCTTAGGAAAACAATACTTTCTATTTGAATTTGAAAGAAATTTAATAAAGAGAGTTAAATTCTTAACAACTAATGGAAAAGACTGGAGGAGCAATTTCTTGGACCACTTCTAAGAATGATTTCCTCATTATCAAAAAGTAAGAACTTCGGAACTATAACTTACGCTGCACTCAGAACACTGAGGTAGTAATAGACTACAGTTCTGGCACCCCTGAATCAGTAAAATATGCCTAAGAAGCTGGCATCACAACTAGGGTCCCCTACCTCACTGGTAAATAGAGACTAATTCTGAAGCCCCTTCCTCCATACTTGCTTTTATTGTTGCCTACAAAGCTGAAGCCTGGATGCTGATAGATAAAGATTTTTGTTTCCTTTTAGTTCAGTTATGAGTGTGTCTAATTGAATTCAATTCCAAGACAACAGCCACGAGTTTTCAGGTTACGTAAATTAATTTGCTAAACTCTTCACTATGTAAAGAGGTGGAAATAGATAATGAATGGTATCGCTTCAAAATCATTTAGCTTAATTCATTGCAGCTAAGTTTTGTGGCTGTATATGAATATTCTATTATTGTTGTCCTACTGACAACTACCACTGCTACAGAAGATTTTTGTATCTGCTCTTCAAACTTGATGTTCTGAAATGAATAAAGCAGAGGTTTTTTGTTTGTTTCATCATCCCTGCTCCACATCTCATTGGCCTTTTTAATTTAACTTAAATTGCAGTGAAAATGGTAAACTGGTAATCAGCATCTGATTCAATCGTCTTCTAGTGTGCCTTCTTCTAAATCAGAGCCTAAATAGCTAACAGTATTTGAAGGGTTTTTTGTTATTGTTGTTCTTTGTTTGTTTTTGCAGCCAGAAGAGTGCAATGTACAATATCCTGAACCAGAAAAAAAGAGTTTTCAAACTGTGGGTTGGACCCCTTCTCTACCCCTTCTAAATATTTCTTACCTGGAAAAATACTTTTGCTTAAATTATTCATGCAGCAATTAAATAATTATTACTTATTGCACTTCAATAAGACCATTACAGTTGCCAACCTTTGTGGTTTTGAAGATGAGGTCCTTGAGGAAAACCAGAAAGGAATCTCATATTGCTTCTAAATTTAAGTCTGTCCTTATGAATTCACATAATTCTGAGGGACTCTGATTTGCATTTTTAGAATGAGCTTAGGGGATTGCTAAAAACTAAAAAGAAGTGAACAATGAACATGCTTGTCCCCCTACATTTCCACTTAAATATTAGAAAATTATACCAATCATAAAAATGATCCTATCTGTTCACTTTATAGATGATGAGAGTAATCATTATCTATATTAAGTAAAATATATAAAGTGAGGGAAGAACTATTTAATATTTTTTTTTGTTCAAGGGTCCTTTTTTTTTTTTTAAAGATTTTATTTATTTATTTGACAGAGAGAGAGAGACATAGCAAGAGAGGGAACACAAGCAGGGGGAGTGGGAGAGGGAGAAGCAGGCTTCCCGCTGAGCAGGGAGCCCGATGCGGGGCTCAATCCCAGGACCCTGGGATCTTGACCTGAGCTGAAGGCAGATGCTTAGCGACTCAGCCACCCAGGAGCCCCATGTTCATGGGTCCTGACATTAAATCAGACAATGTCTAGATATGACAAATGCTTATTAAAATATATTAAATGAATATTAAGTTACCAATATAACTAAAATGCTTCTGTGGTACTTTTCTTACTTCAGTAAAAACTATAAAATATTATAGGAAATATGACATAACTAGTACTAATGTGGTAGCATCTTTCATATTGCAGGTTCATTTCCATACCCCTTTATGAAATTTGAATTTTCTTCACAATTTTCTTTCTAAAGCACTAAATTAATGATTTGATGTTATTGTATTTTCAAGGATACCAACAATATTTAATTACTACAGACATGGAAAGCTGATCTTGCATGTAAAATTTAGTCACTTTCTATAAATAATACCATACTAGTTTACCATACTAGTAAATATGTTTTTTAAAAATAATAGATATAATATTTAAAAAGTTAAGAAATAAATGATAATTTTTTAATACATGCAATGTTATAGACATGGGTATTTGATTTGGGGACATGGAATTGAATGTCTCACTTCTAGAGTGGTTAGACATAAATTATTTTATTAATATATCCAAATCTAATCTACTAACACTATTTTTTAAGATTGTGATATACCTCATAATGTAATTTCATTAGTAATTTTATTGTTTGGTGTTACTTTTTTTAAATTTGAATTGTGTTTTCTAACTAATGTCTAGATCAAGAATATATAAGGATTTTTTTTAGTGATTTAATCATTACTGATTTTTCTTAATTTTCAATTAGCAAAAATCGCACCTCGGATAAACCTCATTGGCTACAATACTGCCACTGTGCAAAGCTTGATTTTTCTTAATTTTGATTACATTATTTTTTGTATTTTAATAATTATTGGCACAAATGTAATAAGTTCACTTGTTCTACTTTGGCATGCAAATTCAATTATTATTCTTCCTTATTACATCTCAATATCATCAAATGATAAGTAGCTGCACCTTAAAGTAAATTTAGATGTTTTCATAAAAAACTCTTAGTTCAACTATTAATTCCAAACATAGTATATATTTTGTGATTTATGATATGACACAATGTAGTATGTAATTTATGATCTATGATGACACAATCTAAGATTCATGAATCTGGTTATGCATATCCACTGTTTTTTAAAAATTTTTATTGTTATGTTAATCACCATACATTACAACATTAGTTTTTGATGTAGTGTTCCATGATTCATTGTTTGTGCAGGGTATGTGCTATGGTGAGCACTGTGAATTGTCAAGACTGTTGAATCACAGATCTGTATCTCTGAAACAAATAATGCAATATATGTTAAGAAAAAAAAGAAGAAGATAGCAGGAGGGGAAGAATGAAGGGGGGGAAATCGGAGGGGGGAGACGAACCATGAGAGATGATGGACTATCCACTGTTTTTTTTTTTTTTTTAAAAAGGAATTTATAAGAAAAAAATCTGTCACATTATAAGGGCTATCATATTTTTTCACTCTCTAAACATCTGCTGACAGCCTCACAACCTTTTATAGTGGCTCTGATACTGACAGGCTTTGTACATATATGTGAAATAAATGTATAGGCTACAATGTTTGTAATGTTTAAAAAATATTGACAGAAACAAGTTGTGGGATTTACCATGGAACTTACACAATTGTAATATGCAATTTAGCTCACAGTGGTTAATTATCAAAAGTAGTACTGAGTTTTCCAGATGAACTAATAGTATCTGTTAGTCAGGGGGTTAATGATGGATAAAGCAAAAGCCAGTAAATATTCCATTTTAGGGGAGAAAAAATTATAAAGTAACCACTTGGGCAATAATGCTTGAACAGGCACTGCTCTTTTATATAATTTGCCAAAGTGTTCTTGAAAATGCTTGAGTACAGGACTGCAAATGAAGAACTGGGATGAAAGAATTTGAGTCTCTGTCTTCCCAGTGAAATGAAGAAAATCAAAACAATCTTTAAAGCTGTCCCAAATGTAGATGGCTAACAGTTAGTTGCTGTGAGGATCCTCATTCTTCAAATTGATTTTCTCATCTAAGTTGATTTGTTAGCTACTGAATTTATAGTCATAGACCTCAAAGAAAATGGTTCTTTGATATTAATGAGTCCTGGTTTGTTTTTTATTACCAATTCAGTATAAAATCACATGCTGCCTATTTTCACTCCAGCAAGTATTCATATGGTATTGTTAGGATTCACTTCACTTTGGCATAGAGGATGGACGGATTACTTCCAAGAAGTTGGCTAAAAATTTTGGAAAACTTCTGAATGACCATAGAGAAATATGAAGTCTGTAATGCATAATGCTAAACTGGCACATGTATACATGATGTGTTTATCACTTTAACATTCATTATTTTTAGCCATACTATTCACAACTTCAAGTTGAAGAACTTAAGTGTTTATAAAGTGGCCATTTATCTGCTGTTCTAAAAATCTGATTTACGTGAATTTATGAATAAAAAATAATCACCTACATTGTCTCTCCTTAAATATTTCAGTCGTACTAAGCCCATCCCTGCAATAAATAACTGCATGAAGCACACTGATCAATTTTATAATACAGAGTATACAATTTGATTTACCCAATCAGCACTTTGTCCTAATTTGTCTATTACTGGAAAAAGGAAAGTTTATAAAAGGCAAAATGTATAATTTTATTGGATTTTGTAGAATTAATGATTTGTGAGGTAACTGATATGCCTGCACCTTATAAAAATAATTCATATAGAGTATACAATTCTTCCTCTAATCATTTTATAAAACTACATAACCATTACTATTACATGATTCAAATATTTATTTAGTAAAGTGATTATTAGAGACAAATTTATGATATCATAATTGACATTTTCTTGGCTTACTGTCAAATATTTTATTTCCCAAATGCCAAATTATTGAAAAATCCATTACTGAAACACTCAAAAATTATTCTGATTTCTATAACTTGTATTTCCACCCCTTGATCTTCTTCATATGTAGAACATCTTTATTTATCAATATCCTGGAGGTATTAGCCTTGTTTCTGTCCCATGAACTTAAGAAGAATTCAACTTGAAATCCACAGGTCAATTCAGAGGTGAGTTCTAAAGTTTAAACAATGTAGGTTACTTTTCTAAGAAAAAGTACATAACATTTTTTTTTAAAAAAAGTAGCTTCAGGGATTTTAAAGAGGCCTGTGTAAATGCAGATCCTGAAGCTTACTAGCCTCATGGTCTATCTATCTACTTCTGGATCTTTCCTAGGTGATTTATCCCTTTGCATGGAGATACCCAAGACTGAGTATCCAAGATCCTTTAAGTCTCTGTTTCATCATTACTGTTCCACCAATGCCTACATGATCCTTCATATCCTATCCAGCGTTCTTGGATCCCCTTACATCTTTTTCCCCCCTTCTCTTTTTCTTTTTTCCATGTTATGTATCTCCCTACATACTGTTTAATTAAATTAGTAATTATATTTATTATTCTCCCTACTAGAAGGTAAGGTCCATAAGGGCAAGGATTTTTCTTTATTTGGGTCATTGAGGATTTTCAAATGCTTAGATCATTAACTGGGACATGGTAGGTGCACAACAAAAATTAGTTAATTAAATGAATAAAGTGACAGTCTTATTTTTCACCAATTATTTGATACAATGCCTGTTATTACCTCTCTAAAAACACAAATCAGCTTACTTCCTTTCAAAAAATATTTAAATTATTTCCTATTAATAGTTTGCCGCTGAAGTTAAAAATAAACATCAAATTCTTAGTATGACCTACCAACCCTTTTTGAGTATAGTTGACACACAATGTTATATTAGTTTTAGGTGTAAACTTGGTGATTTGACTAGTTCATACATTATACTATTTTCACAAGTGTAGCTACCATCTGTTCCATTACATTGCTACCACAATATCATGGACTATATTCCTTATGTTCTGCTTTTTATTTTGGTAAATCACTCACTGCATAACTGGAGGCCTGTATCTCTATCACTTTCACCCATTTTGCCCAACCCCCAACTCCTCTCCTCTCTGGCAAACATCGGTTTCGTCTCTGTATTTATAGTTTTGATTCTCCTTCCATTTATTCATTTTTTAGATTCAATTTATAAGTGGAATCATATGGTATTTGTATTTCTCAGTCTGACTTATTTCACTTAGCATAATACCCTCCAAGTCCATCCATGTTGTCTCAAATGGCATGATCTCATCTTTTTTATGGCTGTGTAATATTCCATTATATATCTATGTGTGTGTGTGTGTGTAAACATAAATATACATAGTTACATAGTTATATGTGTGTGTGTATGTATGTATGTATGTATGTATATCACATTTCCCTTATCCATTTGTCTACTGATGGACACTTAGGTTGCTTCCAGGTCTTGGCTATTATAAATAATGCAATAAATATAGGGGTGCATTTATCTTTTTGAGTTAATGTTTTTGTTTTCCCTGGGTAAATACACAATAGTGGTGGGGCACCTGGGTGGCTCAGATGGCTGAGTGTCTGCCTTCGGCTCAGGTCATGATCCCAGGGTCCTGGGATCGAGTCCTGCATCAGGCTCCCTGCTGGGCAGGGAGCCTGCTTCTCCCTCTGCCTCTGCCTCTCTCTCTCTCTCTGACTCTCATGAATAAATAAATAAAACATTTATAAATAAATAAATACATACATACATACATACATACATACATACATATATACCCAATAGTGGAATTATTGAATCACATGGTATTTCTATTTTAAAATTTTTGAGGAAACTCCATACCATTTTCCACAGTGGCTGCACCAATTTACATTCCCATCAAGAGTGCATGAGGGTTCCTTTTTCTCCACATCCTCACCAACAATTATTCCTTGAGTTTTTGATTTTAGCCATTCTGACAGGTGTGAGGTAATATCTCAGTGTTTTTTATTTGCATTTCCCTTATGATGAGTGATGTTGAACTTCCTCACGTGTCTGTTGGCTTGCATATCTTCTTCAGAAAAATGTCTATTTCAGGCCCTCTGACCATTTTTTTTAACTGGATTGTTTGTTTTTTTGGTATTGAGTTGTGTAAGTTCTTTATATTTTGGATATTAACCCCTTATCAGATATATAATTTGCAAATATCTTCTCCCATTCAGTAGGGTTTTTTTGTTTTGTTTGTTTTCTTGAGGTTTCCTTTGCTGTGCAAAAGCATTTTATTTTGATGTAATCCCAACAGCTTATTTTCGCTTTTGTTTCACTTGCCTCAGGAGACATATCTAGAAAAATGTGCCTATGGCCAATGTCAGAGAAATTACTGTCTCTGCTCTCTTCTAGGATTTTTATTGTTTCAGGTCTCTTGTTTAGGTCTTTAATCCATTTTGTGTTTATTTTTGTGAATAGTGTAAGAAAGTAGTCCAATTTTGTTACTTTACATGTAGTTGTCCAGTTTTCCCAGCACCATTTATGGAAAAGACTGTCTTCTCTCCATTGTATATTCTTGCCTCCTATGACATAGATTACATTGACCATATAATTGTGGGTTTATTTCTGGAGTCTCTATTGTGTTTCACTGATCTATGTGTTTATTTACGTGCCAGTACCATACTGTTTTGATTACTACAACTTTGTAGTATATCTTGAAATCTGGTATTGTGATATCTCCAGTTTCGTTCTTCTTTCTCAGCATTGCTTTGGCTACTTGAGGTCTTCTGTGGTTCCATACAAATTTTATCAACCTGATTCGATCTCTCTCTCCAACTTCCTTCTAAATCATCTTTTAAAAAATATAATAATCCACCCAAACTGCATTTTTGCCCTACCAAAACTCTCAAACACCTTTGTTTTTGCATTCACATTTACCTCACGTCCCATAATCTGCATTGTTATTCTCTTTCTCTCTTTAAATACATAAACCCTCCCAAACACACACACACAGTCTTCTTTACTAGATTGTAAGCTTCCTAAGGGAAAATAAAATTATGTTTATAATGATAAATTCAGTATATAACCTAGTGACTGGCATATAATAAGTATTAAACTAGTATTTGGTAAACAGATGAAGATAATCTATTATATAACAGAGAATTCCTACATGAAGTTCTTTTATAACAGAGCATATGAAAAACTTTTTTTAAGATTTTATTTACTTATTTGAGAGAGAGAGAGACAGATCAAAGCACGAGGAGCAGCAGAGGGAGAGGGACAAGCAGACTCCCTGCTGAGCAGGAAGCCCAACACAGGGCTCCATCCTAGAACCGGAACTCAGGGATCATGACCTGAGCATAAGGCAGACACTTAATTGACTGAGCCACCCAGGCGCCCCTATGAAAAACATTTTTTTAAAAAGTTTTCATCAAAAATATCTAAAATCACAATTTTTACTAAGGAAGTATAAACTATATTATAAATAGAAAATAATAAAAATTATAAAAGAGTTTCAATCTCCTTACCTTCTCCACTTACTATATGGTGATAACCCTTAGTCTTTTTACTAAAATCAGTCTCTGTCTGCACTACATAATCAGCTTTCTAGTCAGAGTGTACTGACCACAAGACCCCCAGGTGACTGGAAACTGATATTCCAAAACAGCATTTACTGGATCTAGACTCTCTGGCACCCGCATAATCTTTGTGATCCTCACTACTCATACATCTAGTCTATCAAATGGAATGGAATAAATCCATAGAGTGCCAAAACCTGGACATAAACTCACATTATGTGTCCCAATGATTGTCCTAGCCTTAACTGTGGATGACTCTTTATGCAAAAAATGGATAAAGGTCTAATCCTTCTATTCTCTTGCTGGCCATGGTTTTACATATTTTTTCTTTCAAAATAAATCCACCTTGCCACATGACATTGATAAATACCTCCCCAGTCCTACAGCATATGGGACCAGCCTTGCATGACACTGGAACAATGGGAACTCATATACATTGCCAGTGGGAATGTAAATGAGAAAAGCAATTTGTGATAGATTTTTTTCTGTATCTAGTAAAACTGAAATTGTGCATACACTTTGGGCAACACGGCCCCTAGCTCTGTACCCTAGAGAAATGATGTCAGATTCTCAACATGAAAATCCATTATAGTGTTGTTTGCAATGACAAAATATTAAAGATATTTAAAATCTCCTTGAGATGTTGAATCGATAAACATTCAGAGGTATAATCATACACGTGTGAAATAGATAATAGAGTTATTGATATAAACATTTATAAAGTACACAAGCACGTAGACTGGAAAAGTTACAGAATAATATATATATAGTATGCAGCATAAGCCTTTAAATGGATGGCATCTTGGATATAAGGAAATACAAAATACAAAAATAATATTATTTTTCCCTAAGTTAAACAGTCAAAATTGACCATAATCTGAAATTCTGTGTTCCTGATGCAGTACCAGTAATAATTCCTCTTAGGCTCAGGAAACAAGCTTTAAAAAAACAAAAACAAAAAAAACACAGACACTCACAGAGTTGGGTTGACGTTGAATATGCAATCCAAACTTGGCTATTTATAGTCCCCAAGAAATTTATGCTAGGGTCATAGGAGAATCTGCTAACCAAATGGGTTTGATAAGCTGGGAACACATAGTTCCTGAACTACTTATGGCAATGATGCCTCTTACCTAAGGGGAGCTTACCAGATATAGAAAGGAGTTAATTCTGGTTTCAACATTTTCTTTTTTTTAAAAGATTTTATTTATTTATTTGACAGAGAGAGGCACAGCGAGAGAGGGAACATAAGCAGGGGGAATGGGAGAGGGAGAAGCAGGCTTCCCACTGATCAGGGAGCTCAATGTGGGGCTCGAGCCCAGGACCCTGACCTGAGCCAAAGGCAGACGCTTAATGACTGAGCCACCCAGGCATCCCCAACATTTTCTTTATTCAGCAAATATTAAACAATATTTGAGTTTTTATGCCCTCTTTCAGCACATTTATTCTTTCACAAGTAGTTGAGAATAGTCAAGCAATTACTTAAATTATTAAATTAATGTTAGAATCAGAGTATCTGCATTGGAAATACCAAAATTCATAATGAAATTAAACCAGTGTAGTATCAATAAGAATGGAGATAAAAATCAAGAAAAGAGATTATAGAACCCCAGTGGTATGCTGGAAAAACTGTTTAAAATTTACTGTAAAAATAATTTGGACACTTATCCAAAACATTAAAAAAAATACCAGATGGTTAATTAGTTTAATAAAAATATTAGAGTATAAATAAGGAGAGGTAAACATAGCATTTGTTTTCTGAAATGGGAAGGAAAGATAAAAAGCAATTTCAAAATTTTCCATATCATTAATTCAATGAATGCAAATTAAAACAACTTGATGTTATTTCCTTATGAGTTTGCTAAAAAAAAATTCATGCTAAATGTTGCAAAATCTGTGATTAAATGAACATTCCAATGCATTCTTGAGAATAAGTTTAATTTTAAAGCTTCTTGAGAAAAATTTCCTAGGTACATTCCAATTATAATTTACAATTTTGTATACAATTCAACTCAGTAGTTCCACTTTCCGGAATTTTTAAGATAGGTAACATTAAAACAGGTCTTATCAGGTTTTATTATTGTTTTATTATGTTAAGTGTTTTACAGTTACATTATGATAGTATTATTTTTAATAAAAATACTAAGGGTTCACCTATGGAGAATTGATAAATTATGAAAATGTAATGTATGGATTACTATGCATTTATTAAGTTTCATTTAAAATATATAATAAAGGGCGCCTGGATGGCTCAGTTGGTTAAGCGATTGCGTTAGGCTCAGGTCATGATCCTGGAGTCCCGGGATCCAGTCCTGCATCAGACTCCCTGCTCGGCAGGGAGTCTGCTTCTCCCTCTGACCCTACCTCCTCTTGTGCTCTCTCACTCTCTCTAATAAATAAGTAAAATAAAATCTTTAAAAAAATAAAATATATGATAAAGTGTGCTTAAGAATTATCATTTAGTGATAACTGCAAGGTCCAAAATACTATATGTAGGATTATTCAAATTTTATATTCCTATATTGTGGGAAATAGGGACAGTGATTGTTTCTATGTGAAACCTCATTAATGCCATTAATTTTTATTTTCAGCATATTTTCTACGGTGAATACGTATTCCCTTTACACTGGAATGAATCCTCGTGGGACGCCTCGGTGGTTCAGTCAGTTAAGCGGCTGCCTTTGGCTCAGGTCATGATCCCAGGGTCCTGGGATTCAGTCCTACTCCCCTTGCTCAGCGGGGAGCCTCCTTCTCCCTCTACCTGCAGCTTCCCCTGCTTGTGCGCGCTCTCACTCTCTCTCTCTCTCTCTCTGACAAATAAATAATTTTTTTTTTAAAAAAGGAATGAATCCTCGTTCTAAAATAATACAAAAAAATGTTTAAATGCCTGCAGTTGGGTGGATATAACTACCATGAGGATGACAAGCTATTCAGATTTCTCATTCTTAAGTCACAAGTAAAAGTCTTACAAAGGTTTCCTTTAAAAATACCTCAAAGAAGTACATGCAATTAACATGGAATGTCCAACTAGAAAATGACAAACAAAACTAGTCAAATTTCTAGAACAATAGTATTTTTATGTTGTTTGTGAAAATAACTAGAGGATCCAGTTTTTTACTTCATAATTATATTATGTAATTTATAATTGAAGCAAAATCATAAATTATATTTTAGCAAAATAATTTTATGATCTGTATTAAGTTACTATTGTTGCTATAAAAAATTCTCACACATTTGGTAGTTTAAAGAACACAAATTTCTTTTTGTAGAGTTTTGGAGGTAGAAGACCAAATTGGGTTTCATTTGGCTATATTTAATTTATCCTGAGGCTTTTGTTCCTTCCGGAAGCTCTAAGATCTGTTTCTTTGCCTTTCAAGCTTCTAAAAGCTGTCTGAATTCCTTGACTTGTGACCCCATATTTCTCTGACTTCTGCTTCTGTTGTCTCTCTCTCTCTCTTTGTACCTGTTATCACACTGCTTTCTCTTTCTGCGTCCAGTTTGACAAAACATTCTCTCACTCTGAAGCTGCTGCTTCCCTCTTAAAAGGGCCATTATGATCACTTTAGGCTCACAAGAATAACACGGGATAATTTCCCCATCTCAAAAATTCTTAACTTAATCCCATCTGCAAGGCCTCTTTTGCCTTTTAAGGTAACATGTTCACAGGGTCCAGGGATTGGAGTATGGACAAGTTTTGGGGCCGTATTTCAGCCTACTACACGTTCTTTGAAGATTTCTATTAATTTGGAGGATCAATTAAAATAACTTTTTTGTGGGTAAGCTAGTGATCTAATATTTGTCATCAAGTTTTTCCCTATGTATAATACATCAGTAATTTCTGGTTAAATCCATGATAATTTCAGATGGTGAAAAACAAGTATAATGGCTTTAGTGGGTAGATTGAGAGTAAATAGCTTTTATATATTTGAATTCAATGGTATCAGTAAAATGTGCACACAAATTAGCATCAGTCAGAAAAATCAGCTAGATATATCAAAATTAATTTACAAATTATCATCGTGAACGTCATCTTAAAGATGTGCAAGTTATAGTATTCTAAACATATACATAGAATTCAAATTTTATGGTTAGAAAATATGTTTATATAACTTAGTATTCAAGCAAAGTTCTTAGCTAAATGAAAAATGTTATTCTTAGATCCAATAAAAAAAATCGAAGCAATGAGTCCATCTCAGTGGTTACCTCAGTCTTCTCTGATTGCATAGAGAATTTGGTGATATGATTTAGCATACCCCTCCTTTTTCAAATTTTAAAGCCCATAGAATGGTTATTATTTCAAAAAGTGTTTGTCTATCAGCCAAGGTAGGGAGGAGACTCATTCTGAATGCCCACAGCTGTCATAAACAGCTTTAATTTATTGAAATGGCCATTGTTTCCTTATGTGCACATGTGCCCTTTTAACCCTGATCTAGTTAAGAATCCAGTAATGTTAATTAACGTTGATTAAAGATGGGCAATCTCAGCCAATTCTCTTGGTAAAAAACGATCTCTAGAAAACCAAACTCTGGAAACAAAATTAAGTAAACAAATTATATTATATTTTTATATTCACATTTTATATTAAATTATATTATTATATTCACATTTTTATATTAAAATGCATAGGTAAGTATTTGGCATTTATGTTGAGAAGCAGTATATGTATTTGGTATTTTGTATATTCAAAATGATTTATCAGTTTAAATTAGTAATCCCACATTTCGAATGACTGCAGGTGTTTTTGCTGACACACTGAATTCAATTACTAGTTTAAAAATAGTTATATTTTGTATTATGTCACTATTTCATAATAATTATATAATAATGCTATGTTTGAAAACTTACTGTAACTAATGGTTGGAATATAAAAACAACTAACTAGTCTTTTGATGAATTAAAGTACTTATTTCTTTGTTTTCACTAAAGTTATTTGCTTAAATATAACTGAACCTCACATTAAACATATTTGTTGACTATATCCTTTGCCTTGTATTTCACAGCTAGGAACAATGTTCCCAGAAACTTATTCCTATAATATTCCCATAATAGAAAATATAGTGTTGAGTTAGATAAGCACTAATTTTTGTTTTAAATAGGTTCAACCTACTTATTTTTGGGTAACTATAAATAAAGATTCATGATATAATATAAAAATATACAGTTACCATAGAGCCCATACACAGGAAATAAAATTCAGAAGCTCACTCTTTACATGTTTATACTTTTATTATCAAATATATACCTTTGCTAAGCTCAATTCTCTTGAATTACTATAGTGTATATTGTTTGAAAGAACAGAAAATCAGGTAATGAGCTACATAATATAGTTATTCTATTTGTCTTATACTTTTGGTCAAAGATTAAACCCCATTCAGTATTTTCTCAGATGGAGAATCTTTAGCAATAGTGTAACTATTTATTACAAAATATTTAAGGTGAAAAATGATGATAATGCTCACTGTCATCACAATAATACAAAAGAGCAAGCATACAAAATAATTATTTCCAAGATAACTCTATTCTTATTATTTTTGCGAACATAATAAGAGAAATTTTAACTTTTTCTTTACAATACTGAAACAGTACCATCAATCTTCCTGCAAGTATTTTTGTTTAATTTCATTACAATGATAGTACTGATTTTACTTATAAGCAGTACAACAGCAGTGATTTCACTAACTCATGATGTATAATGAATGTCTATGATGTTCCAAGCGCTGTCCTCAGTGCTGAATATTCAGGTCTGAACATATATTTTAAACAGCATTCCTTAGAGGTAATATTCAAATAAGGTGGGGGGGCGGTGAGGGACGGATTAATAATAAATAAGTGGATAAGAAAATGATGGAGGAGAATAAAATAGAATCATGTGAGAATATTTAACTAGGTGACTACTTTAGGATACAGAAGGTGCCACTGTCGAGTTCATAGGTGTCTGAATGATCAGAAGGAGGTTGCCATGAGAATATCTGGATTAGGAGGGACCTAAGGACAAAGAACGTCCAACATGATGCATGTAAAACAGGAATGATCTTTATGAAGCCAATAAAACAGGAGAAGGTGAGAAGACTACAGTATAGTAAGTCAAAATGTAATAACATATATGGCAATGATATAGGCCAATGTAAAAAAAAAAAAAAAAAAAAGATTTCCTTGAAGGTATAATTGGAAGTCATTAAACTATTTTAAGTAAGTAAGGGATGTTAACTACTATTTTTTTCATGCTTTGTCTGGATTTGTTAAAGTGGTGGAGAATAAAAAGGGAATTCAGGACAATCAAGATTTTTGGCTTAAGCAACCATGTTGTATATTGGTGCTGTTTGCTGGGATGGAAATCAATAAGGAAGAATCAGTTGGGTTAGGAAAAAAATAATTCACATTTTATATTAGTTTGAGATGACATCCAGGGGAGATATTAAGAAAGCCAATATACGTGTAAGTCTGATGTTTCAGCATACAAAACCCTCAAATCTTAGTAGCTAACCCAAATAAACATTTAATTCTTCATCACATTACATGAAATTTACAGGATGCCTTGGTCTGCGCTGTGCAAGATTGGCTCAGCTGGCCTCAGGAGGACTCTGCTGGGCAACACCTGCCTTCTGATTCTTTCTGGGTTTCCACCTGAAGGAACATTCACTATTTGGGGAATGATTTTTTCCTGGCAAATAACAAAATCTCAAAAGGAGGATGGACAGACACAAACTCATAATTACACATAAGGTCTCTGTTCAAGAATGGCTTATGTTATGTTTGCTCATATTTCATTTTCCCTAGCAAGTCACATAGAAAGTCCAAAGTCAATGAAATGAAGAAGTATAATCGTACTACTCAAAATGGTGGCAAGGCAGAACAGAGAACACTTAATTGCTAAATGTCATAAAATTTAACATATTGAGAGACATCATATTTTCCCTTTGTCTTTGAGATATAAGATATTTATTTATTGACTACAGTAAGATTCAGCCACTTTAGGTGCACTTTTTTTTTTTTCTCTAAATGGTAGAAATGGGACAAGTTGATATCTGAAAAATTTTTTTAACCAATTGCCATCTATCTTATTAATTCATAAGTGCCACATTCCTGACCCTCACTTTCACTGGCTCAGAAAGTAGATCATTAGAGAATCCCTGATACAACCGGAAGGTGCTACCTCACATGAAAATCTGCATGTATTTCATACAGTGGTTAGATTTCCTGTTAAACTCTGCTTAAGAAACATAAACACAGAACATGATGAATCTGTTGAATAATTTTCAAGTTTTTAGCAACTAGTAGCCTGGAAAACACAGACCTATACCTTATAATACATTCTTAGTGAATACTGTTCCTTCTGTGACTCATTTTACCCTTCTACTGGAGACTAACCTTCTTTCCAACTGACACATATGTTCTATTCATATGTTTAGACTATCATTATCAGACTTGTTTATACTATCATATCAGACTTGGGCTCTGGGGCCATTCTGATTCCTCAGAGTCTATCTATCTCTATTCTGATCCATTTCAAGTTCATCCAGTCTTTTTTTTTTTTTTTAAGATTTTATTTATTTATTTGACAGAGAGAGACACAGCGAGAGAGGGAACACAAGCAGGGGGAGTAGGAGAGGGAGAAGCAGGCTTCCCACGGAGCACGGAGCCCGATGCAGGGCTAGATCCCAGGACCCCAGGATCATGACCTGAGCCAAAGGCAGACGCTTAACGACTGAGCCACCCAGGCGCCCCTCATCCAGTCTTTTTGAAATTTGTGTCAGCTTTAATGTTTGTTGCTCAGGATGCAATACTAAGTGATGCAGATGTGACTCAGAATTGTCCTGATATATTAGGGTTTACAATTTAACACTACCAAGACACCCAAGCCCTAAGTACTATTCTAGAGGAAAGGAATGCAACTTTACAAAAGGGCTTATTGTTAATCACTAAAATAATCTGGCTTTAAAAATTACATACTCAGTACTAACATCATGCTTGAGTTATGCATTCCAATCCATTTTAGAATAATTTTAGAGTCTATCTTTCTCTCTCTCCATAGATGATAGATAGACAGACAGACAGACAGACAGGAGATGGGTAGATATATCTCCCTAGGAAATAAGAAATCTGTGTTAAGTAGAAGGAAGGCTTTTTTTTTTTTCAATTTGGAGTTCTTCAGAACTTTTTATATTGTCTCTATCACCTCTTCTTGCTAAGGAAGGAAGGAAGGAAAGAAGGAAGGAAGAAAGGAAGGGAGGGAGGAGGGAGGAAGGAAGGAAAGAAGGAAGAATTTTAAAGTGACAAATGAAAAAAGAGACAACTTTTAAGATCCTGAAATTGTATGAGTTCTCAGTATAATTTCCTATTATTTTCCTATAATTTCCAATAGTTTCCTACTGCTGCTGTAACAAATTACCACAAAAAATAATGGCTTAAAACAACACAGTTGCATTATCTTACTGTTCTGGACTTCAGAAATTCAAAATGAGTATTAGTGGACTAAAAATGATAGAACCACTATATTGCTCTAAAGGCTTAAAGGGAGGATCGGTTCCCTTGCCGTTTCCACCTTCTAGAGACCACATAAATTCCTTGGTTTGTGGTCATTCCCTTCTTCAAGGCAATAATGACCAGTTAAGTCACTCTCGCATGGCACCATTCTGACACTGGATATCCTGTTTTCCTGCTTTGTGATCTCATGATGAAGCTCTGTAATCCAGGACAAGATTCTTAACTTAATTAAATATGCAATATCCTTTACTGGGTAAAGTAATATATTTGCAGGTTCCATGATTCAGGATATGGACATCTTGAGCAGGGACATTATTCTGCCCACTACATCTGTCTTCTAAAAGAATATCAGGAAAAGAATATTCAAATTATTTATTTTCAAATGTAGCTGAAAAACACATTCAGAAATACAATACCAAAGTCACAATCTAAGAAAGAAAGACTTTATTGGACTTTACTAAAATTAAAAAGATCTGCTCTGTGAAAGACACTATCAAGAGAATGAAAACACAAGCCACAGACTGGGAGAAAGTACTTGCAAAAAACATATCTGATAAAGGATCATTACCCATTATATACAAAGAACTCAAAATTCAACAGTAAAAAAACTAACAACCCAATTAAAAAATGCACCAAAAACTTTAAGAGATACCTAGCCAAAGAAGATATACAGATGGCCGATAAGCATGTGAAAAGATGTTTCACATCACATGTCAATCAGGAAAATGTAAATTTAGTGGGAAAGCTCTACATACCTATTGTACTGGCCCAAACCCAGAACACTGCCAACAAATGCTGGTAAGTATGTGAAGCAACAGGAACTCCCATTTATTGCTGGTGGGAATGAAAAATGGCATAGCCACTCTGGAAGACAGGTTGGCAGTTTTGTATAAAGTTACCCATACTTTTATCATATCATTCAGCAATCTTGTTCCTTGATTTTTATCCAGATTAGCTGAAAATGTGTACACACAAAAACCTGCATACAAATGTGTGCAGTAGCTTTATTCATAATTCCCAAAGTTTGGAAGCAACCAAGATGTCTTTTAGTAGGTGATGGATAAACTGCAGTACAACCAGACAATGCAAAAATACTCAACTCTAAACAGAAATGAGCTATCAAACCAAGAAAAGACATGGAAGAACTTTAAATGAATATTACTAAGCGAAGCCAATCTATAAAGGCTACATTCTATATGATTCCAGATATATGACATTCAAGAAAAGGCAAAACTATGGAGACAGTAAAAAAATATATATATATCACATATAAATATATATATATATATATATATAATATATATTAGTGGTTGCCAGGAGTTAGGGAGGACAGAGGAATGGACAGTTGTAGAACAGAGAATTTTTAGGGCAGTAAAACAACACTGTATGTTACTATAATGGTAGACACATGTCATTATACATTTGCCCTAAACCACAGAATTTACAACACAAAGAATGTACAATAAAAAGAATGAACCCTAGGATAACATGGACCCTGGGTGATATGATGTGTCAATGTAGGTTCACCCTTACTTAAAAAAAAATAAATTCTGATGAGTTAAGTTGATAGGGGAAAGCTATGCATGTGTGTAGGCAAGAGTATACAGGAAATCTCTGTATCTTCCACTCAATATTACTGTGAACCTAAAACTGCTCTAAAAAATAAAGTATACTAAAAAATACTTTTAAAAAACCCAAGTAAATTCAATTTGATTTATTAGGGTTGTATTCAGTCCAACTCCACAAATACTTTGAGTATTGCATTGTACCAGATATTGTTAGCAGTATTAATAATTTCAAGTATTAATGTTAGGAATGACACAATTCTTTCAGGCACACTGTTTGCAAAGAGTATTTTTAGCTTCCTGTTTATTCCAAGATAGTTTCTAATTCCTACTCATGATATTAAGCCAGTTATACTGAAATTATGTCATTTCCTTTCTTCTGACCATGTTATTACTACTTCTATAGAGCAAGTTCTATTATTCTTTTCTTCAAAATCCAGATTAAATGTTTTCTCCTGTGATGTCTTACCTAGTCATTCTAGCTAAACTAAGTTGTTTCTCCTGTGATTTCATAGATCACTTGTCTTTTATATCTGCTATTATATCACATTTATTTAGTGATTTAAATAATCATGTATCCCACTGATTGAGGACTCCTGGAAGCAGAAAACATACCATACTTATCTTTCTAATGACTATAACTTACATAGAGGCTAGCAATGAATGAAATGTGCTCAATAAGCATTTACCGTTTATTAAGTGAATAATTTAATAGGTGACTGAATCACTAAATTAATAATTAAGAAAAATACATATATTACAGAATTATTTTTTTAAATACTGTTTTTAAATATGACCTTCACTCTTCTGCCCCTTTTTTCCATTTCCCTGGCTTTTAATATTAAGGTCAGTCACAGCAGGAATTTTACATTGGTATTTTAGTCTCTCCGGGTGATCATAAATGTAGTAGCTTTATGGAAAAGCCCTTGGTTCTGTATTTCCGGGAGTCACTTTGAGAGTCTTCACCCAGGGGTTTATTATGCTAAAAGTCTTGAAGAGTCATTTTCATGTCAACTATCATACTCTGCAGTTTTTTACAATAAGTGACTCTGGGCTGATTCCCTTTGTTCTCTAAGTATCATCAATTTTAAAGGAATCCATTATAACTAGATGGCATTCATGTTTTTTAAATATCTGCTGACAGTCAAAGAACTATTTCTGTTCCATCATGCCATTTTTGTTCATTCAATGCTTGCTGAAATTTCTCTGAGATTCCTTCAGAAAGGTAATTTAAAATTTTCATCTTAGTCTTTGCTATGGAGTTAAGAAATAAAAGAAATGGAAAAGATATAAATTAAACATAACAGTCAAGTTGTAATTTCAGAATAAGATTACAATAATAAAACATGCAACTTTGAGCTTAATATATGTTCATCTTTGGATATTAAGTAAATAATGGGATTTTCTTCCTGCCAATAAAGTCCCTTTCTTTCACTCCCTTCTGGCATCCCTGTTACCTCCTTATTTAGTTGCCGCCTGATATTAAGAATCATATAGCTGTCAAATAGGAAAGTGAGTTTCCTGTTTCTTTTCATGACTTGACAGTAAAGTCTTACTTTAAAAAAGCCAGAGACAGAAGTGTGAAAGAAAGAGACTTGTTTAGATGGTATGTGTTGGAGTTAAATAGATAGTGATCTCATTAAGACAACAAATTTAGGAAGAGCTGCTCTTTAGGAAGAGTTCCTTTCTCTCTAGGGTATATATATATATCACACACACATATATATACTCAAGAAATGAGTTTTTTTTTTTTTTGTTTTTTTTTTTTTTAATATTCCCTCCTGGAGGGAGGAATTTTTTTTTTTTTTTTTTTTTTGAGAGGGAGAGAGAGTTGGGGGAGGGGCAGAAGAAAAAGGAAAGAGAATCTTAAGCAGGCTCCACACCCAGTTGAGCCCAATGCAGGGCTCGCCAGGGCTCGATATCAGGACCCTGAGATCATGACCTGAGCTGAAATCAAGAGTCGGACATTTAACCAACGGGGCCACCCTGGCAACTCTGGAATTGTTATTTTAATTCAGCCAGGTTTTTTATACAAACATTACTCACATAGTAAGAATACATAAAAATTATATAGGTGCCAGGACACTTTTTGTATACCACCACCAAGTTCCCTTATCAAACAATTCATTGTAATATTAACAATTCATCACACTTTGACTTCAATGTCCAAAATGTTGAATGGCAGTACAAACAACATACGACTCAAGAAGCTTCATCTTAATGTACTTAAATCCAGAATGTTCTTCTTTGAGGCACCTGGGTGGCTCAGTCGTTAAGTGTCTGCCTTCACCTCAGGTCATGATCCCAGGGTCTTGGGATGGAGCCCCGCATCAGGCTCCCTGCTCCGCGGGAAGCCTGCTTCTCCCTCTCCCACTCCCCCTGCTTGTGTTCCCTCTCTCGCTGTCTCTGTCAAATAAATAAATAAAATCTAAAAAAAACAAAACAAAACAAAACAGGAATGTTCTTCGCTTTGGCTAGAATATTGGACAATATGACTGCCTCACAGGGCCACCTCACTGTATAACTTCAGGGAGCACATTTCCTTTGAGAACAAGTGAGCATAAACACAGGTTGCACCCTTTTCAGTTTGGCAATATTGCTGACACACTGCCCACATGAAAATTAAGGGAATTCCTTAGGAGAATCCTCATTCAAATGACAGGGTTAAATACACGCAAACTTTTAAGTGACTCCAAAGAATTCTACAGTCATCAGAATTTGTCTATATATTATTTTTTATGAATTCCAGAATCATGAGGAATGATTCTTAACCCTTGATTTCTTTAATATTCTAACTTAAAAAATCAGAAAACATTAGGCCTGTGAATTATTACCATAATACACTGGCTTTGTTTAGATCTAACACATTTCTCAGTAGAGATGAAAGGATATTGTGATAAACACCCAGCTGGTGGGATTCTTATATGATACTCCTTTATACGACTTAAATTTGGAGGAAATCCTTGAATGCTTTCACCTCGTACACAGTTCTATTACTTTTATCCCTTTCCTGAGTGTTCTTAGTTATTTTTACATGCTTGTATTTTCAGAAAATCTTCATTCTAAAATGATTAAAAGTAGGACTGGTCAGCATCACCCACTCTAAATTATTATTGATTGAGAGCACATTTAATTCACAAAATGATTTACAAATAACTGACACTATGAAGTCATCCTATCTATTGACATCATATGGCTTTCTATTAACTCCAATGTTTCTTTCCATAATGCAATAGTTTTTAAGGTTAATGTGCCTTTTTAAGATTTTATTTATTTATTTGTCAGAGAGAGAGAGAGAGCCCAAGCAGGGGGAGTGGCAGGCAGAGGAAGAAGCAGGCTCCCCGCTGAGCAAGGGGCCCGATGTGGGACTTGATCCCAGGACTCTGGGATCATGACCTGAGCTGAAGGCGAACACTTAACCTACTGAGCCACCCAGCCATCCCGAATGTGCTTATTTTTTGTGTTTTTCATTTTTTCTACAAACCACTTATTATGTGTATCTCTTGATAAGTTAATCTGTTTCATTGCTATTGAAAGCAGGATCTCTATATTAATTACTATAATTTGTATATAGGTATTTTCCTTAATTTTTATGATTACCTTACAAAAATGGCTTTTTACAAAAATAGATTCAAGTATTTTTCATTTGTTGCTCTTAAGTTTTCTAAGTATATGATTGTCATCAAGAAACTATTCACTTTTTAGCTTTAAAACTTTAAAATTAAAGTTTTCTCAAAACTTTAAAAACTATTTTTCTAATATAGATCATTACATAAGATCTCTTGAAGTAAAATATGCTTTTCCCAACTATCAATTTCATTTTATTTATTATTTTTATTTCAAAGTTATTTTCCCCATTAAAAAAAAAATTATTTGAGAAAGAGAGCACAAGGGGGGGTGGGGCAGAGGGAGAAGCAGACTCCCCACCACTGAGCAGGGAGCCCAATGTGGGGCTCAATCCCAGGGTCCTGGGATCATGACCTGAGCTGAAGGCAGATGCTTAACTGACTGAGCCACCCATTTTTAAGTGTATATTTATTCTATTGCTCTAAAAATTTTTATTCTTCTGTATTTCCAAGTGCACAGTGGAAAGTTTCCATTGTTTTTGATTCTCAGTATTTCTAGCTTGATGTGTATAAAACAAGTACTTAAGCACTTCCAAAAATTTGGGGGAAAGATTGTCCAATTCTACTTTTGCTGCACTCCTGACCCACTATGTTCACCACCAAACAGTAAATTTATCTGATAATGGAGATTAAAATATGCATGTGCATGCTTCAGACCTACTTGCTTCTCCCTGTTATATACTTAACTATTCTTTCCATAGGTCACAATAAAGATGAATTAAGAAAAGTCTCTTGTATTGGGGGAAGCAATTTCCCTTGCAGTTAGCTGGATATAAGTCATCAGTTCTGCAAAACAAAAGATTTTGAAATGTAGACATGAGGAAAATAGTTGAAAGCCTGATTTCAGCTACATATCTGAGTTGTACTTCCTACTATCATATATACCAGATATACCATCAAAACCAAAATATGATTCTTACCTAATACCCACATTTATTTCTCACATGGATTGGAAAACATATAAGAAGGAACTGTGATCGCAACTTCATTGAGATTTATAAGACTTGGCTAGGGCCTCTGGAGCAAATAAAGAGATAACCGTAATTAGGAAGAATAAACCTTCTGTTACCACGTGGGAAGGTTTATTTTTATGTAAATGATGGACCATTGTGATTCTAATTTTTGCCAGTCATTGATAACAGAAAGTAGGCAGCAAATATACATGACTATTTTTTTAAAGGTTTTTTTTTTTAGTCTTTTTTTTTTTTTTTTTTAATTTTATTTATTTATTTGAGAGAGAGAATGAGGCAGAGAGAGAGAACATGAGAGGGGGGAGGATCAGAGGGAGAAGCAGACTCCCTGCTGAGCAGGGAGTCCGATGCGGGACTCGATCCCGAGACTCCAGGATCATGACCTGAGCCGAAGGCAGTCGCTTAACCAACTGAGCCACCCAGGCGCCCCCATGACTATTTTTTTTAAATTGTTATTTATTTAAATTCTACTTAGTTAACATACAGTGCAATACTGGTTTCAGGAATAGAGTTAAGTGATTCATCACTTACATACAACACCAAGTGCTCGTCATAACAAGTGCCCTCCTTAATACCTATCACCCATCTAGCACATCCCCCACCTCACTCCATCACTTCTCAGTTTGTTCTCTATTCTTAAGAGTCTCTTCTGGTTTGTTTCCTTCTCTTTTTACCCCCCTCCCATTTGTTCATCTGTTTTGTTTCTTCAGTTCCACATATGAGTGAAATTATATGGTATGCGTCTTTCTCTGACTGACTTATTTCGCTTAGCATGATATACTCTAGCTCCATCCCCATTGTTGTAAATGGCAAGATTTCATTCTTTTCAATGGCTGAGTAATATTCCATTGTGTATATATACCACATCTTCTTTATCCATTCACCAGTCAAATGGACATTTGGGATCTTTCCATAATTTGGCTGTTGTTGTGAATGCTGCTGTAAACACTGGGATGCACATATCCCTCCAAATCAGTATTTTTGTATCCTTTAGGTAAATACCTAGTAGTGCAATTGCACTGTTCTATGATATTTTTAACTTTCTGGGGAACCTCCATACTGTTTTCCACAGTGGCTGCACCAGTTTGTATTCCCACCAACAGTGCAAGATGGTTCTCCTTTCTCTGCATCCTCGCCAACACCTGCTGTTTCTTGTGTTGTTAATTTTAGCTATTCTGACAGGTGCGAGATGATATCTCATCATGGTTTTGATTTGTATTTCCCTGATGATGAGTGATGTTGTGCACCTTTTCATGAGTCTGTTGGCCATCTGGACGTCTTCTTTGGAAAAATGTCTATTCATGCCTGCCCATTTTCAACTGGATTATTTGTTATTTGGGTGTTGAATTTGATAAGTTCTTTATAGATTTTGGATACTAACCCTTTATCAGATATGTCATTCACAAATATCTTCTCCTATTCCATAGGTTGCCTTTTAGTTTTGTTGATTGTTTCCTTCTCTGTGCAGAAGCTTTTTACCTTATTGAAGTCCCAATAGTTCATTTTTGCTTTTGTTTCCCTTGCCTCTGGAGACATGTCTAGCAAGAAGTTGTTATGGCCAAGGTCAAAGAGGTTGCTTCCTGTGTTCTCTAGGATTTTGATCATTTCCTGTCTCACATTTAGGTATTTCATCCATTTGAATTTATTTTTGTGTATGGTGTAAGAAAGTGGTCCAGTTTCAATCTTTTGCATATAGCTGTCCAATTTTCCCAACACCATTTGTTGAAGAGACTGTCTTTTTTCCACTGGATATTCTTTCCTGCTTTGTCAAAGATTAGTTGACCATATGGTTATGGGAACATTTCTGGGTTTTCTATTCTGTTCCATTGATCTATGTGCCTGTTTTTGTGCCAGTACCATATTATCTTGATGACCACAGCTTTGTAATACAACTTGAAATCCAGAATCGTGATGCCTCCAGCTTTGATTTTTTTTTTTTTTTTTCAGGATTGCTTTGGGAATTCAGGGTCTTTTGTGGTCCCATACAAATTTTAAGACTGTTCTAGCTCTGTGAAAAATGCTGGTGGTATTTTGATAGGGATTGCATTAAATGTATAGATTGCTTTGGGTAGTCTAGACATTTTAACATTTGTTCTTCCAATCCACGAGCATGGAATGTTTTTTCCATTTCTTTGTGTCCCCTTCTATTTCTTTTATAAGTATTCTATAGTTTTTAGAGTATACGTGTGTGTGTGTGGTGTGTGTGTGTATGTGTATATGGCTATTTCTAAGGAACTCAGGATGCCTATCAATCTTTTCAAAAAGATGCTCTACAGCTGATCTTGACACCCCTGAGAAAATTCTGGTAGGAAGAATACTTTTGCTAGATTACCAGCAAAAGGGAGTTAATGAGTCCCAATGAAGGCCAAATTCAAAATAAACAGATGTTCAAGTTAGCAAAAGGTTAGGCTTCAGTGAGTGAAAGAAGGTTCTACTACTTATTCTATGCTCACAACAAGGTCTCCAAACTGGGGTTTCACAAAACAGCTAACTTTCAAGTTATTACGCAGGACTAGATTTTAAATTAAAGTACTGGACATTTGTAGTACTTAACCACTCCTGTATTCATTTTGTCTTATTTTATTCCTATTCAAAGCCAGAAGCAGAACTGTACACAGACTGACCTCTTGAATTCCAGTGTATTTTCGAGAAGTTTCCAGATTCATCACCTAACACATAGTCTTATGACCCTGTATTTTTTCATCTTACTAGCACTGACCATGGCTTAGCTATCAACAAGATTGTGGGTTCCACTACAAACAACTTTCTTCCATTTAAAGATTATTGCTAAATATAAAGGTTGCCAATGTTAAAATGAAAACTTAAATTTTAACTTCTAATTTGTGCTCGCTTCGGCAGTACATATACTAAAAAAAACTTTTAATTTTCCTATCTGATCAATTACATTGTGATACCGAGTTAAGAATCTTCATTATTTCACTTTCCTACATTTATATTTGATATCACATAATTCCATTAATATTATACTTGTTTTATTGTTTCATTAAGGTAGAGATTATGCCTACAGACCAAAGACTTAACGAGCTCATTTCTTTCCTATTAATATTTATCTAGAAGAAAAGTGAAACACTTAGGTGATAGAGCATAAGAATTAATCATTAAACTTTTAAAATTCAGTTTCATTATTAAGGAGCACTGTGGTTTAAAAGATATGAAAAATTCTCCCAATTGACAATGAAGTGCTCTTATCATTTATCCCACTTTTAAGAGTTTTCATGCTGGCTAGCATAGGAAAGAAATCTATATATTTAGTATAAAAGGTGTGTCACTTGCTCTTTCTGCTAGAAAATGTTAAACTACATGATTGCTACATTATGCATTTCAACCTCTGAAAAAATGTTAGAATAAACGTTGTTCTGGAAGAGAGAACTGAATGAAAATTAAACATCTATGGTTCAGGAATCAAGACAAGAAAACGCTTATTATATTAAACTAGTGTCCAACTATACCACTACTAATATGGCTAATGTGGAACAAAGAAAAGATAAAAATGTAGGGAAATATTTTTTAATAAATATGGCTCAACTATGTAACATACAGTACTTTCATGCTAAAGTACATATACTTTTAGGAGGGTAACTGAAGTGTCATTGTACAGATGGAAAGAGAATTTATATTTCTCCCTTGCTTGATTCAGATAAACACTGACAAATGTACACTAAAAAATATCCAGTAGGAGTCATGACTTATAACTGCTTTCCTGTGTTATCTATGTGAGGCAAATTGTGGCATTTAGCCTGAAATAATGTTTAAACTATGTACTGATTGTCACATGGCAAAACAGTAAATGAAGCACTGCCTTATCACATGAACTGTATTTTTTTTAATATATGTTTGTGATTTTTTTACATGGGTAGACAATATTTATTTACCACGGCAATTGGGCTTTTTCAGACAGATAAACACAGCAGTAAACATGGAGTAAAGCATGGATGGTTTCCTCTGTTTTCAAAGATATATAGAGAATGGTTTAGCTATTGCTCCATCAACTAGTATCTTTCCTGACAGTTAAGTGGAAAAGAATTACTCTTGGGTATTACTTTCTTGATTCATAGTAGGATAGTTAAAGGCTTCTGAAAGATTGGTAACATGGAGAAAGACAGGAGATGTGTTGGTGTGATAGATCCAGGATTTGATGAAAAAGATTCTTACGCCTTTTCATCAGCTGAGATGGAGACATAATGAATAACTGAATGAGATCATCTTATCCTCAAATGTGATAAATTCATACAAGTGAGAAATCCAAAATGCTTGTTATAAACTAATTTTGCAATTACTATAAAGGCTTGGAACACTGCCTGTATATATTTTGGTAGACTTTAACAACAATAATTAATGTTATTGCTCTAATAGCCATATACATGGTCAAACTTTTTTTTATTATGTTGAAAGCCAAGAAAATATGAATTTAACCATTTGAATCAGACTAGATTATTTTCATTGTTTGTAGAGTACCCTCCTTTTTTTTTTTTTTTTTTTAAAGAGTACCCTCCTTAATTCTACAATTAATGTTTCTCCCTTTAGCCAGCCTACTGGAGACACATTTTCTACTTGAAGGGATGAATATGTATTCATCAATATAGTATAGTAATAAAGAAAAGTGTATTTTTTTTTCTATATAGAGTAAGTTTTAAAGAGGGAGAGACAAGTTGAGTTGCTGAATTAGTTTTTGAGGGCTGAGGTAACAAAATATGACAAAGTGGATGGTTTAAAGCAACAAAAATGTTGTCTTCACAGTTCTAGAGTCTAGAATTCTAAAATCAAGGTGTTATCAGGGCCAAGTATCCTCTAAAACCTCAAAGGGAAAATCTCCCCTTGATTCTCCTAGCTCTGGTAGCCCCATGCATTCCTTGGCTAGAGCAGTATAAATTCCACCCTTATCTCTGTCTCCACATGGCTGTCTTCCTTTTGTCTTTGTCTATGTCCAAATTTATCTTTTCTTATAAGAACCAGTCATATTGGATTAAGGGCCCACCCTTCTCCAATATGACATCTTAACTAATTATATCTGCAATGTTCAAAAATAGTCACATTCTGATGAACTGGGGGTTTGGGATCCAATATATCTTTTGAAGGAGTACAAGTGAGCTAAAACAGATATGTCTTGAAGAAAGGAAGAGAGAAAATGAGAAGGAAATGCATTTTTGCTAAAGACACTTTCTTAAATTCTAAATGAAAAATTTAATTGTAGACCTTTTCTTTTTATAAAGGTTTTTATAAATTAATCGTAAGAGGTCAAACTATTTCCATATATTTTACAAAAGCTAAAATATTTCTATGTAAAAAGGATCATCTTTAAGAGCTATTTAGTCATGCCAATATCAGAGAATGCACTGTAGTTGGAAAAATCTGTGAATGTAGGCATCATACTGAAATCTAAAGAGGCACCTCATCCTGGTTTAGGATTTATAATACTTTGTTTAATATCATAAATTATCTAAGCTTTTATACATTATATTAAACAAAATTGACCTATGCTATCTATGTTTAAAGTGTAGCAGAATGGGCTCTATCCCATTCTGGGGAATTCTAGGGGAAGCAGGCTTGAGAGATCTACAGCAGCTCTGAAAAGCAAACACCAGATGAGGCAATGGAATGTAGTAGCTAGTTTGTTTTAATGTTTGTACAACTAGATCCTTATCCCAATTTTTCAACTAGTTATTACTAGCCATCTCCTCTAGGAAGTAGAGTGGATGAATGATGAAAGCCTGGACAATGGCAATCCATCCTACTTCTTTGGCAATACAGAAAAGTTCAAGCAGTGAACAGCTGTGACATGGTCAAATCTTAAAGTGAATGCTCTCCTGACAGTAGAAGCAAAATTGTGAACATCAGTCATGTCACAGCTTGAGTGTTAGTAGATGTGAAGTTACTAATTTGGAAAGATATGTATTTTGACTTTCTCTCATTTATGACTCAAACATATTTGAAACTCCTATTTTACCTTTCTTTAGATCCTTTAATATCAGTTTAAATCATAAAGTTATTATATTTTCTCAAAGTAAAGCCATTTAGACCTCTGGAATTAATCTAATATCATGAAGGAGACAAATTTGATGCCTGAATTGAATTACCAAGCTAGACAACAGAAATGTGATGATAAAATAAAATATTTTTATGACCTAAAACATTTTTACTGGCAACTTCTCTAACCTACAAAGCATGAAGCTTGGGATGATACTACAAAAAGGGGATTGCATACCCTTTATGAATAAGCAGTTTCAAGATATCAGAATACATGAATTATAGAAGTAACAGTGTCCTTACATCAATATGTCAAATAAAGATTCTATATATCACATTAGGTCAACTTATGAGCATAAATATAAATGCACACATAGAGGCACAGGAAGAATAGGTTTTGAGGTGAAGGGAACTGCTTCATCAACCCAAATTGCTTTCCTTCTTCTCAATCATATATATTACCATAGATTAAGAAACAACAATTTCAGTATTTAAAAACTGTATATTCTTAAGACAGTAAAAACTAATTAGACCCAGAAGTGCTACAGGATGTGGCCCAAGTTTAAAACCTGAACGTTATTAGATGTATTTCAGATATTGGTAACATAATAATGCATATTTTATTAACTTTATTCATTTTCCTCATTTTGTTCCATTCAAAAAATCTTATTTTATTCATGAATTTAATAAATGCAATATCCATTTTTACTCTAAATATACTTTGAGGCTATGTAGACATGATATTTAATGTTCATAGATCACCTTCACGTTTTTATAAGAGAAATAACTTTTAAAAGTTTCATCAGTGAATACAAAAATAATACATTTCTGTATGTTAATACCTTGAGAGTGTGAACATATTCCCTAATACCTAACTTATGGAGAACGATAAAGTCAGTTAGTTTTACTTATTTGGCTATTTGAATATTTCACTTAATTACTGTAATAGTTTATAGAATACAAAAATTGAATAATAAATGTATAAAGCTTAATCTTAAAGAACATTTCAACTGATTAAATCCCACACTATGTATGGAATTTTATCTGTCTATTGATATAAAATATGAATGAATATATGTATATATATGCCCAGGTATATATACATACATATTTATATATTTGTATATGTGTGTACATGAATAAATACTAAGTCTAACCACCTTCTGATTTTATAGTGATTTCAGAAATTCGCTCCACTCACATATTTTTCTCATTCTTGATTATTTCATTTGCATCTTAATGCCATCAGCTTTATCTGTCTTACAAACTTTCTTTGAGTATCAGAAGGAGTAGATCACTTCAATGAATGCTGTCCTCGTTCCTATTTATGGATGACTTGAAATACAAATATACATATAGGTATTATCTGGATATAAACATGGGAAAATGAAGTGTTATTTTCATAAGGTAGTTTGCAAGTTATTCTTCAATGTTCAAATTCTGAGAGAAAATGGTAGAAACATAGCATTAAATTTTGCCCTTTTTTAAATCAAGTTTAACCACAAAGTACAGATTCCTTTTAAGGTCAGTCAAATAAAATATAGGTAATTGTAAAACCTCTTTTTACAGTAAGTTCATGTAGTATGTTAGAATATTACTTCTCTCTTATTTTCATGTTTGTATTTATTCCTATTTATAAAAAAATATCAAATCACATTGAGATAAGGAATGTTTTGTGACTGACTGCTAAATTCAGCATTTTCACTTAAATCTTTTTGCATTAAAAATAACAGGAAACTGGGATAAAATGAAGCCCAAACTTAGGATTATATTTGTCATGCATGTTATGAGCAAAGGATTAATCTCAAGAATATATATCGAACTGTAATATATCAACAAAAGATTCAACAACTTGAATAGAAAAATGGCCTGAGGACGTGAACAGAGAGTTAAGAGATAATAAAACTGAAATGGGCAATGAATATGAAAAATGTTTAACCTTATGAAGGAAAAAAATGGGAAGACACGGATTAAAATCACAGTGAAATACGTATGCACATCTATCCAATTGGCAAAAATTACCAACAGTCCACAAAGTAGGTTGCAGAAACACACAACTGCTTATACACTACTTTGAAATTGTTAAAAACATTTTGGAAAGCAAAGTGAGAAAAATCTGGTATACCTCACTTCTAGTTATGTTCTATAATGGAAAAAGAGACACATAGACAGAAAATATTTATAGCAATATTCCTTATGAGAGCAAAAAAGTCCTAGAAAACATAAATTTCCATCAAATGAAGGATAAATAATTTCAGCTATATTCATGCATATGGATTGCATATTAAGAAGAATACATCAATGAAATGAATCTAAGGAAGAAGGCTAAATGACAAAAGTAGGAAAAGAATATATAGAGAATGATGTATTTGCAAGAAATATGTTAAATTTTATTAAATATTCTGACTAGAAATGCACATATGTTTAGTAAAAATCAATGAGTTGCATGTGAATGATAAACACCAAATTCTGAATCCTAAAATTTGTAATGAACCACAGAGGATCCCAAACAGCCAGATCAAAGTTGGAGGCATCACACTTCCTAATTTCAAACTGTATTACAAAGCTATAGTTATCAAAACAGTATGGTACTGGCATAAAAACAGATACATAGACCAATGGAAAATAATCAAGAGCCCAGAAATATACCCCTACATATATGGTCAACTAATATTTGACAAGAGAACCAAGAATACTCAAAGGGAAAAGAATACTATGTTTAATAAATAGTGTTGGGAAACCTACATAACTACATGCAGAAGATTTAAATTGAACCCCTATCTTACACTACTTACAAAACTAACTCAAAATGGATTAAGGACATAGGACTTGAAACCCTAAAACTTCTGGAAGAAAACATAAGGAAAAAGCTTCTTGACATTAGTCTTGACAATGATTTTTTTTAGATAGGATACTAAAAACACAAGCAACAAAAGCAAAAACAGACTGCATCAATTTAAAAATATTCTGCTCAGCAAAAGGAAAAAAAGTCAACAAAATGAAAAGACAACCACTGGAATGGGAAAAGAATATCTGCAAATCATATCTCTGATATGGAATTAACATCCAAAATACATAAAGAACACATGTAAATCAACAGCAAAAAAATCTTGATTAAAAATTGAGCAGAGGAACTGAATAGATTTTTTTTTTGAAGTAGATATACAAATAGCAAATAGGTACATGAAAAGGTGCTAAACATCACTAATCATCAGGGAAATGCAAATCAAACCCACAGTGAGATATGACTCACACCTTATGTTAAGCATAGCTGTCATTAAAAAGACAAGCGGGAACAAGTGTTGGCCAGGATGTGGAGAAAAGGGTAGCAATTAGCTTCACCTTTATGGGCATCTGTAAATACAGCTAAATGATAATATCAGATTTCTTGCTTTTGGTCTTTCACAGAAATCAAAATAAAATTAGCTTTTCCTGTTTGCATTTTCAACTTACTGGTTTCCTTTCCATCAGCAATTGCTCCTCTTATTTCCAATTGTCATTACCTTTTGCCCAGTACTAACCTTCTTTCGAAGGGTAAGATCATCAGTGTCAGGCAGAGGTCTGACACATCAAGTTAACTGCAGCATAAATCTGGCCAATGCTTCTCCCTTTGCCCATTTACAGGCAAACAAAGTAGGTGGAGCAGAGTTGGGTAAGTGTTGGCTTATAAGACTGTCTCATCCATTAAGTAGGAAAGAAGCAGCAATCAATGCTAGCTTAGGCAGGAAAGAAGCAGCAATTGTTAATACTAGGTTAGGCAGGTAAGAAGAAGTAAACCATCCCATTATTCCCCTATGTATTCAGTGAGTAATATTTAGAGATATTGTCATAGTATCATATTTAGAAATTGATCCTTCCACCAGAACTCATAAATGCAACCCAGGTCCTGGCACTACAGGAACAGGTGGAGAAAGGAGGAGAGGGGAGGGGAGGGGAAGGGAGGAAGAAAGAAACACATTTTCCCCAAAATAGCTCAAGCAGATATTTCAACTGTCCAATCCAATTTTCAACCCATCTATTTTTTGTGAATGATGAAATACATGAAAATTTCATTATAGGATGCTACTTAGTCCATTATTGCACTGTATCAGCACTAAAATGAGTATCTTGTTTAGTTGATAAATATGAGGTCCAAACTGAAATAATATTTTCAGCTCTAAACCTCTTATCATGATAGACATGTTTGTTTCACTTAATGAATATGCAAATCTACATCCAGCATGAGTAACTATCCTGGTTAAGACTCATTAGTATTTACCTGAAACTACAGGTAATAGGCCAATGTAATCTGCTATGACCTGGTCTATGTCTGTCAATAGGCAGTACATGTCTGCATTTAGTTTCTTTTCTTGTTCACAAATAATTCAGGGTATGGCAAACAGCTGTGCATACTGTGCAGCAATCTGGTTAAGTTTTTTTATCCATCCTCAGGGCATTTTAGTCATTATGATACAAATTAACCTGGGTCTCCTCTTGAGGGTTGGGCCTAGAAACCTGACCTTCTAGTTACTTTATCTTTGGTAGTATTCTATATCCACTATATATTATATATATGTAGTATACTATAGTATATATACACATGATTGTGTGTGTGTGTATATATATACACACACTATACGATTTGCTCATATACTTTATAGTATATATACATATACATATGTTGGAGGAGTTGATGAGACATTAAAAATTCATAAAAATTGAGAAAATAAATGGCGTAGTTACTAAATTTTTGACAGGTAAGTCTTAAAAACATGTTTACTGGAGTAAATCAACCTCTGGTTGATTTCAAAGTGGGAGCCTTACATTAATTGGTTGGTTTCACAGATTTAATAAATACTCCATTTATTTCCTCAATATTTATACTAATTTATACTAATTTTTATGAAATATCTCAAAGCTGCAATGTTTAATTTTTCAAAAGGATTTTCACTATTTTTATCATTATTGCTTCTTATTTTGAAAGAATACTAACTTTTTTCTTATTAGTCAACCCCACTTTGGGAAAGCTAAGAGAGGAGGACCATGACAGATTATTTCACTTTATCCTGTTCCCCAACATTAGTCACATAGGGAGTCTTAACAGTTGAAACCCTTTTTATTACATCATTTATCATGAGTTAAAGGAATTGGAAGAAACTTGGTGTCATTATATGGCCAATCCAAAGTTGCTTGCATTCTTAACATTCAGCAACTTCAGAAGTAGAATTCCATTTGAAAATTAAAGGTGGAATATGACAATTGTCCTTTTCAGGATATGTTACACACTTTTGCCTTTATTCAGAGAGGAGGATTTATATATCTATCCATATTTCTTCAAAGCTGCAGTATCTACTGTCTTGAGTAATACTGAACATGCCTTTCAATCCACAGTATCTAATGCAAAACAAAGAGGTCCTTAATATCCCCTGTGTAAAATTCATTTTCATACCTGCTCTATAAGGGATCACCAATATGATGTTTAAAGAGGCTCTTGATTCTCTCCCACTGAAGCTATGTAATTCTTTTTGGCAATTATCCGCAGGAAGGAGTTATTCCAGTCCCAGCATATCTTCCCAACTACCTTTTGGCTTTACAATCTTCCCTTCTACCCATTTTATCGCCGGTGTAACTGGTACTTTGGCAGCCTCAGGTTAGTCCTTAGTTACTTTCAGTTCTGACTAACTTTCTCACTGCCTAAATTTTCCTTTTTGACCCATTAAATTTCCACTGATCTTTGATATATTACCTCCAAGTCATTTATGCGATTTTATTGTTATACTTGAGTAACACCTTCCTTGAGTGACCTCTCACCAGCCATGGCTTAGAAGCAACTCTGTCAACATAGGATTCCACTACCATTTTCCTCATCCTCACACTATAAATAAGTAAATAAGTAAATAAATAACCAAAACTTAAATTATAGTGTCAAGGTTTGGTTTAATTATCCTGTTCATAAATATATACATATAAGGCTCAAATAAGGAAAAAGGATAGAGCAAAAATATAGAAAAAAGCACAAGCAATCATAAACAGGTCCAAGAACTTTCAGGCACCTCTCCCAAGTTGTACAACCAGATAAAACAAGCATATATCATCAATGTTTTCATCCATAAACAATGAAGACAGATTTGTACTGGGTGCCCCCAGAGGCTTTCAAACTTTAAATACTTTCAACCACTAAGAAAATTTTAGAAAGAGATGCATTCAAAACCATTAAAGTATATCAAGATGAGATCCTAAAAACTATTCAAGTAACCCACAGGGAGACAAGAAAAGAGAAACAGATAAGAAAAGTGGAACAAACAAACAGAAACACGACTATATAAAATGGCACATTTAAGCTCTAACATAACAATATTACCTTAAATGTAAATAGTTATACCAACTAAAAGGCAGAAAATGGCAGAATGGATTTAAAAACCAAACCAACCCCAAAAACATGGCCCAAATATAAGCTATTTACAAGAAACTCATTTCAAATTCAACAACATAGGTAAATTGAAAGTAAAAGAAGAGAAATAAAAAGATATGCCATGCAAACTTTAATAAAAAACAAATAAGCAAAGCACAAGTGGCTGTGATATTAAAACAGAATTTAGAGCAAAGAAAATCACTCCAGAAAAAAAGGGCATAATGTACTGAGATCTATTTACCAGGAAAACATAAGAATCAATCAAATATACATACAGCAAAAATGGATAGATATGTAAGGAAAAATAGATAAATCCACTATAATTGGTGGGAACTTTAATTTAACTGATAAACCACCAGAAAAGAGATCATCATGGATAGAGAGATCTGAATAACACAATCAACCAAAAGTATCTAACTGACATTTCTTCCTAAATTGATCTGTAGGTTTAATTCATTTCTACTAGAGACCACATCTTTTTTTTTTTTTTTTTGTGGACATACAGTAGCTTCTTCTAAAACTTACATGTTGTTACTGTCTCTAGCCTGGCTAAAACATTTTTGTCAAAGAAGAAAGTGAGGAAATTATCCAATATTAAAGGAAGAATTTGGTAAAGACAGAAGGATAGACACACTGAGCATGGACAGAACAGATACTTTAAAAACAGACCCACATAAACAGGTCCCAATTCATTTTTTTTTTCTTTTTTGACAAAGATGCAAAAGTATTTGAATTGAGAAATAATAGCTTTTTCAACAAGCACTGTTAGAGAAACTGGGCATCCATAGGCCAAAAAAATAAAAATAAATAAAAAGGGAAGAAAGAAAAGTTACCTTTAACTAAACAATGTAACTTCTACAAAAATTAAATAAAAAGGGTCATGTATTTGAATAAAAAACAAAGAAGTACAGTATCTTTAGAAAACCAAACAAACCACCACAGGAGAAAATCTTCAGGATTTTGGACGAGGAAAAGTGTTTTAGAACTTGATACCAAAAGCATGATATATCAAAGAAAATATAAATTGGACCTTAACAAAATTTAAAACTTTTGCTCTGCCAAAGATCCTGTTAAGAGGATGAAACAACATGTTAAAGACTAGAATAATATATTTTCAAACCAACTATCTGACAAATGACTAGTTTTTAGTATATATTAAAAAGTTTCAACTCAAAAATAACAATAAAATTAGAAAATTTTAAGACACATAAATGGTCATTTCAAAACAGAGGATTTAGAGCTGGCAAGTAAGTACATGAAACAATGTTCAACATCATTACCCATCATAGAAGTACAATTTAAAACCAGAATGACCAAAATAAAAATAGTAATAATATCAAATGTTGTTGAGGAAGCAGAGGCACTGGATCATATTGTTGGGAAAGTAAAAAAGCACACTCTGTAAAATGGTTTTGAGGCTCTTATAAAATTCCATATATCCCAGCATATGTAAAGTTAATAGTCTCAAACTTGAAATTCACCAAATATTGTCTGAATGCTGAGTGGTTAAACAAACTAGGAATTCATACCATGAAATACTAAGCAATGAAAAGGAACAAACTAGTGATAATACACAGGAGCTTGGATGAATCTGAGGAAATTATGATGAGTAGAGAAAACCAGAGTCAAAAAATTACTGTATGATTCCATTTATATAACATTCATAGAATTACAAAATTATAGAAATGGAGAACAAATTAGTGTTGTTAGATGTGAGCAATGGGAGGGAGGGGAACGAGAAGTAGATATAAAAACTCAACAGCAGAAATCTGTGTGGTGACAGTATTTTATAGTAACTGTGATGGTGGATACATGAACTATGCATGCATTGAAACAGCACAGATCTCAGTACAAGTGAACACACACACATGCACACAGGAGTACTAGTAAAACTGGGAAATCTGAATAATGGATTGTATCAATGTCAATTACCTGGATGTGACATTACACTATAGTTTTACAAAATAGTACCACTGGTGGAAACAGGGTAAAGAGTATGCAGGATACTCTTATATTACCTTTAACAACTGTATGTGAATTTACAGATATAATCTCAAGACTTATAAAAGTTGAAAATTGTGGTTGTTAGAAATATTATAAGGCTTAATATAATGGTATATTCTTTCATAGAGGACTTTCAATCTTTTTTCTGCTATTTGCCTTTTTTGCACTAGACATCTCAGAATACTTCAAACCAGTAAGGCACTGAAATGATTTGGAATCGAAGGAGCTCTACAATTGATGTGTATTTCCAGTTTTCCTTCCTCCTGGAGTACAATTCTTTACCTTCCTAATCCAAACCAGGAACTTTACACTAGTGCCCATTCTTTTGCCAGACTGTGGTTGCCAACACCTTTTCCTCTAGCCTAGTGGTTCTAATGAGCAGGGGGCTTTGAAGAGGGAGTGATTTTTTGCTCCCACCTGACAAACCCAGGGAACATCTGACAATGTGTGTTGGCAATTTGGTTGCCACAGTTGGGAAAGTGCTACTGGCATCCAGTGGATAGAGAACAGGTTATGGTACTAAACACCCTGCAAATCACAGGACATGCCCCACAACAAAGAATTATCTGGCCCAAAATGTAAATAGTGCTGAGGTTCAGAAACCCTGAACTAGCCTAAGGAGGCTGATGTAAGGGATGCTCAGCCTTTCAGCCATATATTATAAAACTGGATAAAGTCTAGAGGGTATATACCACTCTAAATATTACCCTCAACTGCCTGGGTTCTATCATCTCTTAACTACTGGCCAGGTAAATAAATCTTTACTGTGTTGTGAACTCCCTGAGGCCATGAAGCAGATGCAACTGGTCCAGCATTTCTAGTTTTTCTTTTTAGCCCAGAGTTTCTAGTTTTTCTCTCCATTAATTCTAAGGTATCTGATATACTATCATGAGAAGTTGAAATCTATAAATGCACTTTTTATTTTTAAAAGGTCTTTATCACATCCTTATTGTTCATTTTAGAAGGTCTGTTTTATGCTTTGTCAAGTCTGTTCATTCTGTATGTTCATTGTTATACAATTTTTTACACTCAAAATATTTTAGAGCTTGCCTCTTATTATTCAAATACATCTTTCTGACATATTGGGTTTATTATGTGCAATATCTAGAAGCCTTTGATGATCTGTCACAATTTTCCATTTCTTCTGTTGATTCTTCCCATGGTTACTTCTTTTTTGAGTACTTTCTTGATTGAAAACTGTTTACGTATAAATGATATGTAAAAATCCCTGAGGTTTAAAATAAAATGAATTTTTCAAAAAAGGATTAGTTCAAAAAAGGATTAGTGCATTTATCAAAGGCTGTGGACACTACTGTTCTGTGGCACTATTGTTCTGTAAAAGCCAAGCAGGAAGCTCAGAAATATACTACATGGATTTTAGTCTGGAAACGCAGAGGCCTTTATCATTGCTATAACTCAGATTGTTTATAATAAAGGAGCTGATATATATACATAAGCATATATATGCACATATAACATATATTGTAATAAGTTTATTTGTATCTGATTATCTTTTTTCTACATTTTATGGATATTTTATTTACAGCATTTAATATCAAGTGGAGATAAAATTATGAAACATTTCATTTTGAGCCTGGACACCACCTGAAAATCATTCAAAACCTAAAAGAAGCCATTACCAAGAGATCATAATTCACAAAAGAAATGAAAACTATTTCCTTTGCTGAAAATTTTAATATTTTCTGTTCAAAATGGATGATAGAGAAGTGGTCATTTAGAAAAGGATAAAACAAAAGAACAAAAATATAGTATTTCCTGAAAATTAAATTAGTGAGATACCATCTTTGGATCTGTTTAAGAAATTTGGAAACATACAATCTCAGAATTAATAGCTTGATTATAAACAAAAGAAAATTCCATTAACAACAATTTATATATATACACACATAAACATATATGACCATACACTCAACAAAAATTATTATGATTTAACTTCTTTAAAATTATATTTTAATAGCATAATTTCAGTTCTGCACAGATATAGCCTGTGAGAGCTATTAATATTTAATTATGAAGACTTTGGGGTTAGCAACTCTTAATTATAATTTAAATAATATGTACGGTTGATAGTATACTTATGGTGAGCATAGCACAAAATACAAACTTGTTGAATCACTATGTTATATGTGTGAAATTATGTAAGGTAACATTGAAAAGGGAGGTTGGGAAGATGGTGGAATAGTAGGAGGATCCTAGGCTTGCCTTGTCACTCAAGCACAGCTAGATATATCTCAAATCATTCTGAATAAACAAGAAATTGATCTGAGGACTGACAGACGAACTGCACAACTAGAGGGAGAGAAGAGGCCACATTGTGGAAGGTAGGAGGTATAGAGACATGATTTTGGGGAAAAAGTATCCTGGGTGCTGAGGAGCAAAGGGAGCCCTAATCACAGAAGAGAGAGGTGAGAGGAGAGAGAGAGGAGCACATAGGGGACCGCACAAGGAAAACACTTCCCCAAAGCCCCTGGGAAAATGAGAGGGACTGATCATCGAGTTTTTACAACCAGTAGGGCTCAAAGACTGGAGTTTAGAGGTCTGGGCTGTGGCTGGTGTTGAGCCCAGGAGGCACTGCAGTACTCCTGTGGAGAAGAAGGGCAGAAGCCCGGGAGCAGACAGCACAATCTGAGGATCCCCTGGGACACACCAAAGAGAGGGTTCCCCCTTCTTGGAATGCATCTGGGAGAGGTGGCATTGCCTCTCTGGGGACAAAAGAGCTGGTGGGTGCCATTTCTGTCCCCTACTCCTCAGCATAGTCTCAGAGACACCTGTGAGGGCAGCTAACCTGGACACCAACTTTTTGTTGAGCTTTACACCAAACTCCAAACTCCTGAGCAATGTCCCCTTCTGGGACAAACCTGTATGTACCAGCCATGGCATGGCAACACCCTCCCCCAGAGGACCATGGGTCCGCACCATACCAGGTCCCTAAAGTCTGTAGCTTAAAAGCTCAGCCTGCCTGCCTGGGATAAAACATAGGTGTACTGCACTGCCTGGAGGGGAGACAGGCCTGACATAGACAGGACGAAGGCAGGGATCTGAGGGACTCTTGGGACACAGAGGGGAGACTGTTCGCCTTTCTGGGAGGGTTTCCTAGACAGTGGTGAGCGTGAACTTCCGGCTGGTGATATTTCTCTACCCCCGCACTCAGCATAAACTAACTTCAGTAAGCAGCACAGCACCAACAGTGGCAGCCTATGCCACTTACACCAACCCCCCACCCCTACCCTGCACTCCTCAGGTGCTTCTTTATTAGAGCAAGTATGCCTGAGAACCAGAGCAGTGGGCCCATTCCCTAGAACACCAACACAAATGCTCCCCATGCACCAAGGTTACTGACCATAGAGTGTGTAGCTCTAGTGAAAGAACATCAGGTCTCTTTTAACAAGCAGACCAGAGCACACCTAGTTAAAACTTGCTACACTCCAGCCAAGGTCCAAACGCTCTCCACTACAATGAAAAACTCTGCAGACAAAAGACCTGAGGGAAGGAGCAGACAAAACACAGTAGCAGAGTGCACACAGCATACATCAGAAACACTTCCTGAAGCAACAGGTCCTGGACAGTATATGACCTCTTCTTAATAAAAACATTACTCTCAGGAGCAGGAAACATAACAGGCTTTCCTAACAGAGAGAAGAAGACACAGACCCAGACAAAATGCCAAGAGGGAGGAATTCATCCCAAAAGAATGAACGAAATGTCATGGCCAGGGATCTACTCAAAACAGATATAAGTAATATGACTGATCCAGAATTTAAAGCAATAATCATAAGGACAGTAGCTGGGATTGAGCAGAGCATAAAAGACACCAGGGAGTCCTTTAACACAAAAATAAAAGACCTAAAACCTAGCTAAGCCAAAAAAAAAAAAAAAAAAAAAAATGCTACAACTGAGATGCAAAACCAACTGGATGTATGACCACAAGGATGTAAGAAGCAGAGGGACAAATAAGTACTATAGAAAAATAAATTATGGAAAATAATGAAGCTGAAAAGGAGAGGGAAAGAAAAATCTTGGATCACGAATGTAGACTTAGGGAACTCAGAGACTCCACAAAATATAATAACATTCATATCATAGGAGTCCCAGAAGAAGAGAGGGAAAAAGGGACAGAAGGTTTATTTGAGCAAATTACAGCAGAAAACTTCACTAATCTGGGGAAGAAAACAGACATCCAATCCAGCAGACACAGAAAAATCCCATCAAAATCAACAAAAGCAGGACAACAAGACACACATCATAGTAAAAGTTGCAGAATATAGGGATAAGAAAAAAATCAGCAGCAAAGGAAAAGATATTCCTAAATTACAAGGGAAGACAAATAAGGTTAGCAACAGACCTGTCCAAATAAACTTGGCAGGCCAGAAGAGAGTAGCATGTTATATTCAAGGTGCTGAATGGGAAAAATAGGCAGCCACGTATACTATACCCAGTAAAGTTGTCATTTAGAATAGAAGGAAAGATAAAGAGTTTCCCAGACAAAAACTAAAAGAGTACGTGACCACTAAACTAGCCCTGAAGGAAATATTAAACAGGACTCTGAGTGGGAAAGATTAGAAGTGAGAAAGACTAGAAAGGAACGGAGAATATTTCCAGATATAACGTCTTAACAAGAAATACAATGGCACTAAATTCATATCTATCAATAATCACTCTGAACATAAATGGATTAAATGCTCCAAACAAAAGGCACAAGTTATCAGAATGCATTAAAAAAAAAAAAAAAAACAAGATCCATTTATATATTGCCTATAAAAGCCTCATTTGAGACCTACAGATACCTGCAGATTGAAAGTGAGGGAATAGAGAACTATTTATCATGCTAATGAATGTCAAAAGAAAGCTGAAGTAGCCGTACTTATATCAGACAAACTAGATTTTAAACCAAAGACTGTAACAAGAGATGAGGACACTAAAACATAATAAAAGGGTCCATCCAACAAGAAGATCTAACAATTATGAATATATATGCCCCCAACTTAGGAGCACCCAAATATATAAAACAATTCATAACAAACACAAAGAAACTCATTGATAAATATACAATAATAGTATGGGACTTTAACATACCAATTACAGCAATAGATCATCTAAACAAAAAATCAACAAGGGAACAGTGGCTTTGAATGACACACTGGACCAGATGGATTTAACAGATATATTCAGAACATTTCATCCTAACACAGCAGAATAAACATTCTTTTCCAGTACACACGGGACATTCTCCAGAAGAGATCACATACTGGATCACAAATCAGGGCTCAACAAGTACAAAAAGACTGAGATCATACCATGCATATTTTCTGACCACAACACTATAAAACTTGAACCGAAAGAAAAAATTTAGAAAGATCACAAATACACAGAGGTTAAAGAAAATTCTAATAAAGAATGAATGGGTCATTCAGGAAATTAAAAAAAAAAAATTTAAAAACATGGAAACAAATGAAAATGAAAACATGATGGTCCAAAACCTCTGAGATGCAGCAAAAGCAGGCATAAGAGGGAAGTATATAGCAATACAGGCCTACATGAAGAAGCAAGAAAAGTCTCAAATATAAAACCTGAACCTGGTGGCGCCTGGGTGGCTCAGTCGTTAAGCGTCTGCCTTCGGCTCAGGTCATGATCCCGGGTCCTGGGATCGAGCCCCGCATCGGGCTCCCTGCTCTGCGGGGAGCCTGCTTCTCCCTCTCCCACTCCCCCTGCTTGTGTTCCCTCTCTCGCTGTGTCTCTCTCTGTCAAATAAATAAATAAAATCTTTAAAAAAATAAAATAAATAAAATAAAACCTGAACCTTACACCTAAAGGAGATAGAAAAAGATCAACAAATGAAACCTAAAACCAGCATAAGAATGGAAATAATAAAGATTAGAGCAGAAATAAATGATATAGAAACAAACAGTAGTAGAGAACAATGACAACAGGAGCTGGTTCCTTGAAAAAATTTTAGAAATTGAGAAATCCCTAGCCAGACTTATCAAAAAGAAAAAAGGACCCAAATAAATAAAATCACAAATGAGAGAGGAGAGATCACAACCAACACCACAGAAATACAATTATCAGAGAATATTATGAAAAATTATTTGCCAAAAAATTGGACATTTTGGAAGAAATGGATAAATTCCTAGAAACATATAAACTACCAAAACAGAAATAGGAAAAATTAGAAAACTTGAACAGACTGATTAACTAGCAATGAAATTCAATCAGCAATCAAAAATCTCCGAACAAACAAAAGTCCAGGGCCAGATGGCATTCCAGGGGAACTCTACAAAACATTTAAAGAATACCTATTCTTCTCAAACTGTTCCAAAAAATAGAAATGGAAGCAATACTTCAAAACTCATTCTATGAGGCCAGCGTTACCTTGCTTTCAATATCAAAGATCCCATTAAAAAAGAGAACTACGAGCCAATATCCCTGATGAACGTGGATGCAAAAATTTTCAGCAAAAATACTAGCAAATCAAACCCAACAGTACATTAAAAGAATCATTCACCATGATCAAGTGGGATTTATTCCTGGGTTGCAAAGGTGATTTAATATTCACAAATCAATCAATGTGACATGCCACATTAATAAAAGAAAGGATAAGAACCATATAATCTTCTCTATAGATGTAGAAAAATTATTTGACAAAGTACAGCACCCATTCTTGATAAAAACCCTCAATAAAGTAGGGATAGGGGGAACATATCTCAACATCATAAAGGTCATATACGAAAACCCACAGGTAATATAATCCTTAAAGGGGAAAAACTGAGAGCTTTTCCTCTATGGTCAAGAACAACACAGGGGTATCCACTTTCACCACCGTTATTTAACATAGTACTGGAAATCCTAGCCTCAGCAGTCAGACAACAAAAGGAAATAAAAGGCATCCAAATTGGCAAGCAATAGTCAAACTTTCACCATTCAGAGATAACATGACATTCTATGTAAAAAATTCGAAAGACTCCATGAAAAAATTGCTAGAACTGACTCATGAATTCAGTAAAATTGTAGGATACAACATCAATGTATAGAAATCTGTTGCATTTCTATACAGCAATAATGAACAAGCAGAAAAAGAAATCAAGGAATCAATCCCAGTTACAACTGCACCAAATACCATAAGATACCTAGGAATAAGTCTCACCAAATAGGTAAAAGATCTGTACTCTGAAAACTGTGGAACACTTATAAAAGAGATTGAAGATGACACAATGAATAGGGAAACTATTCTATGCTCATGGATTGGGAGAACAAATAATGTTAAAATGTCTATACAACCCAAAGCAATCTACACATTTAATGGCAATCCCTATCAAAATACCACCAGCATTTTTCACAGAGCTAGAACAAACAATCCTAAAATTTGTATGGGACCACAAAAGACCTGAAATAGCCAAAGCAATCTTGAAAAAGAAAAGCAAAGCTGGAGGCATCACAATTCTGGACTTCAAGCCAATTTTCAAAGCTGTAGTCATCAAGATGGTATGGTACTGGCACAAAAACAGACACAAAGATCAATGGAACAGAATAGAAAACCCAGAAATGGACCCACAACTATATGGCCAACTAATCTTTGACAAAGCAGGAAATGATAATCAATGTAAAAACAGCCTTGGGGCGACTGGGTGGCTCAGCTGGTTAAGTGTCTGCCTTCGGCTTGGGTCATGATCTCAGGGTCCGGGGATGGAGCCACACATTTGGCTCCCTGCTCAGCAGGGAGTCTGCTTCTCCCTCTCCCTCTGACTCTCCTCACTGCTTGTGTTCTGTCTCAAATAAATAAAATCTTAAAAAAAAAAAAAAAAAAGAAAAAGAAAAACAGTCTCTTCACAAATGGTATTGGGAAAACTGGACAGAAACATGCAGACGAATGAAACAACCACTTTCTTACACCATACACAAAAATAAATTCAAATGGATGAAAGATCTAAATGTGAGACATAACCATCTAAATGTGAGACAGGAAACCACTAAAATACTAGAGGAGAACACAGATAGCAACCTCTCTGACATGGGGCATAGCAATTTCTTACTAGACACATCCCCAGAGACAAGGGAAACAAAAGCAAAAATGAACTATTGGGACTTCATCAAGATAAAAAGCTCTGCACAGAGAAGGAAACAATCAACAAAACTAAAAGGCAACTTTCATAAGGGGAAAAGATATTTACAAATGGCATATCTGATAAAGGGTTAGTATCCAAGATCTATGAAGGACTTATCAAAGTCAACACCCAATGAATAAACAATCCAGTTAAAAATAGGCAGAAGACACGAATAGGCATTTTTCCAAAGAAGACATACAGATGGCTAACAGACACATGAAAAGGTGCTCAACATCACTCATCATCAGGGAAATACAAATCAAAACCATGATGAGATACCATCTCACACCTGTCAGAATAGCTAAAATTGGCAACACAAGAAACAACAGGTGTTGGCAAGGATGCGGAGAAAGGGGAACTCTCTTGCACTGTTGGTGGGAATACAAACTGGTGCAGCCACTGTGGAAAACAGTATGGAGGTTCCCCAGAAAGTTGAAAATATCATAGAACAGTGCAATTGCACTACTAGGTATTTACCTAAAGAATACAAAAATACTGATTCGGAAGGCTATGTGCACCCCAATGTTTACAGCAGCATTCACAACAACACTCAAATTTTGGAAAGAGCTCAAATGTCCATCGACTGATGAACAGATAAAGAAGATGTGGTATATATACACAATGGGCGATCAAAAAGAATGAAATTTTGCCATATGCAACAACATGGATGGAACTACAGTGTATTATCCTAAATGAGAAAAGTCAGTCAGAGAAAGAAAAATACCATATGACTTTACTCCTGTAGAATTTAAGAAACAAAACAAATGAACATGGGGGAAAAAAGAGAGAGGAGAGAGGCAAACCATAAAATAAACTCTTAAGAGAACAAACTGAGGGTTGCTGAAAGGGAGGTGGGCAGGGGATGGGCTAAATGGGTGATGGGTATTAAGGAGAGCACTTGTGGTGATGAGCATTGGGTGTTATATGTAAGTGATGAATCACTAAATTCTACCCCTGGAACTAATATTACACTATATGTTAACTAACTAGAATTTAAATAAAAACTTGAAATAAATAAAAGCTGACAAAGACTTAAAAAAAAAGAAACTAATATAACACTAGATGTCAACTATGCTCAAATATAAATAAATAAATAAATAAATAATTAAAAATATACATGGAAAAATCTGAATATTTTTCCACTTCTATTTATAAACATGCATATATCAATAAAATATACTAATAAAATTAAGTGAATGGATAAATAGAACAATAAAATTGTATGTGACAACTCAGAAGATAATTTTATATATTAGTATCATAAATCTATGTATTAAATAACAAAATGCATTTAAGACAGAATTTTTTCTGGAAATACTTATATATAATATATACAATACTTACACAATAAAATAAATACAAGGCTTACATGAATATAAGTTTTTATTAAAAATTAATTCCCTGTATCTTGTAACAGAATGTTAAGCTTCTACATAATATAGTTTTTAAACTATTAATAACAGTTTTGTCCCTATGCTCTTGATCAGAGTATCAGCTACTTTATAACAAAGGCTTCAGTGTAATTTTATCTGAGTGAAGTAATTTGCTTTAGAAAATATGAAAACCACTATTTTGCAGTTACCAAAAATCAGCTGATTTCTGACTAAAAATAGCATGATTTTGACTAACAATAGTGTGATTGTGGAAGAATTCTCTGAACCAATCTAAAAAATTATGTTTACTACCTATACATTTATACATTCTACTTGTTAAATTTTTAAAATTCGTAAGCGATATGACATATTTAACAAATATTAAAAATATTTTGTTTGATTATCAAATACTATGTCCAAAGAAATGTCAGTGTTGACAAATTAGACATATTGTCATATAGGTCCAACATTTTGTAATTCTTCTATTTAAATAATATTAAGGTAAAAAGAAATGCTTTTAGCAGTTTTAGATGACTGATCTGTCTAGTTACTATTTTGAATCAATATACTTTTGAAATGTAGTTCCAAAATGACCAATAATTTTAATAAATATTTTGAACTAAAGATGTCCTTTCTCTTGAAACTAGAAAATATAAAATAATTGATTCATTCAACATAAATTTATTAAATACCCCTTATGAGTTTAAACAGGTTATGAGTGAGCCTGTAAAATCTGTACTTCAAAGTAAAGTAAAATCTTTAATCCTTTTAGTAGAATTAAAGACATCTTAATCAGGGCATCTGGGTGACTCAGTTCATTAAGCCTCTGCCTTTGGATCAGGTCATGATCCTGGGGTTCTGGGGATCAAGCCCCATATCGGCCTCCCCGCTCAGCAGGGAGCCTGCTTTTTCCTCTTCCTCTGCTGCTCCCCCTGCTTGTGCCCTCTCTCTCTTTCTCTCCCTCTCTCTTTCTCAAATAAATAAATAAATAAAAATAAAATCTTTAAAGACATCTTAAACTTTATGTGTGACAAGAAATCTGTTATGTCTTGTCCATGAAAATGTTTTGTTTTCCTCCAAAAAGGTATTTGTAGAGGGTAGGTTTTAGAGTTGCATGATACGTTAAGTTGTTTCATTAACTTAAAAATTCAAATTTTCGCTCAAGGAATTTCACAGCAAAATTATCAGTGCAACCTGAAGCCCCTGACTTTATGTGTAAAATGTTCATGCAAGACCTCTGAAATTTTTCAAATACAGTATTTCCCTAATGATGCACTTAACAAAAATTAAAACATTTTTCAAAAAATTTTTCAAAATATATTTTTCATATATTAAATTACAGAAATACAATTTCTCTCCCTCTCTGCCTTACTCTATATATCATATTACACCTAAGTTTCAAAATTGTTAACTCAATGATTTAAGTATTGAGACATATGAATATGTCCTTGTGCTTGGAAAAGAAATAGGACCTTCCTAGGATTTTTTCAATACCAGTTTTAACCATCACTATAGATTCTGTCACCTTGAAAGGTCTCTTCTCCATTGAGTGGAAGAGAGAGAACTAAGTGGGATAGGAAAAAAAGAGGCAAGCAGGGCACATCTTTCTTTATGTGGTCACTGGAATGAATCATTCAGATAGCATCAGAATCAACTTCACTGTCTGCGAACTGATGTTTAGAATTGGATGCTATGCAAGTTATTTAACATTGATTACAATTCCTTTGTTGACTCTAATGATGTGTGGAATAGTGTTTTAAAAACCCTTTTGTTTCTCTGATTCTCAAATTTATTTCATTTATGGTATGGCAGCTGAGCAGTTCAATACTATCACTTTATTTTTTTTTAAGATTTATTTATTTATTTGAGAGAGAGAGAGAGCACACAATCATGGGGAAGAGCAGAGGGAGAGGGAGAGAGTCTCAAGCAGGCTCCAACTCTCTGCCTGATGCAGGACTCGATCTCACCACCCTGAGATCACGACTTGAGTTGAAATCCAGAATTGGCCACTTAACCAACTGAGCCACCCAGGTGCCCCAATTCTATCACTTTAAATAAATACACTGAGTCTTTATGTTATACGTGTGTGTGTGTGTGTGTGTGTGTATGGATCCCTTACTTATGTTGACAATATTTTGGTGGAGGATATAGTCCTTACACTTAAAGAGATGAACAATTATACAATGCAGCATATGATAAAGTAAATGGTATAAACTACAAGTGCTAGAGAAATTTTGGGAATTTGAGAAGTTTGAGAATTGATCACTAGAGCATGCTGGGGAAGGTTCATCTGGAAGCAAGTCCTTAACCAGGTCTTGACAGAGAAGAAGAATTCTGATGAGTGAAAAACCAAAACACAATTTTCCAAAAAGACTATGGAATGTTGTGGAAAATGTTTGGGAGAAATAAATATATGTGGCTTTGAATAGAGAAAATGAGAAAAGCAATTTGATTAGAATTAAGGGACTTAGGGAAAATACAGTGTGAAATACATTAGGAAATGTGTAATGTAGTAGATTGTAATGGCTTATCACCTAAACTTTTTTTTTAATTTTATGCTATATGCAATAAAAACAGCTATTCTCCAGGGGATAAGAGAGAGAAATAACACTAAGAGAACTTACTGCTATAATCATGGTACATAGTAATAAAAACTTTATCTGATTTTGGCATCAGAAGTTAGTGATAAAAACTTAACTTTTTAAAAAAATATATATAAATTATGGAGGCCTCATTCTAACATACTATTGATTTCTTTTAGATGATTTACTCACCTACACTATAAATACTGACTTAATAGCTATCTGACAGGTTGTTCTATGCAATGAGTATACAATGACAGACAGAGAGGGGGCATGGCTCCTGCACTTATAGAATCCAGAAGAACAGACAGATTGAAAGCTAGCAAACAGATATATGTTCAAATCATTTGCCACTGCCATGGTGAAAATTCCCTAATTGACCCTCAAAAGAGATTTGAACCTTCTTGACATTATAATAGAATGCTGAATATACTTTGTTAATATATTTATCTCAAGGGGTTTATTTTTATTTCTGCCTGTCAAACAAATGTGACCCCTTTATATACAGAGATCTTACCATTGTGAATACAATAGAACTTAACTCCATGTTTAATATTTTGAAGTGCATTTGTGGATGTGAGTATATGTACAAATATTTACATTTATATATATTGACAGACTCGTTCTTTTACTTTCATTGCTATCTTTATTCCCTTGAATAAGAAAGTAGAAGTTAAAGTAGTCAAGGATTACTTCTCAATTGTCCAGTAAAATTTCAAGTGTTCATGGGCATATGAATGGGTCTTTAAGTATCCCATTCAAGAAATGACTGGCTATGGTATTCAAAGATTCTTCATGGTTCAATAAGAGCCATTCATTTACAGAACTGTAATATGCTTACAGTTTTTTTTCTCCTATAACTAAACATGGCAAACAAACAGAAAACACATTTCCAAAGATACCTCTAGTCCGTTTATTTTCAACACCGTATGAACATAAAACAATATCAATCAACTTTCAGCTTCCATATTAATAACATCTTTTTGTGGTCAGGATTCTTGCATCTTGATTTTACTCACAGGCCCTGTACCACTGTCCCCATTTCTATTTTATTTTTTAAATTCACCTCAATCAATTTTACCTAATGATGATGATTCTTATATAACCAAGAAAATGTGAGTAACTTGACATTATCTATATTAGCACCCCTTTCTACTTACTGTATTAACTAAATTCAAAACCATGTTTAACTTTTTCCTTATCTTTTGGAGTATAAATTGTCCTTAATTGTCAGACTCAAATGCTTCTTCTTAACTTTTCTGCCCTGTATTTTTTAATAATGAAATACTACACTTTATTTTTTTAAAACCAAAGAAATTATAGCTGCAAAAATAATACCACTGAGTACTTCAGAAGGTCCAGCTAAGTAGTAGCAGTCTGGCTTGCTCTCACAGTTTTTTCTTTTTTTTTTTTTTTTTTTTTTTTTAAGATTATTTATTTATTTATTTGAGAGAGAGAGAATGAGAGAGAGCAAGCACATGAGAGGGGGGAGGGTCAGAGGGAGAAGCAGACTCCCTGCCGAGCAGGGAGCCCGATGCAGGACTCCATCCAGGGACTCCAGGATCATGACCTGAGCCGAAGGCAGTCGCTTAACCAACTGAGCCACCCAGGCGCCCGACAGTTTTTTCTTCTCCAAGCTTCATACTGTCCATGGCTCAGGGGAACCCACCATCACCATGAGGATACACAAGGAGCCACAGGCACTGAGAAGAAATTCTGAGAAGGCCACCACAGTGTCTTCCTTCTCAGTATGGGGAGCTGTGAATGGATTCTCTTGGGCCACAGGTTTGCTCTGAAATTCTACAGCCAACTTCAAGGATTTCTAAATCCCCTTTGAGTGCTCAGGAGGGACTTTCTCCTTCAAAGAATAGCCTTATCTCAGTTTCTACTTGGAGGCACAACCCAGGGGCTCCCTTTTCACTGGGATCTGGAAAAAACCTGCACACCAGTTCAGAATGGCTTCAAGTAAGGCCCACAGTTCCCTACACTTCTTGAGTGGAGTGCTCTGTTGGTCCTCCCTTTTCTTAGCTTCTGATGGTTGCTGGCAATCCTTGACATTCCTTGGCTTATAGCTGCAGACCTCCAATTTCTACCACTTTTTTCACATGGCAATCTTCCCTAAGTGTATGTGTGTGTCACTGCATGTACAAATCCGTCTTTCTTCATAAGAACACTAGTCACTAGATTTAAAGCCCACACCATATTACCTTATTTTAAGTTAACAGTATTTACAAAGCCTTTGAATTTTGTCACTATCATGTAAGGGTTAAATGTTTGTCAATGTCCTTCTGCTGCCCACTTCTCTTTGACTCTTTACCTAATTTCTCTGAGTATGCACCACACTCAACAGAGTAAACGTTTGCACCAAGCAATAAGCCTCATGATGACATCTCCATTTTGCTCTGAGATAGCCCCTTCCTGTTGAGCCAGGTACATTTAAATTAACCAACAAGCACACTGACCACATGCTACAATGCCACTCCACCCTTGACACCCAGTAACAGCTGCTGTCTAGCAGTTTTTTAGCTTTCCCCCATGCTCTCGCATTCTGTGTTTGTGTGTATTTAGCCTGGGAAACTATGCTTTGAGATTTTGAGTACTCTCTGTTTGGTCCTCTGGGAATGCAGTACCTCCCTTTTCCAGGATATGTGAGTATAATACATCTTTTTCACTTTATACATCTCTGTGTGCTGTTATTGGGTATCTACACCAGACTTGATCATCAGGGGAAAAAAAAACTTTTTAAGTAACATAATTATTCCTTACAAAATAGTCATCATCAGATAGTTGTTAGGCTTCCTATAGATTATAATAAAAGCAGAAAGTAATCAGAACTTATTAGATACAAGTTATTGTTGTGGACAATGTGGAGCAACATACCTAAAGTGTACATTTCAGACATCTAACATAAAATTTGAAGCAGAAAGAACTTGGATTTGAGGATCAGAATTCTAGAAATACAAACACACAACCTAAGTAAGTTTCAAAAAAATTCAAAAAACAAAAAGGAGAACACAGAGAAAATAAGAAAATCTAGAGGCCCAATAAGGCTTACTAATAACAACAAATCTGATATAAAAGTTTCATGCCTTCTTTAAAGGCATGCAGAGGCAGAGTGTTTTAAAACATCTTGCCATTTAATAAGAAATCATAATAATGTAGGTAATTTTAGTGTGGCAGCAAAATTAATACAATACAAAGGAGTCTTAATTAGATGAAACAAATAAATAATTGACTTAAATGTAGATATTTTATGGCATCATTAATGTCATCTGCTTAAATTGAAAAATGTAGAGGCCCACACTTTATTTACATGAATATGTCAACACTGTGAAAAATTTTCTTTCAGGAAAATAACAAATTCTCCACTATCAATTAAATATTTGCCAGAATTCTGTTGTTTGCTAGAAGTGCTTAATAAAACATCAAGTCAATCAACATTACTTTCATTCTTGAAATTGTAAAAGAAAACTGTACTCCTTGAAGTACACAAAAAATCGTTTTAAAAGTAAAATTTAGGGGCACCTGGGTGGCTCAGTCAGTTAAGCATCTGCCTTTGGCTCAGGTCATGATCCCAGGATCCTGTGATTGAGCCCTGCACTGGGCTCCCTGTTGAGGGAGGGAGCCTGCAGATTCTCCTTCTCCCTCTGCCATTCCCCCTACTTATGCTCTAATAAATAAATAAATAAAAATCTTTAAAAAATAAATAAAAGAATAATTTAAAAATCCATACATAAATACAGTTTTGTTTCCTAGGGCTGCCTTAACAAGGTACCATGGCTTAAACAACAGAAATTCATTGTTTCACAGTCTGAAGGGTAGAATCAGGGATAAAGAAGGTTTATTTCTTCTGAGAATGGTGAAAAACAATCTACTGTTTACCTCACTCTTTTTCAGATAACTGGCTGGTTATCTGAATTTTTGTTTTCCTTGGCTTGTAGATACATCACCTCAATCTGCCTTGAGGTTCACGCAACATTCTCACTGTGTGTGTTGCCTTCAAATTTCCATTTTTTATAAGGTCCATCCTAAGGACTTCATTTTAACTTGATTACGTATGAAAGATGGTGCCTCCAAATAAGGTCTAATTCAGAGGTACAAAAGGGAATGGTTAGTATTTCAACATATGAATTTGGGCTGGGCATAATTCAATCCATAACAAATACACTTAACATTGTGTTAAATTTAATTTCATCAAATTGGCTTTAGATTTTGCAGGAATCATTCTTCACATGGCACTTTCCCTGCTATATTCTCACTAAATATTATATCAGTAACATTCCTTTAAAAATATTATTGCTTGAATAATGTATCAATCAGGGTTCATCCACAGAGACAGAGCCAGGATATTTAATCAGTAAATATATATCTAGATACCTACGTGTGTGTGTGTGTGTGTGTGTGTGTGTGTTTATTATTTACCTATCTTTTATGGGGAATTGCCTAATGAAACCTGAGATGTAGTTCAGCAGTGTCTGCAAGGCTATTGTCTTTGTGTCTGATAATGGAGCCTGAGGTCCACAGCCATGTAGTAAGAAAGAGGAGACCATGAGCAAGCTGCAGCCCTAAGCATGAGCTGCGTGAGGATAGATTGAAACCTATGTTTGGACTTATTGCCTGTGACCTTGATAAGAAGAGTGTCTTGCAGAAGCAAGGGAACTTCCTAATGAATCTAAACCCACATACCCAACCCAGGAGTCAGGAAGCTGAAGGAGGACCCAGAGGAAGATAGAGTAATTATAAGCCATACTGAGACTATGTCAGGGATAACTGACTGACCACATACACTTTGTTTGGGTATCAAATGAACATGAACACCAATGTACCAAATTTAATTTGGCAAACTTTCGATGTTCTGGACTACATGCATTTTACTTAAAATCCTGCTCCTAGTAATCACTCTTCTGTTTACTATTTTCAGAGCTCTAGTTATCTTGGTCATTGTGTGATATATCAGAGGTCAGAGTGGTACTATGGTTATTTTATCACGAACTCATCCAGAAAAAAACTGGTCTGTTTCCAGCTGCAGCTCTGTATCCTGAACCTGTGGACACCACCTGTATAGAAGAAACTGTATTGGGCGCCTGGGTGGCTCAGTCGGTTGAACATCTCCCTTCAGCTCAGGTCCTGATCCCAAGGTCCTGGGATTGAGCCCCATGTAAGGCTCCCTGCTCAGCGGGGAGTCTGCTTCTCCTTCTCCCCCTGCCCCCCAACTTGTACTGTCTCTCTCTCTCTCAAATAAATAAATAAAATCTTAAAAAAAAGAAACTGTATCTTAGGAAATTAGTGTTATCCTTTATCATCTTTTAATTTTGTTATTAGCATAATAAATTTCTTATAATGGAAGCATTTATTTTATTACAATTCTTTTATAATTTTGGTTAATTTAATGTTTACCATGACCTGGATTTTGAAACAACTTAAGAATTAAAATAAAAAGTTTAACTCCAGAAAAGGTATTTGTGACCCCAGGTATGTTTCATACCAAGCAGTTGATCAGCAACAACGTATTGTGCTACAAAATGGATGCTTCTCTTCTACCTTCCAAAATTCTTTGAGAATCTCCTTTGTGTCCCATTCTCACCAGAAACATGAAAAAAAGAATTCTGTGAAATGTAATAATTCATCCTTGCTAAACTGACACATTAACAAAACCATCATACATAATATTCTTTCGTATGTTAAACGTTCCCTAGAGTTTAAATTTCAGTTTTTTAAAAAATTTTCTACTCTATAAATAATACTAATGCAAGCTTACTGATGTATAAATATTTCTAAGAATTCCTTAGAGCTGCTTACAAAAAGTGGAATTGTAGAATCAATTGATCTGCAGACTTAAAAAAAACTGCTTTACACGTATTTTCAATATAAGAGCTCCCATCTTCAAAAACAATGGAATTTTTAAGTATTTATATATGCATAGGTGAAAATAATGTTTCAATTTAAATTTTATTTTTATAAATGTTTAATAATAGTTTTTCAAATATTTACTGGCATTTTATATCAGTTCTATAAGTTTTTCTTATTGATTCAGAAAGCTTATTGTTATAACAAAAGTATTCATAAATTCCTAACATGCTTTTAAATTTTTTAATTCTTATTTTAGTATTTTAGCTAAACTGACAGAGAAAAAAAAGAGAAAATTCATTCTACCAAATTCAGGAACGAAATCTGGGGCATAATTATTCACTCCTCAGACATTGAAAGTATGATAGGGAAACAATAAAAACAAGTTTATGTTCATGAATTGAACAACTTAGATGAAATGAAAAATTTCCCTAAAGGATACACATTATCAAAATGTATTCAAAAGAAATATGTATTCTAAATATTCCTCAGATGTTAAAAAAATATATTAATGGTTTCAAATCTTCAGAAAGAAAAACTTCAGGAATATATGGTTTCACTGGTGATTTCTACTAAGCATTTATAAGGATGAAATAACAAAGCCCCCAGATCACCACACAATCATTCAAGTTTTCAGTTAATATATGGAGAATTTACAGCATCCAGGTAGAAACTGAAATTATGAAAGAATACATATTTATTTATTTATTTATTTATTTATTTATTTATTTATTTATTTATTTTTATTTATTTAGAGAGCACATGAGCAGGGGGTGAGGGGGCAGAAGGAGAGGGAGAGAGAGAGAGAATATTAAGCTGGGCATGGAGCCCCATGCAGGGCTCCATCTCATGACCTTGAGATCATGACCTGAACCAAAATCAAGAGTCAGACAGTTAACTGATTGAGCCACCCAGGTGCCCCTGAAAGAATACATATATTGACTGGGGAAAAATAGAAGAAATCCATTTATTTAAGGAGAAACATTACCCAATAAAAGTACTAAAAATATAATGAAGTATAAACAATAAAATTACTAAAAATATAATGAAGAATAAAAAACACATAACACTCAGGTGTTAGATAAACAGAAATTATTTCAGGAAAATCATTTAAGTTAATCAATGATTCAATCTGTAATTCAGGATATTCCTGGGATCTCTTTTACCCTTCTTATTCTCCTTCTTTTGTGAAGGTAACAACAATGCTTGAAGTATGCAGGTTATCAGAAAGTGCCTTTCCCTTCTACATATAACCTGTGAAATATGCTTCCAGGTTTGTGTGTCCTTTCTCTGCATCTAGAACCCACTGCGGAAGGGTATTGGGTAGATTTTCCTTGGCACTGCCACACTATCCCTTCTGCTTCCAAAGCATTAGCACAGCAGGTAGGTTAAGTACATACAAATTTCTTTCCTGAATTATTTATTATTTGTAGGTAATCTAGGTGGGAAATTACAACATAAAGAATCCAACTTTAGACTTCTCAGCCAATTTAAATTTATATTTAATTTCATGGTACAGGGACTTAAAACTTCTAGGTTCCTCTAACCCAACCCTTCTCTAATCATATATATAAAGAGAGAGATATAGATGATATAGATATAGATAGATATATACACACACATATATAACATACATATCACAGAAGTGAGTGAAGTTGTCTTTTGTGCAAAATCAGAAATCTATAGAATTATACTTAGATATATTTTATTATATATATTTAATGCATGTGATAGTGTGACCCTAAACCATTCAGTCCTTATAGACTCAATAAGACCTAAATCAATCCTAGTGAAAGAAAAACTCAGTTCAAATACTGAAAAGGAACTGAGCATTTTCTCTTTCACATTTCTTTTTAGGTTTTCACTTAAGTTAAATAATAGGCTTGCTGTTTTCTTTTTGACATATGTAATGAGAACACTACTCAAGATACATATAATTAAGTTGTTGTTCCAGGAGAACATAGTTATAAAGCATATGAAGTAAAAACAATTCTCTTATCAGGAAGGATGTGGAATTGCTCTTGGAGACATGAATTATTATGTTAAGGAGATTCTGGCAATTACCTGATCAAGCCATGCAAATATGGGCATCACAATGAACCATGTTCACTTTATTTACTTTTTGTAAGTGCTGATGATGCATGTATGTGCATATAATTTTAAATGTTTATAATAATTTTTTAAATTTATAAAACATATATTTGTGGAACCATTTTTGGATTAAGAAATTTAGAGCTAGAAATTTAGAAGCCACTTGTAGACTCATAAAGCTCATAAACCATTATTTTTGTGATAAATCCTTCTGATTTTATATTACCTTAACTATATATTTGACTATTGTCAATATTCTATATTATTATTGTACATATGATATATTACATTATTATATGCAATGGATAGCTTTGGATATCAAGTGCCTCCAGTATCACTCATTAAGAGTAGGTGGAATCACTTCAGTAGAGTAAGGGCAGTGAAAAAGTAATGAGAGGCACTCTGCATTATCCTCAAGCCCAAAAGGTAATGGGGAGCCAAAACCTCAGTAATAAGGTAAAGAGTTTAATACAATATTTGAAAAACAACTGAATTTAATGCAAGAAAAGTTAATGATTTAAAAATATCAAAATTCTAGGGATACCTGGGTGGCTCAGTCAGTTAAGCATCTGCCTTTGGATCAGGTCATAATTTCAGGGTCCTGGGATCAAGCCCTGCACTAGGCTCCCTGCTAAGCAGGGTGTCTGCTTCTCCCTCTCCCTCTGCCTGTTCCCTGCACACACACACACACACACACCCAGGCTCTCTCTTGCTCTCTCCCTCTCTCAAATAAATAAATTCTTTTTAAAAAAATCTTTAAAAAAATATCAAAACTCTAAATAAAAACAGATCACACCTTCAGTTGCACAACTTTTTCTCACTAGCTTCACCCTAATCTTGGCCCTAGGTGGGATACATTTTTCTTCCCCATTGACACTGATATTGTCTATGTGATTTGCTCCAATAAGTGGGAGTTAGTATATGTGAAACAAAGAGAGTCTTTCAGTATGACTGTGTAATTTGTCTTCACCTCTTGCACTTTATGATCCTGGAGGAGAAAAACATGTCCTGGAGAACAGTTAGTCTACAGGAGAAATGGATAAATATGACTCATAGCTTGGGATCAAGATCAGCCAAGCTTGGCCAAAATCAATTAAATCCTAGCAGAATGTGGACTGACCTTAAGACACTTGAATATGAAGCACACAAAAATAACTTAGTTGTATGGGGCGCCTGGGTGGCTCAGTCGTTAAGCGTCTGCCTTCGGCTCAGGTCATGATCCCAGGGTCCTGGGATCAAGCCCCGCATCAGGCTCCCTGCTCCGTGGGAAGCCTACTTCTCCCTCTCCCACTCCCCCTGCTTGTGTTCCCTCTCTCGCTGTGTCTCTCTCTGTCAAATAAATAAATAAAATCTTTAAAATAAAAATAAAAAAAAAAATAACTTAGTTGTAAAGGCACATGAAAGTTGTACTTTACTGAACATTTTTATCATGTAATAGTTGCAATATATACGTGCATTTGTATTACAATGCATTAATGGAGATAGGATTTACACCATGAGAAGACAGTTTAAGAATGGAGTAGAAGTAATACATTGAAAACTAAACAACCATACAAAGTGAGAAAATCAAAATGAAAGAACAAGTCATCATAAGGTCTTGCAATTGTCATCTGTCAGTAGCATTTAAATAAGCAGAAAACGTCAAAACATTTAATAAAAGCTTTAATAGAATCACTTGAATATATAAAGAAATACGTGATCACGAGTGTGCATCTTCACAATTTATCAAAAAGCACATTTGTGTATCTGCCATCCAGGTCAAGACACAGAACATTAGCAGCAGCTCAAAAGCTACTATTTCTCTCAATCATTAATATCTCCCCCTCTTCACATAAAGTTCATAATACCACTTCCTGTCATAATTTAGTAGTTTTGGTCATTTGTAAACTTTATATTAGAGGTTCAATACAGAGATGTTCTTTTTTTAATCCAAGATTCTCCCACACTTTTGGTTTTAGCATTATCTTGTACATATTTATTATTATTCTACATGTTATTATTACTCTACATATGTATTGCTACATAAATTTACTCATTCATTTGTTACTGATGGAGTTTTAGTATTTTTTTTTTTTTCTATTCTGGTGCTATTCTAAACATTGGTCTTAATACTGTTGGACATGTCTTTTGTTCACATATGCATATATTTCTATGGATATCAACACAGGATAGGACTTGGTAGTACATAAGGTATTTGTTTAAGCAATTTGGGTAGATACTGCCAAAAACCACCCTCAACAGTGTTGGATGTGATTGATTAAAACATGAAAAAATAAACACTAATGATAGTATTAACAAATGCTTCCAATTTAATATGTACCAACATTTTAATTCCCAATTCCCTCTGACCCTGTAATTTTAAATTGGGAATATTTTTATAAGGAAATAATAAGACAACTCTGCATAAAATAGTATATAAATGTGTCCAGAATATATTATGATAATAGAATATTAGGAAAATTAAATAAATTATACTTATTAAAAGATTGATTAAATAATTCTGGCTGCCTGTGGAAGAAAAATGTCAAATGTTTATTATGAATGAAAATGTTATGCAATATTTAAAAAAAGGGAATTTTTAAAGAAAATATACTAAGTGATAAGTGTATGTATCACACATTTTCTGATATAAGATATTTGGGAAGATGTACCCCTCATCTTTAAGAATCTTGAAAAAAGAAAGTGGGAGATTTAGACTAATTGTTTTCTTAATTCAATGTTCTGTGCTGCTTTATAATACTACCAATTATATTATTACATATAATGTTTACAACAGCTTAAATGTAAAGAAGTAATGTTTCTCATTACTTTTTAAATGGTTTTTTAAAAATCTTTAAAATATCCTCTAATTTTTATTACATTTTAGTACATTGCTTTTATACATTTATTACATTTCCTATCCAATACAATTTTACAGATAAAAGATTTTTTCTTTTATCTACAATCCCTGGCATGTAAAGGAGACTGGGTGAGAGATATATTTTAGATAAACAGTTTTACTGAATTATCACTGATTTGGAAATTAGTGGATTAGGACTTTAGTATATATAACTTTTAAGCCAGGAATCCATCTATGCCTAATAAATATTTGTTTAGTGGAGTATTTTGGGCTGACTACTTAATATCACAAGACTTCAAGCTTGTAACTGTAAAAAGAGAAATAATAGCTGCCCTGTAAAGTTATGGTAAGGATTAAAGATAATCTATATAAATTTCCTTCAGGACTGCATATATTGTGTTGTTAGAAATTCAATGAATATTGGTGTACACTCAATAGCAATTATATTTTTCCTGTTTCAATATAAATTACCTAGTCAAATAGCAATAAAAATTAGATTAAGCTTATTTGGTCTCCCAATATTAGGTAACTAGATATTCTGGAAAAGACAATATATGGCATATATTTAACTTCTGAGTTCTAGCTGATGTAATATATAGGTGTGTATATATTGAGAATATGCCTCAGTTAAGAGCTGGAAGGGTTCACCATTGCAACATGAGCAGAGAAAGCAGATTTATAAAGATGTCAAGATAGTGGTTACTCGATAGGGGTCTACTTGAATTCTAGGTGATTTTAGTATAAAATCTCACTTTTAAGTGAAAATCAACTAGAAAAACCTAAGCAGAGGAATTAATGGACAAAAACTGAGAAACTGAATTAAAGATGGTTCCATTCATTTCACTGAATGCCTCCATGCATGTTTAAGAAATGATGGTTTGGATATGGGTGAAACTATTCCGAAGCATAGACAAAAGGTGAAATTTACAACCTTCCTTCTTACCAGTATACAAATAATAAAGATGCCTAACAAAAATAAGTAAAAATTACTGAAATAATTATATACATACATACTTCATAGATAAAACTATTTTTAAAAACTTATTGACAAAGTGAGGATAATACCTGTTTGACTCAATTACACACTCATATGCATATGATATTATATAAATATGTATTTGCATAGATATAATGCTTATTGAGAGACAAATTTTCAAAAACAAACCAGTATTTGCTAAAAAATAGCATTTGATAAAACAATATCATTCCTGAGTAAAAGAGAAGTTATATCATAAGTTTGATAAGATATAACAATAAAATGTGCCATAGCATAATACAAGGTATTGATTTTATAAGTCATAGCTATATTTCATGCTCTTATTTCCTTAACAGATATTTTATTCACATCTTGAAATACTGAAAAGTGAATTATATTAAGTATATTTTTTTCTAAAACAATGTTTTTAAGTTTTCTAGGAATCCCCTATTGATTTTTCTAGATTTTATCTCTCTTGACACTTTTTTTTTTCCTTTCTTGCTGATTCAATTCACCCTTACCAACCCATCTGTAGGAATTCATCAGGACCCTCTATGGATACTCATTTTCTTTCTACCAACTATAAAATAATAAAAAGATCATGTTTTAAACTCTCAACTCCTAAATCTACATAAATTGCCTAGTTTTTAATTCAAATTATGTAAATCTGTCTTCAACTGCTTATATAACAGCTCCACTTAGATACATCATTGTTATTTCAGACTCATTCTGCTTAAAGGTAATATGTCTTAATTCTGACTCTTACTTTTATTGGAATTCTCATCCTTATTTTTGTTGGACGGTCGCATCTAGGTTTTTCAAAAGGCTTGCAGAAGCAATTGTTCTTAAGGGTTCACGACATCTATATAAAGTTAGGATAACTTTAGTACTTTATTGGGCAGATTTAATAAGGCTTTTAATAGAATGTATTTGTTTTATTTTCAATAATATATTCTAATAGTCTGTGACAGAGAGTGAATATTTATGGTTAGTATTTCTAACAATTTGAAACTAACAATTATTAACTACTTGACTGTACAACTTTAGGCTTAGAAGACTCTAAAGTAATCATGCTTGACATGTATAATTCCGCTCACAAAAAACAGCCCTAAGACTTTAAGAGGCACATTTTACAACAGACTATAGGATATGACCATATCATTTTTCTAACATTATGTTACAAAGAAGTAATTATTAAAATACTCAAATATGTTTAGTTATGGCTCCCAAAATTTAATATATATCTTGAAAATTAAACATACCTGTGTTAGCCAAGTTATTTAAAGTCACAAATGTGAATAATTTTTATTGTAATTCTGAAAAAAAATGATTAACAAGAGAATCATAGTATTAACACATGGCACAACTCTCTAGAAAAAATTCTCCCTTTTTCCCTCTCTCCCCCACTCTCTCTCTCTCTCCCTCTCTCTAAATTAATAGCCAGTGGTAAATCTTGAAGAACTTCCTGATAAATCTCCACTCTCTTTGCCACAAATAATACCTTATCGTACTGTCCTTTTGTACTGTAGAGTATCCATTTGAGAAAAAAATGACACAAATGACTGGGATGATTCCTCACAAGTTATTCAGCCCCCCCAGGAATTCTCTCTCTCTTTTAACTATAACCCTTACTTGACTCTCATTACTACTAATGACTCAGTTATTAACACAATCCCATATCAACTTTCTATGAATTCAGGTGTCTTCTCAAAACATTTTTGCAACTCTGAATATCTGAATAATGTAAACAACACAGAATTATGTTATTTTGAATTATAAGGCATATTACTGATCATCCAATTCACCTTTAGGGCCAGAAAAAATTCTAAGAGGGGGAGTGTCGGAGAAAAAAAAATAGATGATATTTCAGAAAGAACATTCCTTCTCATTCTCAAAAAGTCTAAATAAAACTACATGCCAATGTCCTCTGCAGCCATCTTTCATTTTTCACTACTTCTGAAAATATAGTTTTTCTCTCATTTTCTCTCCCTTTTAGCTATTATTTTCTTCCACTATGAACAGTAAATAGATTATTTGCCTGAGTTCAATAAATAACATTAAAATCCTTCAAAGCAATTAATGTTTTTGTTCATTTTCATAACTCATCTATACAAACCCCTTCTACCCCACAGATACCTAGCTTAAACAAACTTATAAATTTTTATAGTATCAGAAAGTATTTTAAATTTGAACTAGACCTATGGATTTATTCTAATTCTAAATTCAACAAAAAAAAATATAATTGAATCCAGAGAGTTTAGACGATGTAGTAATTTCACTGAAGATGAAAGAGACTTTTAATATAAACTAGAAAATACGAAGAAAAAAAACACACTAGAATTTCATATAACCAGTTGTGGACTTTGAAACTGTTTTCTGCCTTGGAGACCTAATAAAGTAGGCTGAATTGCTTTGTTGATATTCATAGTCTTTAGTCCATGGACACTGAACGTAACAAAGCATAAAACAAACAAAGCACTCTCTTAAGGAAGGATAAGTCTTTATGATGCTGGAAGCACTATTTCTTTTTGTTACTTAAAAACTACACGGTAAACTACTTCAGCATGCTGTTCATAACAATAGCTAGAAAATGTGAAATGTCACAGATTGTTTTCTACACTAGGTTATTCTTCAAGACTTAACAGTTTTTTAAAGAATAATATATCTAATTGTTTCATGACAATGAAATTACATAACAACACATTTTAGATCACCAGTTTCAAATATTTTACATAAGAAAAATATCACCTTAAGCTTCAAGTCAAAAGATTTATAAAGTTTTAACATGAAGTTTATAACATTTAACTATGATTTATTTGATGTCAAATAGAAGTGTTTTCAACTAGTGTGTTTTAGCCTAACAAATTCCTGAAAACCTTTCACAGATGTGATGGCAAGCTTTGAAGATTTTATCTCATATATATTTGTATCTATACTGACAACTACCTAATTGAAATTAAAGCTGAGTACCCTGTGCCACCCAATGAAAATTCAAACAAAACAGAGTGAGATTTATTATGTTTTGGCTTATAAAATCTCAGTACCACAGAATTAGTATATACTTAAAAATCTAATAATTTTTCTTCCTGATCTTTTAAGAAAGTGGTAGGTCTACTTAAGCAAATATGCAGGCCTGCCATCTAACCAAGGGAATAGCAAAAGATATTGATTTGCTATAAAGTTGCAATTTAATTATTGTCTACTTTGTAAGGTTGATCTATCTTTTTTTTTTTTTTTAAAGATTTTATTTATTTATTTGACAGAGAGAGACAAAGCGAGAGAGGGAATACAAACAGGGGGAATGGGAGAGGGAGAAGCAGGCTTCCTGCTGAGCAGGGAGCGCGATGTGGGGCTCGATCCCAGGACCCTGGGATCATGACCTGAGCTGAAGGCAGACGCTTAACGACTGAGCCACCCAGGCGCCCCAAGGTTGATCTATCTTAATCCTTTTGTACTACTAGTCTCTCCAAATTCTAATATTTGAATATGTTTCAAAAACAAATCAAAAGGATTGCAAAGAAACTACATTAAGACAGATTGTTGACAATGTAATATAATAGTATGATTTCCTATTAGCTAAGAAGTACAATTAAACATTTTTAGACCAACTTGACTTCATTTATAGATGAACATTTGAGGATTCTGAATGTAATCAATACAGAACAAAATGAAATCTCTCAACTACCATGTTAAGTGTAGAACAGAGCATAAAATAGAAATTCAAAGAAAGGCACAGGACCAGAGAGATACTTTACTAAAAAGAGGGATATGCCAGTGAATGATCTAATGATACTGACTTACTTGTATGGCTCTGCTTAAAGGAATGACTTGTTCTCTACTCACTTAGCTTACATCAGTCTATCATTTGGCAAGTCCTGGCTGTGCACAGGAACTCCTATCACATTTTAGGTGGCTCACTCATACAGAAGCAGCCAGCCGAGCTTCATAAAATATTTGACAAAAATTCTCAATGTAAAAATACAGATTAAAAAATAGTATAAGGGAACAAAAATATGGAAGAAAGTTACATTCAAAGAAAAGATTGAAAAATAACCTCACTTATGAGAAGTTAAGAATAAGAGAAGTCACATTAACAAGGTAACTTACACAAGCGTCCACAAAATAGATCAATACATCACTAAATAACTGTTGAAATTTTTTCTATCATAGTTTCTCCCCCCCCAACACTGATAGCATAAAAATCATTATTTTGGTATTTATGCTATCAAAGTTATGGCAGATTTTTTTTATAATCAAAGTGTTAGAAAATAATGCTAACTACATACCCCTGAAAGCAGAACTAAAAAATAAATGGCAAAGTAAAAATATACATATAAAAAGAGGGGTGGTCTATGTCTAACACCCAATTATAGAATAAGAAAAATAGAATTGAGGGGAAAAGTTAAAAGAAAAACTAAAACTATCAAATAAAGAGAAAATTCTAGATTTAAAAGACCAGTTAAATTCCAAAATCAATGAGTGTAAAACATACTCCATAATATACCATCACAAAGCTTTAGTAACCTTAAAACAAAGAGGAGCTTCTTGAAAAGTGAGAAGAAATAGAGAGGAAAAAAGAAAGAACAAACATAAAATTCCTAAAAAAAATCATTTCTCAGTAGTCACTTTGGAAGCAGAAGACAATGAAGGACTTCACATTACTTCCTATTCAACAGTGAAGAAAGAGATGACACAATTTTCTAAAAAGTCATATTATACTTATCCACCGCCCTACCACCCACCATGAAATTTTTTAAAGTGAACTCCTAAGGAATGTACTCCAATATACCATCTATGAAAAAAGATATGACATCCAAGAAATTGGCTACAGTAAAGGGAATAGGAGTAATAGGAAGTTCCAAGATGAAGGTAATGGACAGATCCATTATTAGACTGGGTCAGGCTCGGAGAAAACATATCCAGATCAAAGCAGAGATATGAGAGCCTCCAAGAGCCATGCCACTAACTAAAAGTGGGTAGACCACCTTATGGGTTATAATGTCTTCAGAGGAGAATTTAAATTTTGTTAAAACCTATGGAAAATAAATGATCACAAAAACTTAGCTGCATCACTGAACAGAATTCAAAATTCAATTATGACTCATTAAGCTATGATATTCAATTACAAATAGCTTTAGTATAGTCAAAATTACCATTTACTCTTCATTTAACCAAGACTGTTGCTGTAACTCTATTGACAGTATGGGAAGAGTACAAGTGGATATGTTTAGTTGTGTGGGTGAGCGAGATAGTTCAATCTTCATCTTCCATAATAGAATTAGAATGTAAAAAGATTATGAAAAATTAATCAATAAATTAATTTAATATTAATATAATCAAATGCTATTTGACAATATCAAAAGGAACAGCAAGAGGACTTGAGAGTTATGGTCTCTGAGGTGTGTGAACTAGGGATGAAGACTATTGCAGTAACGACTGTTAATTTTTTATTACTGTTATTTTAAGTCTAATAGTACAATTTAATATTTTATACTATATTCATAGTTTATTTTACTAGAAATATAAAAATAGGCATAAATAGGCATTTAAACTTTGCATTCACTAATTTGAAAAATTATTATGGTCTAAACATAAAATGAATAGATTTAATTACTTGGTATGTATAAAATCAATATAGCATCCCCCTTCCTCTCATGAAGCCTGATAGACAAATAAGGCTAAAGAGTCATCAGATAGAGACCACAGTATTACATTACTGATACGTGGCTTACATTTGAATGTAGCTGGAGTGCCAAGACCTAAATATTAACATCTGGTAGACAAATCCACCCAAATACAGTCAGTGAAACACAACTGCAAATCCCTACTTTTTGTAGGGATCTGCCCTTGTGAAACATATGCCATGGAAGATAGAAACTGAACATCTTCTTGCTTTGTTTCCGTGCAACAGTCTGTTGCCAAGAAAAAGGAAAGAGAGAATAACCAATTTTGCCTAGTTTATGAGCGTCCCAATTTTTCAATAAGTAAAGCACTATTTAATTTCTAGGGAAGAAAATTGAAGAAGGTAGATCAATGCCATGAGTGTGTGTTAAATGACTGAAGCTTTTTTCACATACAAAGTAATACTATGAGTGGAAAAGATATCAGGAGTATGACTATAAAACCAGAGAAGGATTTCTGCAGTTTTATACATCTTGACCTCCCCTTGCCTCCTATTGCTCTTTTATATGTTTTCTTGGCATCCCTGATTTGCAGTGTATGTTTTTACATTAGAAACCACAAAATAGTCATGAATTAATTAGGTAATTTCATTAAGCCTACTTGGCTCTCAAGGCTGACAATCCATTCACTATTCAATTGTCCATCCCCAAACATGATCAACTGCATAGTCCACTATATATCAGAGGTTCTACAATGATCTACAATCAAACAGTATAAAGTTATTTCTATAATGAAAGTTGAATACAAAGATGCTCCAAATTTCAGTATAAATCCTTTGAAACTATCAAAAGATTTCTATGTGTATTTATTCAGGGAGAAATTAAAGCTTAATTTTATATTCCCTTAAAGGTTCAAAACCAAAAAATATATTTCCAAAGGAAGTAAATTCTGCAATCACATTCTCTTGCTTTGGTGAATAAAATAGACTACAGATTTAAATTTATCCTCATTTTTTCTTATTCTGCTCATCTGTCTGTGGAGATTTTCATATAAAATTTAGATCCTTTCATTTAATGTGGCTTGATGCTTCTTCCATAGGAATGGGTTTTGGTTCTTCACATACTAAAATGTTTTAGTCTCTCATGTGCCCAATTTTTAGAAAACAAATAATTAATCAGATATACAAGATGGGCACATTACCGGGCCCATGCCCAATATGTTTTGAAGTCAAACCAATCCCTAGATCTTGAACAATTATTCCAATTATTATTTGGTACTGAAAATCATTCAGTTTAGATTATTCTAATGCAAAAGAATTTTACAAATATCAATACAGAAATGCAAAGTTATCTGTGTGACAATGGATATACAGAAAAAAATCTTATTTTAAGTTTCAAAAAGTTTATGCTAATTGTTTTTGCTCATTGTTTAGAGTTTAAAACTTATGAACTTAAATTTAGCTAGAACTTACTGTCAACCTGCTATAGCTTATTTAAGTCAAGTGGATGACTCTGTATAATGTCTTCTTTGCAGCAGAGAGTACATGTACTCATCAAAACCTACACCTTCTTTCTGGATAGTATAGAGGTAGATTAAATTTCGCATTCTTGCAGTCAGCAGTGGCCATGTAGAAGTGATGTATGCCACCTTCAGAATCAACCCATAAAAGCCTCCTATGTGATCTCCCTCTTCCTTTTCCCTCTATTTTCTTTTTTTTTTTAAGATTTTATTTATTTATTTGAGAAAGAGAGAATGAGAGACAGAGAGCACAAGAGGGAAGAGGGTCAGAGGGAGAAGGAGACTCCCCGCTGAGCAGGGAGGCCGTTGCGGGACTCAATCCCGGGACTCCAGGATTATGACCTGAGCCGAAGGCAGTCGCTTAACCAACTGAGCCACCCAGGCGCCCTTCCCTCTATTTTCTAACGGCAGGAATGCAAGTGGATTCTGAATTCTTAAGGGATGATGGAAACACAGGATGGAAGAAGCATAGATCTCTCAAGTACTGAGTGGAAGGCTATATACCAAATAAACATTGAACTGTTGGATAATCAATGAAAGCAACAACAATATAACAGCAAACCTTCCATTTTGTTGTCCCTAAGATATCTGGATAGCTTAATTCCAGCTTACACTGCATAATAGAGAAGAGAGGTGCTACCCCAATAAAATATGAAATATGTGACATGGGTTTGGCAGTCTAGAAACAAAAAGCAAGAAAACACACAGGTGTTGCCTCACTCTAAAAGGTGTCAGAAAGCCCTTTTTATGTACTGCAGAAACATTTCATAAAATATTATCTGTGATAAGTTGGAAAAAATATAATGAGCTGAGTGAATCTTTTAGGGGTCAACTATTTGTAAATGATCAGGCAGTAAATATCTTCAGCTTTGCACGTCATATGGTCTCTGTCACAACTACCCAACTCTACTGTTGTAATGAAAAAGTGTCAATAGACTATTTGCAAAAGAATATGCATGGATGGATTTGGCCCACCAGCACTAGTTTAGTAACCCTCCTTTAGGGCAACTGTTTCCAATGAGTCAGAATGATCATAAATATTGAATGGGGAAAGGTGAAAGTCAGAATCCTCACAGAAGTATTGGAGCACAGGGTGCCTGGGTGGCTCAGTCGGTTAAGCATCTGCCTTCAGCTCAGGTCATGATCCCAGGGTCCTGGGATGGAGCCACACATCCGGCTCCCTGCTCTGCAGGGAGTCTGCTTCTCCCTCTGCCCCTCCTCCCACTCGTTCTCTCAATCTCTATCTCTCTCTCTCTAATAAATAAATAATAATTTTTAAAAATCTTAAAAAAAAAGTATTGGAGCACAAAACAAATCATCCAGAGTACAAAAGTACCTGGTATTTATCTTTCCACCTAGGCTACTGTGACAAGTAGTTTTATCACTGTCATAATTGAGAGACTGAAGCATGGGGTAAATAATCAAAATATAACAGATTAAAAATTATGTCTAATAGAAAACTTTGGTGGGTTTGACTGACATGTGGAACTGACAAGGAACGAATAAATCACAAGGTACCTGGTAATTTTTTAATTAACTGCATTGTCAGAGGAAAGACAAGCCATAATAAAAGAAAAAACAGACAAAACCAAATCATTTGTGTTTTTAAACAATGTATGGGTTTTCAAATATGCATCAGCCATAGGCAGGCATCTACAACACCCAACACAAATAAAGACATGAAGATTAATAGACAAGAAGACATCTCCCAAAAGGCAAAACTAGGATCTGAGAACAATTAGTAAAGGAACCCCTCACAGGGAGACAAATGAGGGACTAATCAAAGAATTTTTATTTACCACTCCAAGTTGATATGGACCAATAGCTTTTATGTTGTCTCTCACTCTCATTTTGCAAATTGCTTTTTGTTTTGTTTAGTCTCCTCTTTGTGAATTTCTGTCCCTATTGCTCTATTGTGCATGGGCTATGTGTGGGAATGGGACTTTGTATGTCAGATAACAGGTTTTCTTTTCTTTAGATAACAGGTCACAAGACAAAAAAAGCCTCATCTATATATCATGGAAAAGTCTGCAAATCACCCATAGATCCTGGACTTTGAGTTGGATGTGGTAAATGCATATGACTTTGGGTTGTTTCCCTTGAGTAAAGGTGAGTATATTTCATGGCTGAAAGAAGTGAAATCTTTGTCATCATGAGAAGACAGATGAGGAGATACATGACAGACAGATTTATGGGCACATAAAAACAATTCCCTCTTCCTCCCAGGCACAGAGGTAGACTATTTTCCAATCTTCCCTGCTACTAGGTATGGTCAGGTGACTGAGTTATAACCAAAATAAAGTGAATGGAAACAATATAGCCACTTCTAGGACTAATCCATACAATAAAATCCTCTTGCAAGGTCCTTCATGCTTTCTTTTCCTACCACATTTATAGGGTATCCAAGAGAGGACTCTGAGACTCTAGGGGGTGATGCCCCATAGATGGAAGAAACCTAGATCCTTAAATCTATACAGAAAAGGCTACCCAGTGCATATAACTATCAAACTGTTAAGAATGGAATGGAAACAACTTCTCTTGTATTAAGTGATGAGATATTTTGAATTTTGTGTTAAAACAGTTTATCCTAAATAATATGCTTCACTTTTAGAAAATATAACCTAAGACACATTTTTACAAGATTTAAAATACAAGCTAACTAGAGATGGCCTTCTTTGATTACACACATCTTTAATTTCCATTTTTACATTTCTCAAACTTCAATGTTGAACTTTTCCTGGGTTCATGGCATAGTCTCTACAGTGTCTTGGGAGTAGACTTCTTATTTGTTTTTAAAGATTTTATTTATTTAATTTATAGAGAGAAGGAGGGAGAGAGAGCGTGCCGGGGTGGGGGGGGGGGCAGAGGGAGAGAGAGAATCTCAAGCAGACTCCACACTGAGCTCAGAGCCTGACACAGAGCTCAATCTCACAACCCTGAGATCATGACCTGAGCTGAAACCAAGAGTCAGATGCTTAACTGACTGAGCCACCCAGGCACCCCTGGAGACTTTTTAATTCTTTTCCACAATGTTCATTGCCAGTCTCCCTTCTGTAGAATTACTTAGGAAATTATCTTCTTTTTCTTCTCATTGTTAGCTCACATAGAACACAGGTGAGCTATGTTTTCTAAGATCTACAGGAAACCTTGAGACAACCTGCACCTTTGGAAGGCCACACTTTCATTAAAAATAGCATGAGAGGTATCTGCTCTCTAAGCATTGCTGATGCCTTATGAGGTATTAAATGATATGAAAAATTATATTCACTAAAAACAGACATATTTGATATGAAAAATTATGTTCACTAAAACAGACACATTACCTCTTAAAATTAAATGGCTGCTTTAAAAAATATAATCATGTCTTATGGTCACTTTTTTATTTATACAGCAACCTATATGGTTTACACGTGCAATAAAAATCCAAACTATATTATGTTCTGACTTCCATTATCTTCCCAGTATAGGCCTATTTAGGGAAACATATGCATTGTTTTTGCCATTCCCCAAATACATTATGCTTTTCCCTATCTTTGAAATTCTTCTTTCTAAATGAGGAGGATACTGCTGAACTTTTTAGTAAAATATTATACATCTTTAAAGATCTAATTCAAACTTCACCATTTTTTTTTACCTTTCTCATCTATAATCTCTAAGAAGTCCTCATTTATGAATCTCTTACTGAATCATGTACTTTTGATTTTGGTAATAAACACTTTGTTTATCAATAGTTTTCATCTTAATTGCATTGGGTAGTTCAAAAAATTCATAACTAAATCCATGTAAACATAATATAGCTCACCTTAAAAACATTAGCATCTCCAATAACTATTTGAAGAAAGGATAAATTTGTGAATAATAATATTAAGTAGTCTGGCTTATCAAATTTTTCTGGCTAAATAATCTTCAAGAAGATAAAAAATGAAACATTTTAGGGAAATAGCTATTTCCATTAAAAGAAACCAAGGATATTTCATTCTTTCTGATGAAGGGGGGGAAACTGGAGGAGGAGATGAACCATGAAAGACTATGGACTCTGAGAAACAAACTGAGGGTTCTAGAGCGGAGGGGGGTGGGGGGGATGGGTTAGCCTGGTGATGGGTATTAAAGAGGGCAGGTACTGAATGGAGCACTGGGTGTTATACGCAAACAATGAATCATGGAACACTACATCAAAAACTAATGATGTAATGTATGGTGATTAACATAACATAATTAAAAAAAAAAAAGAAAGAAACCAAGGATAAATTAATGCAGATACCCTTTCTTTGATTGTTGGTCTCCTAATTTAAGTGGTTCTTTACAATATTTTTTTTTATCAGAACATACATTCAGACTCAAAATTTCCACCTACATTGTATTATAAATATAATTGCTTTTCCCTGATATTATTTTAAGCTCACCCTTAAAGATGCTTCCTGATTATCTATAATTCAGTAAGTAGCAATTCATTTTGTTGTTCCAGATTTTAAATCTTCAATTAATTCACTTAGATACTGAATTTTTTTTGAAATACAACATTAAGAATTGATCATTCACATTTTAAATCTGTACATCACTGCAATAAAAATCCAAACTATATTATGTTCTGACTTCCATTATCTTCCCAGTATAGGCCTTACTGGGAAGTAACTATATATTTAAATAACTGCACTTACCAATAAATTTGTTTTGTCAGAATAGAGCTTTCTCTTAATACTTAATGCACTAATATGCTTAAACCTTTCATTATATTTTAAGAGATAAGGAAGTGAATTACACAGGGAACACCGTATTGCCAATGTTGGTCCCTAAACAAATAATTAAATGCATGCTTTTTTTTTCTCAAGAATTAAATTGCCTATTATTAAGAAAAAAATTATTGTGGGTAATTAGAGAATAATTATAAATTAATTTATGTTTTGAAATTGCAAGTTCTGCCAGAGGAAGGAAAGTATATTTATATCTTTGTCCTTGAACAGAGAAGTAGAGGTCATCATTTATTCATTCAATAGATATTTCTGAGTGCCTAATAAGCACCAGACCTTGTTCTTTTTTTTTTTTTTTTTAAGATTTTATTTATTTGCCAGAGAGAGAGAGCACAAGAGAGAGCACAAGCAGGGGGAGCAGCAGGAGAGGGAGAAGCAGGCTCCCCGCTGAGCAAGGAGCCTGATGAGGGACTCAATCCCAGGACCCTGGGATCATGACCTGAGCTGAAGGCAGACACTTAACCAACTGAGTCACCCAGGAGTCCCCAGACCTTGTTCTTCGTACTGATAAAAGAGGAGTTAATAAAACAATAAGCTCTGTTCATGATTCATGGACTTTGCACTTTAGAGAGATAGTGAGGAAATCAATAAATGCATGCAGACATGTATATGTACACACACACAAGCACACATGCATACACAATGTTACAGTGTCTAAGGTACTAAGGAGTATGAAAAAAACTTAAAAAAAGACTAAAAAAATAAATAAATAATAAAAAAGTAAGAAATTTATCATATACTCAGGGGGAAGGTTGGAAAGTTACATGATTAGTCTTACTTTTAACACAATGGCTAGTTATCTCTTTTTGAGAACAGCCTGTAGGGGACAAAGGCTATAGATTGAAGACTGTTAGGATACTACTGATACAATCCATACGACAGACCATGTGCCGTGAATTCTTACAGGGTGGCAACTGTGCAGGTGGCAAGTAATTATCATGTTCTATATATATGATGAATGTGAAACTAATGAAATTTGCTAAAAAAGAGAAGGAAAGAAAAACAATACTCTAAAAATTTGATGTAAGGAATGGGAAGAATAGAGTTGCTATTAGATGGCAGAAACTTAGAATGAATGAGTATATAGAGGAAGAGCAAGATTTTAGTTTATATATGTTAAGTTTGGAACATTTTTAGATATCTACCGAGTCAGTAACTGAATGCAGTTATACTAATATCAGACCAAACATGTTAGTTAAGAAACACTGCTGGAGAAAATGGTGCACTTAGCAGAAATATAAAAGATAATGTTCACTAAGAAAACAGTATTCTAAATTTATGCATACCAAATTTAGAGAATGGAGTTCAGAGAATATTATCTTTGAAATGCTGGCTGATATATGTATTAAGTTTGAAATTATTGGTGATGGTAAGGGTATGATATGGAAAGTAAGTTGCCAATGAAAGGAGAAGAATACGAATCTTGGAGGAGAAGAGGGCAATCAATCGAGAGTGTATGGTACTGGAACAGGTGTTACGACATTAGAATCCCCAAGAACTCTGACAAAAGCACAATTTGAGATAGTCACACTGAGCCACTGTCTTAGAGGAGTGTCAAAAAGACTACATATTACTGCGAAGAGAAAAAGTTTTGAGTCATATTTTAATTACATAAAATTCAAAATTTGGTATTTTTTAGAGATGGGTGAGGAAAACCAGTCTAGAAATGGCAAACGGGATTTAGGAGGAACCTAAACTACTTCCAGGCTGAGTATGAGGTTTATGGGAGTTGTTCAAGAGAGGCAGCATCCTCTAAGGAGGGCCTAGCTTCAACTAATTCAAGTCAGAAAAAGAAGCCCTTACACAACCTGTTAGGGATACTGGAGGCTATTGCTCTGATAATATGTGTGTTTTAGAGGGCCTAAAACAAGTGTGTTACAAGTTCAAGAGATGCAGGTGTTTAGATAAGAAGAAGGGATATACAGACATACATAGGTATTAGTATGCAGGTACTGAGGGCTCATTGGTAAAGATTTCTGGTATATGGTGGTAACTGGCAAAATAGGTATGACAATAAAATGTAATTAACCGTATGCCAGAAATTGGGAAGGCTCTGAACATTGATGGTTATGTTTTATGTAGTTTACTTGCCATGAATTAATGGGGCTCTGTATCTTCACTTGACCGAATATTAATATGGAAGCCAGGTATGGGATAATTTTGCCTTGAAGATCAAAGTTCTGTTTTAGTCACTCCTGGTGATGGTGGTGGTGGTGGTGGTGATGAAAATGACAAGGGTATGGTATTTTACCAAATTTTCATGGCACTGGTAATTGTTTATTTGGTGTATTCATGCCTTTCAGATGAAGAGACTCTCTAGAAGGCTGTCTTCTTAATGATGTGATTTTAAAAATACTTAAAACTGGGTATAGGTTAAGAATTCTGAAGCCACAATACACATATAACAGACTGAAAGATTAAGTAAATTGATGGCAGATGGTGGGAGCTTTTTCACTGCCGGAGTGGGACGTTACAGGTAAGGAAGGTGAGAAGGTTAGAATGATCTATATGGTAATACAACAGACTTGGAGACATTAGTATAAACTCACGTTCAGCATAATATATACACAGATGTTTAGATACAGAAATAATTACAGTTAAGTACGTTATACAGAGATTAGTATGCACACATAAGATTCCTTGCATCCTTAACAGAAAGGACCCAGAAGCAACAACACCCCCCATAGCAGTGAGCACACCTAGCATATCTTGATTCACAAAACCATTCTCCAGTAAAATAAACCAGTATTCCTTGGAGAAATGGTTGATTCTAGGACTGGGAGGAGAAATATACAGGATGAGCCTGAACCATCTTATACTACCAGGACTACCTTCATTAGTATGGGGCTGAAAAAAAGTCCCTTACTAATAAAGGTAGGCCAAAGTGACATAGGAATCAAAGGAAAGAGCTCTCAATTTCCAAAGCTGAAACAATCTGAGCCAAAGAATAAAGGAACTAGCCTTAGATAATAACCCAATTATAAAATATATATCTATGAGTGTCATGAATTGAATTGTGTCCTATAAAAGGTATGTTCAAGTTCTAAACACTGGTACCTGTAAATGTAACCTTATTTGAAAATAAAGTCCCACAGATGTAAGTAGTTAAAATCTCAAGATGAAATCATCTTGGATTTAGGATAGGTCCTATTTTCAATGGCTGGTGTCCTTATAAGAAAAAGAAAGATTACAGAGAGACACATAGAGACAAAGAGAAGGTGATGTGAAGAAGGAGGCAGAGACTGGAATGATACAACTACAAGCCTAGAAGCACCAAGGAATGTCAGGAGCCACCAAAGGTGGAACAAGGAAGGAAGGAAGGATTCTTCCCTAAAGGCTTCAGAGCTACTGTGGGTTGGCCCACACTTTGGTTTCAAACTTGTGGCCTTGGAACCTTGAGAGAACACATTTCTGTTATTTTAAAATGCCAAGTGGGAAATTATTACAGCAGTCCTAGGAAATGAATGCAATTTTTCCACACTGACATTAATAAATGAATAGAAAATAAATACATGGGGGACTATGGATGATTATCTTGTGCAAAATAATTCCAAATAATTTCTGCAGATATTCCTCCTTTGAAAAGTTGGAGCATAACTCCCCACTTCTTAACTGTGGCCTGAAAAATGGCACTTTTACAAAAGGCACAGTATGGAACTTTACAGTAGGGAAACTTGGCAAATGGTACTTCAGACAAGTGATGAGGGTTAACATCAACAGCAATACAGTCATGGGCTCCTGGGTGGCTCAGTCGGTTAAGCGTCTGCCTTCGGCTCAGGTCATGATCCTGGGGTCCTGGGATTGAGTCCCGCATCGGGCTCCCTGCTCCGTGGGGAGCCTGTCTCTCTCTCTCTCTCTCTGTCTCTCTGTCTCATGAATAAATAGAATCTTTAAAAAAAAAACAAAAAAAAACCCAGTGATACAGTCATGTTGATAGTATGTACTCATGATATGATGTGTTAAGAATGATACTTTACTTCTGTGGTCTTCCTCCAAAAACCCCACAACCCCAATTTAATCATGAGAAAAACATCAGTGAAATCTCAGCAGAGGAACATTCTACAAAACAGGAGCCTTGAGGTCATCAGAAAAAGAAAAATCTGTGAAGCTGTAACAGTGTGGAGTCTAAGGAGACATGACTTAGAATTAGATATGTAGTATTCTTAATAAGATTCTGCAATATAAAGAGGACATTAGCTAAAAACTAAGGAAATATAAATAAAGAATGTATGGATATGGGTACATTCATTGTGACAAATACAAAGAGGAAGCTGAGTGTGGGGTATCTGAGTAATCTCTGTACTATTTCCACAATTTTTCTGTAAATCAAATATTGTACTGTATGGTGACAGAAGGTAGCTACACTCTCGGTGAGCATCGCATAGGGTATAGAGATGTTCAATCACTATGTTATAGAGCTGAAACTAATGTAACATTGTGTGTCAACTATACTTCAATTTTTTAAAATTAAATATTTTCCTAATTTTTTGGTGTTTCTTTTTAAAAACTTAAAACATACCTAATATTGAAAAAAAACTGCTTAACTATAATGAAATAGTTAAATTAATGATACTGACATATTTGATAATTCAAACTCTGAAAATAATGTTAAAATCGTAGGAAAATACTAATATAAAAAATATATTAAATAGTACAGAATATGAGTTTATGAGTTTATGCAACAAAATTCCTGATATATCAGAAAGTTATTTATTACAAAAAATGTAAGTATTAGTAATCCAAGTTACCAATGCATCTTGCTTGGACAACTGCAATAACCCATAAACTGGTCTCTCGCATCTTGTTTTTTTTCTAATCTGTTCTTGGCACTATAGATTAAGTGATGCTCTCAAAATGCAAATCTGAACAGATTACTCTTAGACTTAGCTCACTGTCATTTCCACTCACAATGGGCACAAAGCCATTTGTGATACATGCCCTAGCTACATTTATGTCATAAATGGAAAGCAGTTGCCTCATATTGACCTTTTTTTTCCTGTTTTTTAATCCCAACATTCTTCGCACCACAGGACACACTGCTTAAAAATACCTTTCCGGGGCGCCTGGGTGGCTCAGTTGGTTAAGCAACTGCCTTCAGCTCAGGTCATGATCCTGGAGTCCCTGGATCGAGTCCCGCATCAGGCTCCCTGCTTGGCAGGGAGTCTGCTTCGTCCTCTGACCCTATCCCCTCTCAGGTGTTTTCTCTCTCTCATTCGCTCTCTCTCAAATAAATAAATAAAATCTTTAAAAAAAAAAAAAAGGGGGGGAGAAGAACCATGAGAGACGATGGACTCTGAAAAACAAACTGAGGGTTCTAGAGGGGAGGGGGGTGGGAGGATGGGTTAGCCTGGTGATGGGTATTGAGGAGGGCACGTTCTGCATGGAGCACTGGGTGTTATGCACAAACAATGAATCAGGGAACACTATATCTAAAACTAATGATGTAATGTATGGGGATTAACATAACAATAAAAAAATTTAAGAAAAAAAATACCTTTCCCTCCTTCTTCATCTAATCAATTTTTACTCTTTCTTTAGGTCTTAGGGATCATCAGTTTCTTTTGGAGGCTGTTCCTTATTCACCAGTACAGGTAATAGTCTTTGTTATAAATGCTTATAGAACTTTATTCCTTTTCAGTTTGGAAATATACTTCAATTAGTCAGTTAGTGTGACTGTTTACCTTTCTCCCTAGACTGGAATCACCTCAGAACCTGAACTATATCTGCTCAACATTGTATGCCCAGAGCCTAGCATAATGTCTGCCATAAAAGTTTCTAATACAACTTTTTCAATAAAAGAATGTGGAGGAATGAATGAGCAATAGAAAGGTAGTCTTGTAAAAATAACGAAACATAGGTCATTCTGTATAAGATCTAACATAAAGACTTCAATGTTTCTGAGTTCAGTGCACTCGTTTATTATGATTCTACTTATAATCCTACTTAAATATTTAGGCAGTAATCTGAAAACTAGTTGTAAATTTTATCTATAAAATTAAATCCAAGAAAATATAGAAAATATGAGTGACAACAGTATTAAAATGAATGGTAATTATATACCTTCAAATCACTGTATTTTTTGCATGAGAAAAATAACAGGGAAAAAAGGAACCAGAATAAATAATTTAAAATAGAACTACAAATAAACATCTAAAATAAATGAGAAATATACTGATTATTCAATAAGCAGTAGTGATATAAGAAGATAATAGCAAAAAATGATTTAGATCCATAGATTATATCTAATAACAATGTAAACTAGCTAGATTTAAGAGCTTAGTATAAAAAAAATAGTCCCCAAAGGATTCAGAGAATATATGTGTAAACATGTTTAACTAATAAAACTTTACTGGTCATATACTCTGATGTGAAATCTCTATCTATCTATCTGCATGCAGACACACATACACACACACACACACATACAATACTAGTATTTTCAATGACAACCAATTTCTACTTTAAGACACTTTTTCCTCCCCATGGGTTTTTTGAACCATTAAAGTTAATTAAATCAGCTATTTTTTGTTTTCCTTTTTCCACTAGTTCAAGGAAAACCTTGTCAGGTTAGTATTCTCTTCCCACTTCTCTTTCAGTTGATAGTGAGTTCAGTGATCCATGTATAGCATAGCGCTGGAAGGAACATCTAAATCTTATATGTTTTAAGCTGGCATTTCTATAGGATTTATATTGTTTCATTCTACTCTAGCCAACATTTCACTATACATACTTCACCCCTTCTATTCTAGCCTATCCTGAAACACCTCCATTTTTATCTGGCCTCCAGTAGTTTGTTTTGGTCCACAACAATGATCCAGTTGACCTCACCAAAAGACAACTTCAGATCACTTGCCTTCTAAACAAGTCTACTTTACTCTCAACTACACAGAAAATGTGTATATGGCTATGTGATGGCTAATATTATGTTCAATATGCCTGAACCACAAGGTGTCCAAATTAAACATTATTTCTGGGTCTATGAAGTTGTTTCCATTGAGATTAGCATTTCAATCAGTGAACTAAATAGACTGCACGCCCCAGTGTGAGTGGGCATCATCCAATCCTTGAGGACCTGAATGGAACAAAAGACAAAGGAAGAATTCACCCCTTTGTCTTCCTGCCTTCCTGCTTGAGCAGGACATAGGTCTTCTTCTGACCTACCATGGGATTTACACCATCAGTTCCCCTGGTTCTCAGACCTTTGGATTCAGACTGGAATTACGCCACTATCTTTCCTGGGTCTCCAGCTTGCAGATGGCAGATAACAGGAATTCTCAGCCTCTATAACTGCATGAACCAAGAACCAATTGTATATATCCATCCTACTGATTCTGACTCCTTGGAGAAACCTACTTAATACAAGCTGCTTAATGTATCCAATCAGAGTATGAAGACACTATCAGACTATGTAAGCACGTATGTCTAAGGCACTCAATACTTCTATTTTATACTCCACTGTCTTATGATACGACCTTGTGGAAAATTCGTTGGATATTTTCTCACCTGAAACATAAAAAAATAGTATAGACACAGTCTTCCACTTCCTAGAATCCCCAAATTAAGGGTTTCTTGAAACCTCTAATTACATTTAATCCAAATAGACAAGCTAAATCAATAACCTCTTCAGAGAATTACATCAGTGTCTTGCTATATCACTCTACATTCCAACCCATTCCTTATCACAGACCAGAGAAAACTCATTTTTATTTTGCTGGGGTAAAATTACAACTACAACAAATAAGCAAATATTCTCTTAAAGGTGAAATTAATGGCATATATCAGTTGTTGAAACTCTTTGAAATGTTTGTATCATTTAATTTGTCTCAAAGGCTATAAGGAAGTAAATAAAAATCATAAATGCATATACAATTTTGCTAGAATGAAAATAAGATCATTTTTGATAAATATTATCCATTTACAGCATAATTAATCCAATTAAAATCCTTCCATAAAGTATATTATTGAAAACTAAATAATGTTTATGAAGATTTTAAATAAATGCGGTGAGCATCTTAGAATGCTTAACATAGTTGAATATAGATTTTAATATAGACATAAATATCTAGATATTTTAAGTAACAGAATAAAATGTTCACAGTGATGCTCTCTGCATGAGGATACTAGCAGTGTTCTATTCATTTTGATAATGCAATAAAAACTTTTAAATATTCAAATAGTAAAGAATATAATTTTCATTTCTTCCTCCTCTCCTCCACAAATTGAACCAATAATGTTTGATATTTATTCTCAAAAATGTTTCTTTACCTTTGCACTTTTATCCATCATCATTTTCATTTTTCAAATCATGTTTTTTCTTGAGCATATAGTATGAAATGTTGAGTCTAAGTTCAGGAAAAATGTCTTGTGTGGAAATACACATTTGGAAGTCATTAGCATCCATGACCTTTCTCTCTCATGATTTATCCAATCTACCTGAAGTCTTGCTGCTTCTATTTCCAAATTGTACTCAGAATGCTATCAGCTCATGTGTTGTTGCCTCTCTGGTTCAAGCCAGAAGCAGTTCCTCACTCATTTACTACTCTTGCTCCTATGAAGATCATTCTCAACCCAGAATTAAAGCTCACCTAATATATAAAACAGACAAGGTCTGATTTCTGATGTTTCCCTAACTCTATATAAAAACTAAAGGCCCTCATTAAAACACTGATACTATTGGGCAATACTGTACTTTCCAATATAGCCTACAGTTATTACACTTTGACTCCTGTAAAGTTTTGTGGCCACAGCTTTAAGTTTTCCTCTCCAACTTAGAAAGAGAAGCTCTTTTGTTTCTTTAATGTATATATTTATGTCTGAATTTTTAAATAAAACCACTCAAAGTACATAAATACAAAGAAAATACATTTGAAAGTATAATTTAAATCTTCCAATACATGTTGCAATTCTCAGTATCCAGAACAACATATACATATCTCCTAAAAATTTTCCTGCCCAGCTGCCAACCTGGGACAATGTGTAACGATCCCCTGGAGTGCTCTAGAAAAATAGATTGTTTGAGTTTCCACAACACCCAATAAGAATCCATGGTTTCAAAGTGGGAATATATCTAAGTGTCCTAGGCTCTGTGTTCTCTCCCTCTGCATTTTTATTCTGAATACCTTTTAACTCGCTTCAGTTATTTATCTTTCTCAACTCATTACATGCACCCTCTTCTCTGTTAAGCTGCATTGATCACTAATATCAGTATCTAAACTCCAAGTCTTTAAAATAACCTTTATAGACTCCCACATTTACCAACACAGCTCTCTGAACATCATATACAGTTTGATTCCACAATATCAAATCAAGATATGTAAATCTTCAGTCCTGGGCACATTCACTTACTGGAATTATGATACACACAAGGCAAACAGCATGTTTTATTAAAAAGCAACCAGCAAATACCATCAATTGCTGATACAGAGGAGAGTCAGTGCAATTGCCGCCGCTTTCAAGTTGCCCATTTTGGGGGCAGCATTATCTTTACGTTGCCTGTGTTTTGCCAGGTGAACATATAAAATTAGGAGTATTTTTGAAACTACTAACAAAAACATACTTTGGGAAGCTACATTTACTATCTCTCAGTTCTAAAATACATACAATGTTATATAAAAGACAACAAGCTTAATACACACAGATATACACACAGCGATATAATTTATAGGATATATACATATACTGTGTACTACTCTTAATTTATATAAACACACCAGAGAGTAATCAGAATATATTAACTTGTTTTTTAGAGGTTTGACAGATTCTAAAATTTTATATTAGGTTATCCTATGTCCCCATTTCTAATTCATATCATTTCATACTTCCTGGTCTATAATTGCCATTTTGTTTGTGGCCAAAAATACATTCTCATTTAATTTATTAAAATATTAAAATATTTCAAAGTTCTAAATTACTAGTGTTATGCATTATTTGTCTTTCTCTCTCTTCTCTTTATGTCATTCACTTAAGGTTTATCACACTGGAAGCTATCAAAAGGTCTTTTCTCCACTTATTTTTTATTAATAATAGCTTACTTCTGTCCTAGCCCAATTAGTCTAAGACCATCAGGAACAAACTTTTCACCTAAAAATTTAAAGTGTATTTACCCATTTCAAAGAGGGAGATTTCAATCCAGAGGAATCAAGGGCTACCTCACAAAAACTTGGAGAAAATATAATAGTTTCTAGGGAAGGACGAAGTTTAGATAAAATTTAAATGAAACAGACTCACAGCAAAGCAGGCCTGTGTGTAAAGTCACCATTTGGCCTGGATTGCACAGTGAATCCAAGATCTTTTTTCTTGGAAAAATACAAAGTTAAGGAAAAATATGGGAAGGCATATCCAGAAACCTTTTATCTGAAGCTTTTGCACCTGGGTTATAAACTGAAGTGCTTCTCCATGTCAAAGTGACTTAGATCCTCCAGCTAAGAATGGAATTATACCTTACTGATATCATTTCAAATAGCAAAATTCCTGATGGCCTGAGTTCAGAAAACAAATATTCTCAGTGAGGAAGAAAGCAGTAGTCAGCCAAAGATAGGGATTTTTTTATGACACTTCATAAGTGCAGCATTGCCCTGGTTGATATATGATTTCCTGTTAACTTTTCACTTGGTTCTGTGTCTACTATTTGGGTCTGTTGAATTACTTGGCATATTTTCATTTCTTTGTTGGAGATAATCTTTAGTTTCTTACTTCTTTATGACTAAATATCACAATTTTAGTCATTATATTACTAATACAATTTGTTTTTAAGATAGCTTTCTTAAAATAATATTACAGCCCCAATACTTTTTGAATTTTTATTAAGCCTACATGACATAGAATAAAAATAAATACAAGGACAATTCAGATAAGTCATTGAGAGGTATAAATAAATATTTTTTAAAATAGATCAGAGGATAAAATTTTAATTTATTTAATCAGAGTATCATGTGGAAATGTAAATAAAATAGAAGCTACTGACATAAATGACCAGATTTAAAAGTACTTGCTTCTTTTTTTTGCTATTGTTGTTCTTGTTTCCAACTTAGATATTTTTAGGGTGATGCTCTAAATACCCTGATGAGGAGGGATAAATCAGATGTGAATAACCCAGTCCACTTTAAAAAAATACAATGCTACTAAAGCTAAAGCATCTAGACCAGCTATCTACACTAAAAAGTTTCATTCAATTTTCAAGTTTGTATTACCACTTAAATTAGTTCTATTTAATAGAAACAAAATGAAATACAATGATGGGAAGTAACTAGGAAAGGTGAAAATGAAGATGTAAAATCCAGAATATGTGTATGACTGGTATTCTGGCAGTGTTAATTATACATTAATCTTCTTAATCCCATTTGTTTGAGGAAAAAAACTGGAGATCTGAAGTAATTATTTCAAGTCCTCAAAAGAGAAACCTCTCATTCTGTCTCTATGAAGGAAAAAGCTACATAGGAAGCTTATATTAATAATACAGCCTACTGAAACTCATAATATATTTATTCATTTCTCTAAGAACTTGACTTTACAAAGTTAATTTCTTTTTATAGCATTTCATTAGGACGCTTATAAAATAAGTAGTTATTTTGCACTATTTGGAGAAATAACAAAAGTTCAATTTCTTGAGATTAGACTCACATTCCTGCTGTTCATCTTCTGGTGAATGTTTTCTGAGATGTATTAAAATGCAAAGTAGCAGTTATAATTTAATATTTTTATTACAGCAGTTTTACAATTATGTACTTTTTTATATTTGTCACTGATAAATTTTAACCTTTTCTCTTTTCCCTATGATTATCAATATCTCAAAACAGAATTCTAAGTGTATATTTAATCAGTCATGAAGTGTTCGAGGTGTTTCTGAAAACTTGTTGAACATATAGCAAAATAATATTTAGCTGTGTCGGGGAGAATCACATTGCACCAAACCATTAATTTTGAATGAAGAGTCATTATTTGTGCTATCAGATGAAACCTTTCTCTTTCATTTTTTTTAACCTAGATATGTCAGTGTCCTATTTCAAAATTATATAAAGCTCAGTCATGTAATGCTACTTGAACCCTAAATTTCTTCTATAGCCTGTTCTATTTGTCAGTAGATTCAGCCAAACTATAAAGTAAAAGTCATTAAGAAAAAAGAAAGAAAATCAAAATATTAACATCAATAACCTATATATCCATCTACCCCTCTGTATGTACTTTCTCATTTTTTTCTGCATTATGCTTTTTGTGTTACTTTTAGGGAAAAAAATAAGGAGATATATTCATATGTTCTTATTTTATTTTTCTTATACAAACTCTACTCTACTATACATACATTTTGGCACTTACTATTTTCAATTAACAATACATTCTGGATATAACTTAAAGGCAGTTAATAGAGACTGCTGTCAATGTTTTTTTTTTTTTACTTAAATTCAGTTAACCAACTTATAGTACATTAGTTTCAGATGTAGTGTTCAATAATTTATCAGTTTCATATAACATCCAGTGCTCATCAGATCACGTGGCCTCCTTAATGCCCATCACCCAATTACCCCATCTCTCCACCCACCTCCCCTCCAGCAACCCTCAGTTTGTTTCCTATAGTTAAGAGTCTCATGGTTTTTCTCCCTCTCTGATGGACTTCCCATTCTGTTTTCCCTCCCTTCCCCTATGGTTCTCTGTCCTGTTTCTTATATTCCACATATGAGTGAAACCATGATAACTGTCTTTCTCTGAGTCCACAATAGCCAAACTGTGGAAAGAGACAAGATGTCAATTTTTTTATAATTAAAATGGACTTTACTGTCTGTCAGAAGCATGGCTTATTCAATTAATTATGCATGGAATACAGGTTGTTTATATATTTTATAACTGTAAATAATGGTCCAATGAATAACTATGGCATACAAGTTAATGGACTATTGGATGTGTATTTTCAGAATAATTTCCTAGAAGTAGGACTGCAGGTTCAAAGGTTAAACACATGTATTTGCTAATGGTTGTATCAAGTAACAATCCCAGAAGTAATTTAGGAGAGTGCCTGTTTTCCCACAGCTTCTCCAAGTTAAGCTTTTATTTTTCTAGTCAAGCTTTTCATTGTTTAGTAGGATAGTTTTCATTACAGTTTTCATCTGTATTTTACTTATCCTTTCGTGAATTGCCTCTTCATGTATTTGCTTTTTATTTTGTATTTTTTATGATTTTCCCTCAGTTTTACAGTTATGTATATATTTGATAGTATTAAACCTAAGTTAGCTCTGATCATCTATGTGACAGTGCAACTTTAATGTAGATGCTTTATGATTTAATTCCTTCCCCCATAGATTCTTTTTTTTTTTTTTTAAGATTTTTTATTTATTTATTTGAGAGAGAGCAGAGCAAGCGAGCGAGAGAGAGAAAGTGCAAGAGTATGGGTGGGGGCAGTGGGAAAAGGAGAAGCGGACTCCCCGCCAAGCAGGGAGCCTAATGCAGAGCTGGATCCCAGGACCCTGAGACAACAACCTGAGCCGAAAGCAGACCCTTAACAGACTGAGCCACCTAGGTGGCCCCCCCATAGTTTCTTTTTAATTATGTACTAGATATATATGGTTATGATTTTCAAAGAATTTCAATATGAACTTTTGAATCTACATAATTTTTTGTATTTTATCAGAATTATATTAAGTATATAAAGTAACTTAGAACTGGCATCTTTAGAATGTTTAATTCCTTCTCCAAGAATTAGAGATGCTTTTCTATATGTTGAAAGTCTACTCTTTGTCTTTCTTTTCTTATGTTTTTATATCTTCCTCATAAAGATCTTGCCCATCTATTTTAGGTTTATTTCTAAGGATTTCATTTTCTCACTGGATACTGTAAATAGAGTTTTTATTTCAACAAGTTTGTCTTCTTACTGGTTATTATGTATGTCTATGTGAACCTAATTTATGTTAATTTTTGACCTTCTACCTTGGGAAATTGGTTATTTCTTTATTTATACATATGAGTAGTCCTCAATTTCAACTGTGTTTTATATCATCTGAAAATAGGATGATACCCCTTCTTTTCTTATTCTAAAACTCTGACATTTCTTGTCTAATTGCATTGCCTAATAACACCAGTTGTGTTCATTATAGAAGTAATGGGCATCCTTGTCTTATTCCTAATCTTAGTAGATGTATCACTTGTTTTTCAACTATAGTCAAGATTCAGGCTTAAGGAATATGTTTTATCCTATTAAGGAATAATCTTTCAATTCCTGTTCCCTGAATGTTACTATCAACAATGTATATCTAATTTTTTAAAGTCTTTTTTCTATAACTATGGAAAAAATTGTAAGTTGTTTTTTTTCTTGATGATTTTTTATTGTGGTAAAATACACATAAAATTTACCATTTTAACTGTTTTTTAAGTGTCAATTTGGTGGCACTAAATACATTCACATTAATATGCAACCATTACCACCACCCATTTCCAGAACTTTTTCATCTTTCTAAGCCAAAACTCTGTACCCATTAAACACTAACTTCTCTTTCCCCTCTTCCTTCATCCCCTGGCAACCATCATTCTACTTCCAGTCCCTAGAATTTGACTATTTTATATACTCATTTAAGTATGTAAGTAGGATCATACAGTATTTGTCCTTTTGTGAAAGGTTAATTTTACTTAGTATAACGTTTCCAAGATTCACCCATGTTGAAACATATCAGAATTTCCTTCTTTTTAAGGCTAATATTCCATTGTATGTATAGATCACATTTTGTTTATGCAGTAAGTCTATTAATAGACACTTGAGTTTCTTCCACCACTACACTATAAACATGGGTGTACAATTATCTATTCAACGTCCTGTTTTTATTTCTTTAGGACACACACACAGAAGTATACTTATGGATCATATGGTAGATCTACGTTAATTTTTTTCAGGAATCACCATACTTTTTTCTACAGTGGCTATACCACACTACATTTCCAACAGCAATGGAAAAGGTTTCAACTTTTCACATTCTTCCCAATACTTATTTTTTCTTTTTTTTTTTTCATTTTTGTGTTGTTTTCAGTAACAGCCATCCTAATGGGTGTGAAGTGTTATCGTGGTTTTGAAGATGGCTTTCTTTACATCTACTATTATGATATAATCATATAATATGAATTATAATATATATTATATAATAGTAATGGATGTCCTAATATTAAAACAACATTGAACTATTAAAGTAAATCCCACTTAATTGTGATTAAAGATTTCCTTATGTGGAATTAAATTGTTTAATAATATTTTATTTATTAATTTTCTATTTCTTTAAATATGTTTTGGCTGAAAACTGAATTCAGTTGCTGTAGCTGAGGTGAAGAAATGTTTCTGGAGAGTAGCTGGCAGGAAAAATTAGCAAAACAAAAATAATACAATTTTTTCTCCTATCTGCTCCCATATAGTTTCTCCTCCCATCCCCCTATTGATGTAACCTCCAGAAAGCCATCTCACAGTATCCTAGCCTTGCTGTCACAGAACAGGGTATAGAAGCTTGGGTTTAGGTCTGGAGGCCTTTTCTAAAAACATATATTTATTTTCCTACATTGTTTCATATTAATTGCACTTGATCAAAAAGGATATTTCTAGGATTTGTACTTCTTCTCTAAGCTGCTAATGGTCTGTAATTACTGTGAAAATAATATGTGTATGTACAGTAAGAAGGGAATAGGGAGTAGACTTTATGGTGCTATAGTGAAAAACAAGAATTTTACAAGCTTATACTCAACAGTATCTTATTAATTGCTCATTACCTTCATTGGCACTAAAAATTTTATTCAAATTATTTTGATGTTGTTCTTTTGAGACATCTTTTTCATTGTATGTCCAAACACATTTCTATTATTTCACAATTATTATACTGAAAAAAAGAAAATTTCTCTACTTAAGCATTAACAATGTTACAAGTTTACATCATGGAGCAAAAATAGAAATAGCCTGCTTTTATCAACTGCAAATGTACTATCTATGTTCCTTTTGGTGCTATATCTTTTTACTAAAATAATTTTTATTTGATTCTTTGTAAAATCAGTTTCCTTCCAATCCCTTTATTGAAGGTCAAAATGTTCAGGCTTTATCTGAATTTCTCACAAATTTTAAATAGCAGCAATTCAATTTGAGTCACTTTTCAGTGGGCAGAATAAAGAACACTATGAAAAATCTTCAACTATTTAGAATTAAATTATACTCTAACTGCAATTTAACAGGTTTTAGCCTTCTGTCACTACTTGACCTGTATGAAAAACAAGTCTTCATATTTGTCTGTGGTATTTCTGATTTATTTTTTAGTTTTCTAAAGAATTACACCTACATGTTCAAAGGTAAAAATTAGAAGACTTTCAATTTTTCTCTAGGAGTAAAAACACCTTCAAATTTGTGTTTCATTTTTACTTAAGAGAGTCTAAAAGAACAAAAGAATAGACATAGAAATTGAAAACATGTGAATCACGGTTAATATTTACATTTACAATCACAGTTCATCCCTACATTTAAGGAAAATACTCAGACTTTGTTTTAAGTTTCTTTTATGTCAATGTAATTGTTCAAATAACTGCTTTAAAATGTGTGTAAATTACAGTTGTCAATAAAAATGATTAATTTAAATTAAAGATTTACTTGATGAGTGTTTAATGAAGGTAGAATTTAAAGAGCTGTGTATAGATTTAAAGGACCACAAGGATTTGATGCAACGCTGTGGTAGTAGCTTCAGTAAAAAGCCATTACACCCATGGAGGAGAGCCAAATTCTCCTGCCAAACTATCTTAGATCAGCCTGATCAGCCTGCCTATTCCCAGATAGAGCTCAGCTAAATTCAGAACAGCCTCCATCCAATCTGCAGCTCAGCACAGATATATGAGTAAGACAAGCTAAAATCAGAATAACCATCCAGTCGATCCATATAATTGTGAGAAATAACAGATTCATATTGTTTTAAGCCACTAAATTTTGTTGTATATGCTAAGCAACAAAGTTCACCAGTCTCTATACCTATACTGATTTTGATTTTGTGGAGGGAAATTAATAATCAGAGATGTTAAGTACAATAAAAATCATACATTTAAGAGAGAGTTATTTTTTAGTGCAATACACAAGTCCTCCATTTATGCACATTGCATAAATATATAACATTATGTATAAATGTATAACACTTATGTGTAACAATGAAGCATGATGACTCAAACTGAAACAATTACTGTTTGTCTCAGTCATTGTTATAACTTTATCACTAAAGAGTATTTTCACTGGTTACATAACTCTAAATTGGCAATTATTTTAAACCAGTTTATTGAAGATAGCATTCCACAGTCTTCTGGTTAGTATTTTTTATGACAAGTGAATCATCAATTCCCTTTGAAAGTAATTTTCCCTTCTTTCTCAGTTTTAAAAGTTTTCTCTTTTTGCCTTCATCTTGTTATTGTTCCTTATTGTGGTATACATGATCATTTATTTCATTTATTTAACTTACTGTTAATAATGCTTTCCAGGTGTCAACTGTCCCCAAATGCTGGACTTGCATGCCTATATCGCCAACTTCTGAATTTTGTCCCATTAACACTGTGCAGTCTTGTGTAATTCTAAGATAACTTTAAGCAAACATTTTCTAGTATTTGTTTGGTTGGTTGGTTTGGTTTTTATAATTGTTCTCAGATGGGAGATTTGTTCCACATATCTTAACAATAATCAAAGCAGTAGTTTCTATTATTAATTTTGTAATTTTCATTATTATAAATATTTACTATATTCATTTGTATATTCTAATAAGGTATATATAAGGCATATAGGTATATAAAACAAACTATGTACCATTCACCCAGCTTAAAAAACAGAATTCTGCTTCTGTTTTCCTTCTAAGCTGTACAACTAATCCTCTCTTTCCTACCCTAGGGTAAACACTATTCTGAATGTTGTGCTTATTATTTCTTTGTTTTTTTTTTTATTATAGCTTTGATTCACATTGATGTTTTCTTCAGACACATATTACTAAGTTATGCATGTCTTGGGACTTTGCATGAATATTATCCTATTGTAGTATGCATAACTATGGCACCTACAGGTGTCCAACCATAATCGTTAGAGCCTGGAAAAAGGGACTTGGCAGATGTAATTAAAGTTACAACCTTAATCTGAGATGGGCAAGTTAACCTTGAACATCCTTGTGGGCCCAGTTTAATCATGTGAGACCTTGGAAGCAGTCCTTTCCCTGCTATAGTGAAGATGTGATGAGAGAAAGGTAAGTAAGATGTTATGTCCCTACCTATGAAGATGGAGAAAAGACACTATGAGCCATGGAATGAGGCAATTTCTAAAACGTGGAAAAAGCAACAAAACAGATTTTCCTTGGAGCACCCAGAATGAAATACAGCCCTGCAGATTCTTTGATTTTAACACAGTGAAGAATTTTAACTGTGTAGAATTTCTAACAAAAAGAACTGTGAAATAATTTGTGTTGTTTTAATTCACTAAGTTTGTCATAATTTGTTATGGCAGCAAAAGTAATACACCTACTTTATGTATTTTTTTGCAACTTGTTCTTTTCACTCAAGATTATTTTTTATAGGTACCCATGTTAACACAACTACTGTATTTCATTGTTTTTTATACTGATTTATTCTGTTCTATTGCACAAATACACTACAATTTACATATCTATTTTCTTATTAATGGTTACTTTAGTATTTTCTTTTTAAATGGCTATTATAATCAGCAAACCCACTTCTGGGTATTTATCCAAAAACCCTGAAATCAGGATCTTGGAAGATACATTTGCACACCCATGTTTATTGCAGCATTGTTCACAATAGCCAAGATGAGGGGACAATCTAGATATCCACCAATGGATGAAAGGATAAAGAAATATTTACAGTGGAATATTAATCAGCCTTAAAAAGGAAAAAAATCCAGAAATATGCAACAACATAGATGAACCCAGATGACATTATGCTAAGTGAAATAAGCCAAATATTGCACTTATATGAGGCATTCATATAATAAAGTCAAATTAATAGAAGCAGAGAGTAGAATGGTAGTTATTAGGAGCTGAGGGGAGGCAGGAATGGGAAGTTGCTATTCAATGGGTATACAGTTTCAGTTATGCAAGATGAGTAAGTTCCAGAGATCTACTGTACATCATACATATAGTTAACAGTATTGTATTGTACACTTAAAATTTTGGTGAGAAAATAGATCTTGTGTCAAAAGTTCTCACCAAAATAAAATAAATTCAATTAAAGCATATAGAGAATGTACTTTATGTGTTTTGTGGTGCAGATAAGCAAGAATTCCAACCCCTTCAGGGTGTATTTAGTAAGTCATTTTGCTTAGTCACAGTATAAGCATAACAAAGGTTTATGATAATCAACATGAAAGCAAAAATGTACAGAATTAAAAGCAAACATAAAATAGAAATTAGTAACAAAGGCAGATGTTGGTCACCGCCAAGCTTTATAAAATAAGACCTGCTTATCATAGTAAAAAGAGGATAAAATAAATATTACTTGAAATAAAAACTGGTAATTTCACTCACTAAAATCTTAAATACATATATATGTATAGGAAAATATTCACAGGCATATTATATTTTTTCATGAATGCAAGGTTAGTTTAATATTTGAAAGTGCGGTTAAGCACAATAGCTGAAAGAAAACTCACCATCTTAAGATATGTAGAAAAATATCTTAAAGTCAACAGTGATTCATAAAAATTATTTTAGAAATTTGGCACTGAAAGTAGAGGAAGAAGATTTAAAGTAACGGCCCTACAGTCTATTTTTTTATTATTTTTTAATAGGTGATGATGCAAGGCAATTAGGTATAATCACCTTGTCAACTAAAACTTCTTTCAGTAAACAGATTAATGATATTTGCTAGAAAGGAGAAATCATGTCTCTCTAACACTCTTAGCAGTGTTGCTGGCTAAGGATTTTCTAGAGTAAATAGAACACAGGATCTATGAGGTATGGCTTCTGAAAACAGCCATGTAGACAAACAAGTCCCAGAGTTATAAAACAAAGTAGTTACATAATTAAATCTCCCAAGATAATCTTAAATATTAAGAAAAAAAATCATCGAAATTGATTACTGTATTAGCTTCTATGGCAATCACAATCTTGGTGGCTAAACTATGACAGCAATTTATTCTCTCATAGCTCCTGAGGATAAAATTCCAAAATCCATTTTACTGTGCTGAAATCAGTGTGTATCATCAGCAGGGCCACAGTCTCTGCTGAGCCTTTAGGGTAGAATCTTACTGCCCTGGTGGCTGTAAGCATTCCCTTGCCTTTGGTCACATCACTCCAATCTATCTCTCTGGTCACATTATCTCTTCCTATTCTTTTGATCACGTCAAATCTTCTACTGCCTCCCTCTTACAAGGATGCAAGTGATTACCCAGATAATCCAGGATAATTTCTTCATCTCAAGTCCTTAATGTAATGATCTAGTCAGTCTTTTTTTTTCCCCTCATATAAATTAATATTCACAGGTTCCAGAGATTTGGACATAAATATTGTTTGGAGGGCCACTATTCAGTCTACCATACTGATTTTACTTTAGCTCATTATTATAAAGACTCTGATATGAAGACGACTTCTCCAAGACACTGGGTTGATTATATATCCACATGTACAAAATGAAACAAATACTTAATAGCATTCAGAAATATTAACTCCAAGTGAAGTGTGATATTAGATATAAAACAATATATAAATTTTCCTAGATGATTTTATACACACACACCTCAGATAGGGAAAGCAAAAATTTTTTACAGGTCATCAAACCCAACAATCCTAAAGGAAAAGATTTACCAATTAGATATTATTCACAATGGGAACTTCTGCTTATTAAAAAACAAAACAAAAAAAAAATTTGAGTTAGAAAATAAGCCACAGAATGGAAAATGATATTTAAAACATATAACCAATAAGGGTTATGTTTTTCATATACAGTATATAAAAAGAACTCACAACTGAGTAAAAAAAATTTAAAAATCACCCAACCCATTATATAAATGGTCAAAATTAAATTTAAACAACTAATGGAATAAAAAAGATATACAAATAAGCAATAAACTTATTTATGGAAAGATGCTAAACCATATTGTTCATCATACAAATGCTAAATAAAACAAATGTAAAACAACCACAACCACAGCTCTGCATGGCTAAAATATAAAAGCCCAAGAATACCAAATGTTGACAAAGAAATGATGCAACCAGAACTCGCATACACTGCTTTTGAGAGTCGAAAATGTTAAAAATTCACCAGAAAATGTTTTTTCCATATCTACTAAAGATCAACACACACATGCACTAATAACAAGCACTTCTACCCTAGGTATATACCTAACAGAGTTGCATGCGCATATATACCAAATTTATGCACTTGTCCCAAACTAAAACAAATCCAAAATCCCACCATATATAAAAAAAAATTATTACAGTTTATTAATTCAAAAGAATACTATGGAACAATGTAAATAAAGGAGAGTCAGCTACCAGGAACAGTAATGAATGGATCTCACAAACAACAATGAATGAAAAAAAGCAACACAAAATCATATATACTCTATGATCCATTTATATAAATTATAAAACCAGGCAAAACTAGCAATATATGTTAAAAAGTGAAAACAGCACTTACCTTGGAAAAGATACTTTAAATAGTGACTAAGTGGCACATGACAGGAGCTTTGAGACATAAATATTCTATTAATTTAGATGGTGAAAGCAAGTTTATATCCACATACAATGTATTTAATTTACTACATGTATGTTATACTTATATGCATTTTAAAGAGAAATTTCATTTTATTTTATTTAACATTTCTGCTAATATTTTAGTAGGAGGGATTTTGAGCGTATTTATTCTGGCATTTATCCATTCAGTAAGACAATAAAGACATTAAAGCGATGCATTTCTATTATAACGTAGAAAGTAAAATGCTTACATGTGTATCCTCACTTCTCTTTCTTTCTGTCTCACACACACACACACACACACACACAAACACACACACACACACCAATTTCTAATTTAGTCCCCTCCAGAAATGGATTTTTTTTTTTTTTTACCATTTTGCTTACTGTAAAATGTAAATTCTCTTTCAAGATAAAAGTGAAAAGAAACACTTGAGGGAGTAATTACAGAAAAAAAAATATCTCAATTTTGCAGGAAGGTAATTTATAATCTTAATTAACTTACATTTTCATAATGTTTCTATTGATTTCAGCCTGGGCTCTCAGAAGCATAACACAAAATAGTAGTTCTAATTTACTTGCACATTTACATTTAACAAAAATATAATATACCTAACCTTATATCCCTAGGTAAATAGTCATGTTTGATTTTTATTTCTATGCATTACACTCTTCCAGGTAAAAACTGATTAAATGGGCTTGTTAGTTTCAATTATTCTGCTATGTGCTGAACTGAAGCTTGCTTTCACTTACTTTTAAAACCACAAAACATGAAAGGGAAAATATATTCTTCAAGTAGTATTCAGAATAATTTAGTAAACACAGAATATTATTTTATGCTTGTAAGGCACCACAAGCAAATTTAAAATCATTTTTAACATAGCATAAAGCAGTTCAATTACTGTAGTTAGGACTAAGATGAGGATAAAGAAAACAGCAAACAATTTAAAGTATTAAATTACACACACTAAATCACAGAGGCCTTTATAAAACACAATTCTCTCAGTGCCTAAGTCTCTGGAATTAAGTTAACCCACCCAAGAAAACAAATTTTTTTCAGAAGCATTAGAAATGCTAGTTTTTATTTCAGAATTTTTCATGGGCCTGAATTTTTTTGTATTATTTCTTTCTTCCTCAGTCAAATGTTTGAGATAAATATGTATTATCTTCCCTTCATGGAAAGGCCACCGAGACGCTAAGTATAAATTTTAAGTACAGTAACACCAAGTGTTTAAGCTGGAATTCCAACCTCGGTATATTTAACCCCGGGTCTTTCGTGCTGGTTAAAACACATGTTATCGGGGGCCTGGGCGGCTCAGTCAGTTAAGCGTCAGGATCCAGGGTCCTGGGATGGAGCCACACATCAGACTCCCTGCTTAGCACGGAGTCTGCTTCTCCCTCTGCCCCCCCCCCCTGCTCATTCTCTCTCTCTCAAAAATAATAAAATAAAAGCTTTTAAAAAAAACACGTTTTCTTTGGTAAGCTATTAATAAATTCCCAATTTGTCCACATTTCTGCCTTTCTGTGTAATTTACCTTAAAAAGATGGAAATGACAAAAGCCACCTACCTCAAGATCCAGGAGAGCTCATAAACTGCAGAGCGTCCTCAAGAGAAAAGCCGGGAAATTGACCAAGGCCGCGCCTCAGCCCAGAGGAGCCAGGGAGGCAAGGTCAGCTGAGCGCCTACACGGCTCCCTTCCAGGCCTCAGCCTCCAGCAGGTCTGTCTGTGCTTTGGTTCTTCGTGGCAGCATACTGCCTTCTCCCACTGACTCAAATGTGAGGAGACCCTGACTGGGTCTCTCTCCACTGGCTCTGAGTGACTACAAAAGCCCCGTGTGGAGCCCGTCAGGTGGGAGTCCTGGCCCTCCTCTCACCCAGGCTGTGGGAAACCTGGCTTTGGCTAAGCTCCGCTCTGGACCCCTCTTGAGGCTCGGCTCACCCGCGTGCTGCCAGCAAGGCGAGGCTTCCAGTCAAGTCACCATGGGAGTTGTTCTAAGAGGTATTCAGGAGCACGTGACTGCTGGTTGACTCAAGCTAGATCCGGGCAATTTGAGGCTCTTCGCCCCCCTCCCCTGTCTTGGACTATAGGCTCCGCCCCCTAGTTTCCGCTGTGAAATTGCTTCGAATCGCTTACCCTTGGGAGAGCCAAGTGTTGTTGGGACCACCTGGCAGATACAGGTGGCTGAACCACGTTAAGCCCTCTACATAAACTTTGAGATTCTGGAAGGTGCTCGCGAGATCTACTCACCAAGGACAAGGCTCCCAAGTAAGTTCCCGTGCTTGTTACTGCCGCCTAGTCTAGAATGGTCTGTTTCTTTCTTCAGTCTCTCTCTGCCCACTGTGTATGGCCGCCAGTTTGTGAACTTACAGAATCCCCTCATGTTGTCCCTCACCAGTAGGGAATGAGGCCACACAAATGGGGCAGGTGCTGCTGGGACCCTCCACCTCAAAGCTTACCCAAGTGGCCTATGACTGTCAATAAAGGCTGTCAAAAAAAAAAAAAAAAAAAAAGATCCAGAAAAAAACAAAAATAACTCTTTCAACCTGTTATTTTTTTAACAGAAAAATTGGGAAAATAAATAATCCTTTCACTTCAGAAGTTTGCGGACACAATAAAATACAGTTGACAGTGAAATGTAAATGTTAAATTTATGAGTCCTAAAGGAAAAAAAATAACGAAAACTTATTTCTAGTAAGCCTGGTGAGTTAAGGGTCACTCAGGAGTCCTGTTCACTTGTAGGTTCTGTTATTTATAAGATCTGTGACTTTGGGTGAGATATTTAACTTCTCTGGGAAATGTACTTAATGATAGGGTTGTTAAGACTATAAAATTAATTAATATTTGTAACTTAAATTAGTGCCTGCGACAAGATAACTGCTATATATAGCAGTTATTATTGTAATTAGTCTGTTTTCAAAATACATTATAAAGTGGGAGGAAAATAAAGCTTATTCTATTTAAAAGGAGAAAACTCATGGAAAAGGTCTGGGATCAGGTCTTTTATCCATTTGTACTGCTCTGTGACCTTGGTTAAGGCATAATTCTCTGAGGCCTAATTTCTGCATCTGTGAGAAAAGTGTAATTTCAGAGGACCTTTAAGATGGTTGTATTTAATAATAATTTTTTTAAATGAAAGAATTAGAATGTTATTCAATTTTGTCTCTGGTACCAATTTACCACTTTTCTACAGGTAAAAGGAAGTTTTTAAAAAATGGATAAAATCAATATTCAGCTATGCTATCAAGAATGCTCTTACATGCTCAATTTTCAGTTTCTTTCCTAATTAAACCCTAATCTGACTGAGAGATTTAATATAAAAGGTAGGGGAGAAATAAAAACCTCATTATTTTATAAAACTCAGAAGACAGTGCAAAAGTGATAATCAGTACACTAATTATATTGGTCATAGCAAAAAATAATAGTGAATTGTAGCTAAATTATAGATCAAATAATTACAGTTGGCTTATAGAAAAAAATGAATTACTTTTAGATTGTGCTAACAGGAATGATATAAACTGCTATGGGTAAGGAAGCTACAGTCAGCTCTCATTCTTGCAGTAATTACCTTTTATAAAAGTGCCTTGACACTGAGTGAATACTGAACCATTTTTCCAGCAGAACATATAGGGTTAGATTACTATAAGCCTTTGGCCATAACTTTTTTTTTTTTACCAACTAATCAATACATAACTTTGTTTTATGTGTGTTTCTGTTTAAAAAAAAACCAACTTATTTTTTTTTTTTTTTAAGATTTTATTTATTTGGAGAGAGAGAGAGAGAGCACAAGCAGGGCGAGCAGCAGGCAGAGGGAGAAGCAGGCTTCCCGCTGAGCAAGGAGCCCCATGAGGGACTCGATCCCAGAATCCTAGGATCATGACCTGAGTTGAAGGCAGACACTTAACTGGCTGAGCCACCCAGGTGTCCCCAAAAGAACTTATATTTAATACATACTTTTATTCATTAACAATGAACTCATTTCCAACAGTTCTATAATTCATGCTTCAAGCTTATCTTAGACATGTCTTTTCTCTGTAAGGTGCACCACAACCTTCTTAGGAACACTGGACAGTATCTTAGTACTATATTTGGGAACCATTTTAAACAGTGAAACACCAAAAAAAAAAAAAAAAGAAAAGAAAAGAAAGAAAGAAAAAGTAAAAATATGGCATGAGATAGACTGCAGAAGGGACACTTGTGTACAGTATGAGAGGATCACCTTGTTCCACTTCATCTGGGAATACAGCATGAGGTGACTCAAAATTTTCAAACAGGTATGTCCGTGAATGACTAAAAATGCATTAAGAACGCATTGTGGGTTACAGAGAGATTGTAGCAGGTGGGCAGATTTGCAAATATGGGATCTGCTAATAATGAGGTTACACTATATTTTCCGCCATGTTCTGGTTCTGACTTCAAAGAGGTTTAAAAAAAAAGATACTGTTTCACTCTTGCCTATTCTAGATATTTTTTGCAGACACATAAACATAAAGCTAAGCCATAAATGTAGTATATAAACATAACTATAATATATAAATATAAAGCTAAGTCAAAAATACTCATTACCCCGTTAAGCCATTTATGCCCAGGTCTTCAGACTTGTTATTTTGCCATTTTACTAAGATGAACATTGACTCTCCTCTAAGAATTTTGTTTTGGTTCACACCTGTGAATTTCAGGATCTTGAGCTGCCTTCTGTGGAGTAACCCACTTAAGCTTTCACTACCAGTTCTTCAGCTAAAGCCACGTGATGACTTCTCAGAATATACAGCCTCTACATAGGTATTCCATTCAATATGCAAAAGGGAGGAGAACTTATATGGTAGTCATGTAAATATCCACGCCATAGATTCCCCCAATCACTTATGCCTTAAATTATTTCCTGCTTAAAACATTTGATCTTTCATCTTTACCATATGAATCTGGAAAATAAACCAGGTAGGCTATGGCACTTGGCATCTTCTGCCCACTCCTCTGACCTTGATAATTCTTGTGTATTGGTACCATGAACAAATAAATACACAAACAGAATACATACCAAGAGTTTCATGGGGTAATTTTAATTATTAAATTTCTATTACCTTAGTCATAATTATTGATTGATATGGCTAAGTAGAAGACTGTACTCATGAATATCATTTGGAAGTGATAATATAATTTTATGGTTACATTTGTTTAAAAAAAAAAAATACAACTTAAGTCTTTTCATTGAAAAGACCTAAAAATAATCACCAAATCTCTAAGAATGATATTTGGAGTGCCAAGATTGTGGTTTCTAAAATAGCATTTTAAAAGAGATTTGTTTACCTCAAGCTAATGAGAATATTCTACTGTGTTAACTTAGAGAATGTATAAACCTTTCTGTTTCAGATTTGGGCCTGCAATACTGCCGAAAGTGATTTTTTTGTGTGTATAGTGTCAAGTATGGGTAATGATATATTGTTTCCCATATCAATATTCAACTGATCATGTACACTTTAATGAAAACACTAGTAGTCAAAAAAGACATGACTAACAAGCAAATCTGTTTTTGTATGACATGTGAGCTAAGAAGATTTTTTACATTTTTAAATAGTTGGAAAAAATAAAAAGGATAATATATGGTGACATGAAAATTGTATGACTCAATTTCAGTGTTCATTAATACAGTTTTATTGAAGCACAACCATGACCATTTGTTGACATCTTTTGATGTTTTTAGGTGGAATTGAATAGTTGCAATAGAGTCAAAATCAAAAATTTTGTGACAAATTGACAAAAATCAAGTGACTATATATGATAGGGTAATTTCCTGAACTCTCTAGGTGACTCATTATTCTATGGGCTTATCTTCACACCAAAAACACACTCAGCTAACTACCATAACTTACAAATTACCTTGATATTTCAAAGTATAATTTCTCCATTTGTGTTGGACATAGCTATATTAGGCTCTTGCTGTTTTGTATCTTTTACAAATTTTAGTATAAACATATTAATTTCCACACAATGTAGCTCCTGAATTTTGATTAGGATTGCATTGAAGTATATAGATCAATGGGAGAGAAGTTATATATTTGTGATAATGAGATTTCCAATGCATAAATATGAAATACCTTTTATTAATTTAGTTTCCTTTTTAAATTTCTCTCAGTAGTGTTTAAAAATTTTGGTGTATATATCTTCTGTATCTTTTATTGTGTTAGTTTATATATTTGATGTATTTTTATTTCATGATAATATGTTAACATACATATATATGGGAAAGTAGTTTATGTAGAAATTTCTTTAAATTTCCTATGTACACAATATTGTTGCCTGTAAATACTGACCATTTTTATTTCCTTATTCCAACACTAATAATTTTTATTTCATTTCCTTACCTTTGTTGAAATAACTTTCTTCGTTCCACATGGAGCCACTACTGCCCGGGATGCCATGTCAGCAAAGTGAAACAACATCCCATGTCCTTTTAAATGTTCTCTCTGACCAGAAACACAGTATATCCAGGGCACCTATCCCCAAACGCCAAGCCAGCTCTGGGCCTTCTCACCCCAAACAAGATTTACTATGGCCCTAGCCAATCAGTTATTTTCTATTTTTCTCTTCTTTATTCTTTATTCTTTTTCCTATAAAATCTTCCTGCCTTTCACTCCATTTTGCAGTTATCCAAGAGAAGACAATCCACTTCATGAAGTGTTAAATGAAGTTTATTTGTATGACCTAGATTGTTTCCTTTAATCACTTTTAACAGTTTTTGCTGACAAGGAATGGGATCTGAAGCTGAGTGCGAATGGCATGCAGGACAAGTTGCACAGGCCAGGCACCCATGGAAGCCTTTGAATTCACTCCTCCTCTAGTCTTTACCAAGGCCATGGGTAAGTCACTGTCAGATTTGAGCTCCGCCCCTTTGCATGCAGCTCTCTGATCCAAACTTTATTTAAAAAACATATGTAAGGGGTGGCAGCCGTTGGGAGACTCACAATGCCTTGAGCTAGGTAAACAGCATAAAATGCTGCGGAAGTTGGAGAAATAGATTAAGACAACAGATTTGGACTGTTTTGAACATTAAAATCAAAATCTTAATAGGCATAGGTTGGACTATTAAATTCCATTGGGCATCTGTCACTATAAAGAAATGTTCAAGTGAAAGTTGTAATAGATCTATTGCTAATGGTAATCTTGGAAGCTAAAGCTGCAAAATTGGTGGGTGTGAATCAAGCACTTAAAAGCTGTTAGAGTACTGTCTACCTAATTCAAAGACTCCCATGGTAAGGTAAGTTGGTCATGGGATGACTTAGATTGGCACTAGGTCACCTGCCAACCTTGAGAAAATTCCCATGCAATGAGGTACACTGTAAAACACCACAAAATACCCAATCCAGCAGCACATCCCCCTTAGGTGTTAATTTGGCTCCAAGGAAGTTTAGCTGAAGAAATGGGGTCCTCAAGTTTCATAGAATTGAGCATGCCCCCTGCTTATTTTATGTTTAAGAACTATAGTCACAGGATTTGTGGACATCTACAAGAATGGTAAAATCTTACTAAGACAACCTAGAATTACAATGGCTACTATGGGAAGTGTTCCAGTTAGATAAAATCGTTCATTTGAGAAGTTTAGTTCAAAGCAAGTGTTCCTAAATCAAACAAACAGAATGGGATATCTATTTTAATTGGCATGAAGAAACGCCCAAAAGTCTCCAAGATTCCAAAATAGCTTTGTCGAAAGATTCATTGTATAAAGCTAATAAAAAATTAAATACACAAGAGGTACCTAAGTATAGTCTTATAAGACTGAAGTGACTCCTGCCGCTCCCCTTTATCCTTCTTTTCCTAAGTACTCACAGTCTTCCAGTCCTCTATCTGACTTGCCTTTCCACTTTGAAGGGACCACAAGACCATAAACAGAAGTCTACCAAGTTAAAGGTCTTACAACTGCACAGCTCCAAGGCCTTAAAGCTAAAGCAACACCTAGGCCTCCCCTGTTTCACCCTCCTAGGGGTCCATCATCAGAACACTGGCCCAGAAATCAGTGTCTCACTTGCAGTCAACTGGGACACTGGAAAAAACATAGTGTCCTTGAAGGTTTTGTGAAAATTCTTCCACACCAACTCGAATGCCCCATATCTACTCTCCAAGAAGGGCCCCCATTAAGAGCCCTTTCCAGAATTGACGGGATCTCAAAGGATTCTCCAGTCAACTTCTACTAGTTATTCCCTTAAACAGCCAAGGGGAAAGTAAAATTAATGGAAAATCTTGCCAAATTCTGGCAGATACCAAAGCTATATGCTCTACTTTAAACCCCACTCACTCCAGAGTCCACAGATGGGATCCTAGCAGAAGCCAGTGATGGGTAAGATTTCTTACTAGAGTTAGTTCTTTCAGGTTTCTGCAATGCCTAGTCAAGAAAGGAAGGTAAATTTCATGATACTCATGCCTTTCCAAATCCAGTCTGGATTTGGTTTTGGGGTGCTTACTGGTTATTGATCCTTACTGTCTTAGGGGCAGCAATTGCCTTCTTGTTTGTCTCATTTTGTGTTCTGAGAATTTGACTTGGCTTTCTGCCTGCCTGGGGCATGCAGGTTTTGGTTCTTGCATAGGCAAGCAGTTCAACCATCAGGATGAGGAACCAAAATTATGGTCACACAGAAATGTGGGTTGCATGTGACTAGAGAGGACTAGAAAGAAATGTGGGTAGTACTCCATTTATCCTACTGACTGTTGCCAGCTCTCAGGGGGTCTTAAGTCTTTCATTTTTAGGAGGGAGGTATTTTTGGGAGTGGATCTCAGGGGAATAGTATCATTCTCACCCTCTTAGGGAATGCCTCCTTTATCTATGGAGTTGTTCAGTACTTCCATGAATATTCATTTTTTTGTAGTGGCTAAAACCTGGCAAGGTATTTGAAAGGATTTTTTTAAAGTTAACTCTATGGTCAAATGTTGTCCAAATTGGAAGCTAGTATTCAGATCCTGATAGGATTTTCTTTTTTTAGGCTTTCTCCCCTAAGTTAAATGGAACTATCTGCCCAAAGGGAAAGAAAAACATTTCAAAGGTAAACAGCTCTAAATCTAGAACATAATGAACTTTGTGATTTCTGTCTTACTCAGCAAACCGAAAGTTGGATAACTCTCAAGTTTCTATAAATACTCCACTTGACCAGAAATGCAGGATATCCAGTCAGTCATTTCCCAAATTCTAAGCCAACTCTGGGCCTTCTCACCTCAAACAAGGCTGACTATGTGACCCCAGCCAATTTGATATTTTCTTTTTTTTTTTCTCTTCCTTGTTCTTTATTTTTTGTCCTATAAAAGCTTTCTGCCTTCTGTGTCATTTTCCAGTTCTCCAAAAGGGGATTATTCACTTCATGAAAGTTTGTTTCATTCACCTAAATTGTTTTCTTTATTTAACACCTTATTATTCTGACTAATATCTTTAGAGCATCACAAATATAGTGAGTATCTCCTTCTCATTCCTATGCCAGGGCTAAAGTTTTCCATATATTGATATTTTTTATTTGTTTTGTTGTAGGGACCATTTATGAAATTGAGAACGGTCCCTTCTATTCTTGTCTTTCTAGCAGCTTTAATTACAAATTGATGTTAATTTTAATACCATTTTTCACCTATTGCTATGCTTATGATTTTTCTCCTTTTTACATTAGTGTTGTGAATTTTGTTTTTAAATATCACACACATATCATGCAAACTAACTTACCTAAACTCAAAACCAAGATTATAAGATAATCAAGTAAATGAGTGCAGAGAAATCTTGATACTTCTAACCATTGGTAGCTCATTGCATTACACCTTAAGAATAGTTTCCTTAGGAAACAGTCAACAAAACCAAAAGACAACTGACAGAATGGGAGAAGATATTTGCAAATGACATATCAGATAAAGGGCTAGTATCCAAAATCTATAAAGAACTCATCAAACTCAACACCAAAAGAACAAAGAATCCAATCAAGAAATGGGCAGAAGACATGAACAGACATTTTTCCAAAGAAGACATCCAAACGGCCAACAGACACATGAAAAAGTGTTCAATATCGCTCGGCATCAGGGAAATCCAAATCAAAACCTCAATGAGCTACCACCTCACACCAGTCAGAATGGCTAAAATTAACAAGTCAGGAAATGACAGATGTTGGCGGGGATGCGGAGAAAGGGGAACCCTCCTACACTGTTGGTGGGAATGCAAGCTGGTGCAGCCACTCTGGAAGACAGTATGGAGGTTCCTCAAAAAGTTGAAAATAGAGCTACCATATGATCCAGCAACTGCACTCCTGGGTATTTACCCCAAAGATACAAAAGTAGGGACCCGAAAGGGTACGTGCACCCCGATGTTTATAGCAGCAATGTCCACAATAGCCAAACTGTGGAAAGAGCCAAGATGTCCATCAACAGATGAATGGATAAAGAAGATGTGGTATATATATACAATGGAATATTATGCAGCCATCAAAAGGAATGAGATCTTGCCATTTGCAACGACATGGATGGAACTGGAGGGTATTATGCTGAGCGAAATAAGTCAAACAGAGAAAGACATGTATCATATGACCTCACTGATATGAGGAATTCTTAATCTCAGGAAACAAACTGAGGGTTGCTGGAGTGGGGGTGGGGTGGGAGGGATGGGGTGACTGGGCGATGGACACTGGGGAGGGTATGTGTTCTGGTAAGCGCTGTGAATTGTGCAAGACTGTTGAATCTCAGATCTGTACCTCTGAAACAAATAATGCAATATATGTTAAGAAAGAAAAAAAGAAGAAGAATGTAGCAGGAGGGGAAGAATGAAGGGGGGGAAATCGGAGGGGGAGAAGAACCATGAGAGACGATGGACTCTGAAAAACAAACTGAGGGTTCTAGAGGGGAGGGGGTTGGGAGGATGGGTTAGCCTGGTGATGGGTATTGAGGAGGGCACGTTCTGCATGGAGCACTGGGTGTTATGCACAAACAATGAATCATGGAACACTATATCTAAAACTAATGACGTAATGTATGGGGATTAACATAACAATAAAAAAATTTAAAAAAATAAATAAAAATAAGCCAGAGAGAAAAAAAAAAAAAAAAAAAAGAATAGTTTCCTTAGAAGATAGAAAGGTATGTAAGGTTTTAACATGCTGATTTTAGGTCTTCCAAAGGGCATATCACACCTATGTACTTAGAGCTGTCTCTTTTTCTTATTGTACCAAAGGTCATTTTTGTCATATTATCTGATTAATCTCTTAGATTTATTTGTGGACAGATTGAAATTAGTTAAATAAAATAAGAAGAGTCACTACTAATCCCTTAAAATGGTAAAAATGTCAATTTACCTACTTGAGTAGGTGTTACCTGATAGGATTGGACAATGCAGGAGTTATAAAGATAGTTCGTAATAGGACCAAAAGACCTAGAATTAGTCTTGAGTTGTTATTTTTTTAAAGATCCCCAAGAGAATTTTATTTGTAGATCATGCATTCAAAAAATAATTTTCACACCTATTTTGTACCCACAACTCTTCTAATCACTAGGTATACAACAGTGAAAAAAAACATGACCATCTCGTAGGGCTTAGAGTCTGGACATAGATATTATATATCTTTATATATCTTCTACATCAAACTTCATACCTCAACTTTATATTTCTAAATTCCAAATCTTAAATGTTACCATTTAATAAAAGGTTTTAAAAGATCAATCCATTCATGGAAAAAGGCACTTGTTTCTATAGATAAATTCAATATTCAACAAAAAATATCTTCTTTATTATGTTCCTCAGAGAAATTATAATCTCCAAAATTTCACATCCCTTTCTTCTTGTTTATTAAATTCAAAGGGTTTGTATCAAATGAAAGAAGGCCTTATCAAATATTATTCATGTATGAAAGAGCCCAAAAATGCTTCTCAGATCCCAGCACTGTAATATGATATAAAACCATACACATGCCAGGAAGTATCAGAGGTCAAACAAGAGACAAAGAAAACAACAGGCAGTCCTAGTTTTGCATGGTCCTGATATATCCAAATTGTGATTACCATGATTTAGTTATATAATACCAGTCCCCCAACAACAGAGTTGATTTCAGTCACCACAGAATATTAACTAAGTAACTGCATGAAATATGTACTTGCTGCTAACTCTTCAGTTCACAAATCACTATATAAATAACACATGTGCATTCAAATCCATGCTCAGTGTTACTACTTTTTTCAGTCCGTTGGTGATTGTTTACCACTCATCTGTTACTCAGTGTATGCACAGAAACAAAGGATGTAGTTTTGTTGCCTCCCTGTCTTTAAGTGATAAAGCCATGCACCATTTTTTTTAAAAAATGGATAAATGAAAGAGGGAATTAATCAACAGGGATAAACGTATGGCAGAGAAACAAAATGTGAAAATGCTGGAAGGGAAATTAGAATCTATTATGAATAGAAACATTGAAGAAATAGCTGGCCATGGGGATACAGACATGCAGTCCTTTGAGAGACTCCTGATATGCAGCCAGAGAAACTTAATTAAGGTAAACTTATTGGCATAAAAGAGGTACATGATTGGGACAAAACGGATGAAGGTATTTCATAAGTGATGCTTGAAAAAACTTAATAGTAAAGAAATTTCATAGATGTTTTACAATATTGAAAGTGCAAAGGATAAAATCTTGGGATGTGATCCACATTTAGAATGAGTTTGACAACATGCTAATGCATAGAAAAAGATGTTCACTCTGTACAGTAAAATATATGTGAAGAAAAAGGCAAGCATTATTTGAACTGTATTTAAAGTTTTATGCAAGTAATAGAATAGTAATCAAATGATTAGTATTTCCCATATTTTAAATTAAAATATATTTAGGGGCACTTGGGTGGCTCAGTCAGTTAAGCATCTGCCTTCGGCTCAGATCATGATCCCAGGGTTCTGGGATCGAGCCCTGCATTGGGCTCCCTGCTTAGTCGGGAGTCAGCTTCTGCTGCTGCCCCTCCCCTCTGCTCATGCTCTCTCTCTCGCACTCTCCCTAAAATAAATAAAATCTTAAAAAACAAAAAACACATATATTTAACTTTTGTCCCCTGTTCTAGCACAGAACTCCTAAAACCCTTAGGATATCCTGAGTAATTAAGAGCATTTTTTGTTATTCATAATGAGCTGCCTATGATCGTAACTGAGATTGTGTTAAGGAGGAACTTGGGGCCCCTAGATAGCCTCAGGGTAAGGTTGGTAACCAGAAAGGTCGAGTGATTAGAGGATTGGAACTGTGAGCCCCAGCCACCAAAATCCAGGAAGAAGAGAGGGGGCTGGAGATTGACACCTATAAAAACTCTGGACCCATGGAGATTCAGAAAGCTTTCTGGATTGGTAAACACATTGAAGTGCTGCCCTCATACCTTGTCCAATGCATCTTTTCAATTAGCTATTCCCAGTTGTATCCTTTACACTAAACTGGTAATCATAAGTAAATACAAGTAAAATGTTTTCCTGAGTTCTGTGAGTCATTCTGGCAAATTACTGAAACTGAAGAGGGGGTTGTGGGAACCCTGAAATCTATATTCATTCAGTCAGAAATATGGGTGGCCCCTGGGACTAAAAACGAGTCTGAAGTGGGCAGTTTTATGGGACTGAGTCCTTACTTTGTGGAGTTTGTGCTAACTCAAGATTGTGTCAGAACTGAATTTGATCATTGGACATCCAATTGGTGTCAAAGAAACGAAGAGTTAATATAAAAACTCCACACAATTTGGTGTCAGCAGTGGTGTCAAGAAAAAAGACATCTCAGTATTAAATAATTATTAGCTTTACTATTGTTTTATTTCATTATAAATGTATGCTGACAGAGAGATTTTAATTTTTTTAAAGATTTATTTATTTATTTTAGAGAGAGAGAGAGCACGTGTGGGAGGGAGGGGCGGAGGGCAGAGGGGGAGAGAGAGTCCCAAGCATACTCTGTGCTGAGCTTGGAGGCTGAAGCGGGGCTCGATATCACAACCCTGATAGCACGACCTGAGCTGAACCCAAGAATCAGAGGCTTAACCGACTGTGCCACCCAGGTGCCCCTAAAGAGTTTTTAGTGTTTTGACAAAATGTTTGGAGGTTACTGAATGATTTTCTTCCCACTGATTAAGATAGCTTTGCATGATTTCAGCTGCAGTCATGTTTTTGTTGTTACTACCATGCAAAGTGAGGACAGACTGTATAAAATTTGCTTTGGTTATTTATCTGTTTGTCTTTGTCCTTTCATAGCAACGCAATAAACCTTAGCTTGTGTGATTTGGATAAAAAGAGCATATCTAAAGAAGAAACACAAGTAAAATCTGAAGTGTTTTAGGGATTCCTCAGTGCTTTGTTATTCCAGATGTAATGAAGAGAGAGGAAGGAAAAATCCCATTTTTGCTGAGAAGTTTAAAGCTCCTGGAGCCCTTGACTCTGGTTTTATTCTGAGTTTACTTTTTGGTCTTGAGGGGTCTAACATTTAACTAGTATTTCAATTTAGTAAGCAAGTATCTGAACAGTATAAATGTATGTTCCTTCTAAAACTATGTTAAGTACCAAATGAAGAACTAATTGCATATATTCAGTGGAACAAACCCAATGTGTCCTTTCAGGTAATTGTTTTGTTAAACTTGATTATCACATTGTGCTAGAACAGTGTGAGATCTAGTAAAAATATTTAAGAGTTTTAACCAAGTCTATTATTAGCAATAGACAACTCAAGATATCTTTGTTAGGAGGCATGGGTCCTCTAGAAATATCATAAAAATTGCTATCTCATCTAAATAGATTAATGTGCTTGAATACCTCCTACCCATTAACTGCTGAAAAGCTGCTATAGTGTAGAATATAACCATACATTTGTTTAAATTAATAAAAATCTATATATAAAACAATAGCAATTTTGTTTTCAGTCCTTTTACAACAGTTAGCATTGTATATCACATATAATTCTGGAACATAGTCAAATAGTCAACTCTCTTCAGAGGACAATAACAGAATTCAAGGTCTTTTTGATATATCATATTCAATGTCCAGTATAAAGTGATAATAAAATAAAAATTAGACATGAAAAGGAACAGGAAGTGTGAACTAGTCAAGGGAAAAGGATGGCAAAAGAGAAAACATGAAGTAACTCATGAAGTTGAATTGAAATTAGCAGAAAGTGTGTTAAACCAGTTATAATAAAAATTTTTTTAAGTATGATGAAAATATGGTCATAAGAATAGATTGGGAATCTCAGTAGAAAAGTAAAAACTGCGGCTCCTGGGTGGCCTAGTCGTTAAGCGTCTGCCTTCGGCTCAGGTCATTATCCCAGGGTCCTGGGATCGAGCCCTGTATCGGGCTCCCTGCTTGATGAGCCTGCTTCTCCCTCTCCCTCTGCTGCTCCCCCTGCTTGTGCTCTCTCTCTCTCTCTCTGTCAAATAAATAAATAAAATCTTTAAAAAAAAAAAAAGTAAAAACTTAGAAAATTAACAGTTTTATAAATGAAAGTTACAGTAGATTAAATGAAAAATTCACTAGATGGATTTAATGGCAGATTATATGTGATAAAAGATTAGGACAGTAAAGGTAAAGATAGATAAAATTACTGAGCTAAAGACCAAAGAGAAAAATTTTGACAAAAAAAATCAAAAAAGCCTCATTAATAAGTAGGCAGTATCAACCTGTCTAACATACATGTAATTTGAACCCTACAGGGAGATAAGAAAGAAAAGGCAGAGGAAAACTTATTTGAAGTAATAAAAATGAAAAACTTTCCAAAATCGATGAATACAAACTTACTGATTCAGTAAACCTCAAACAAAATACAAAAAAGCCATACTTAAGCACAACATAGGCAAACTTCTCAAAACTAAAAACAAAGAGTAAATCTTGAAATAGAGAAATAGATTACACAAAAGAAACAAAAATATTATGACTGACCTTTCATCAAAAGCAATAGAGACAAGAAGTCAATCGAAAAATAGCTTTAAAGCACTAAAACAAAAATAAATATCAACACAGAATTCTGCATTATTAAAAGTATACCTCAAAAATGAAGGTGAAATAAAGACATTTATAAGTGAAGAACAACTGAGAGAATTTCTTACCAGCTACCTGAACAGTGGTTTAGTTGTTACTGCTTGTCACCCATCTGACACTCTTATCTTAGACCTGCCCATTATTACAAATAATATGAACATTTATTCTGCTTAGACAGAAGGTTTCATTTCCTTTCAAATAATAGTACTGAGACAACCACAAATACTGATCCTGAAAGGAAGAAAAGACTAAGCATGATAGAAACAAGGCCAGTTGTTAGAAATTTGGCTGATTAACTTAGATGAGAGCGTTGAGTAGTGCTTGCTATTTAAAAATAGCGGTAACAGGGCTATCTTAAGGCTTAACTGGTCCTGCATTCAGTTTTCATGCTGAGTTTGATGCATTTGAAGATAATAGTAAAAGGTCTCTAAATTTTGGGGAGTGGATTCTGGTTGCTATAATGGAACTTTAGTCTTCTTGAAGTGATTTCCTTTATGTAAAGTTCACATGGGAAATCTTGAAAGAGAAATTGACTCGTTTGGGGGCTCTTACTGCTCTGTAATGGGTTTATGTTAATAGTGAAGGTCAACAATAGAGAAAGAGAAAATGAAGAAAGCTATCTAAATTCTCACAGTCAACCCCACCCCTTAAAAACAGCACTATTTCTTTTATTGAAACAGGGTGAAAATTTAGGTAGGCTATATAATCTTGATAATGGGGTATTGGATACTCCATGTTAAAGTATACTCCTCAAAGAAGATTGTCTGTATGTGAGCCAGCCCCGCATAATCAGAGGACTCTGATTTGTCCCAGCCAGAAAGCAATATGGCTAAAGCTGCTGAGTGAAAGAGTTGTCAAGCCTTAAATAGATTGACCTTGCTGCATGATATAGAGCACTGGGTGGGCTTCTGCCATACAACTAAAAATGGAATATATAACCAAAGCATTGTTTAATGGCATGGAGCAATTCTCTCCCTTCACACCTCCTGATTCCTTTCTCACTCTCTACCTACGTATCTTTCCATCACTTTTGTCCTCATTATTCCTACTTCTTGAGAAGTCCTTTGGAGAATTAACTATTCTTCAATTGATGCTAAATGCAGTAAATTAAATTTCCCTGTCCAATTCATGAACATGGAATTCAAACTTGGTCCCTCCAATACTGCTTCTTGAGATTTGACTCATGTGGAATAATACAACAATTAATTGTGTTATTTATCCTGAAAACTGTTCCAAGACATTTCCATGAATTCCTGTTATTAGATCACATCTTAGATTTCATGTTTTTGTTCCCATTCTGTCTGATACTTGAATATACAGCTTTATTTTGAAATCTCTAGTCTTCCCTTGATCCTTTCTGTGGCTTCTGAAAATAGCAAGAGTTAGTGTCTTTGCTTATAATCAAAGTTAACTGAAACAAAATTCTTATCATTTTTTTCAAAACAGAACTTTTGTTTAGTGGCATAGAGTACAAATGATGTGCTAACATCAAATTATCTCATTCTTTATAATTACTTCTTCTATATAATGTGGTATATTCTGTTTCATGAAAATATCAATTTGGCAAATTTTTAATGAAATTCTATTACATACACTAATCTTTTTTTTTGTCCTTTTCTACAAGCATATATTACATCATTATGAAAGTTAAATGAAATACATTCTTAATACAGGTTGATTCATTCAATATTTACACTTTAAGAAAAGTATTAAAATTAATTCTTAAATAGAAATGTGTCACAATTATATGTCGTCATAGTGGTAAAAAGGAGATATACAATGTAGTTTTGGCATTAGAAAACTCTGGATTTGACTAATGACTAAACTATTCACTTACTGTATAACATTAGTCATTGAAATTAGAGTGTCAGATTTTCAACTACTAAAATGGATAATTATAGGACTTAACCTTGCAGGTTTATCTTTATTAATCTTGTGAAAATTAGATGAAATTATGTATTTAAAGCATTTACCTTATGCCTAGGTAATTATGATTAGATACTATATGTTGACTGCTTTTAGTATGTAGACAGGACATTCCCCTTTACATCCCCATGCCATATGGACATCGTTATTGATATCGACTTTATTTACCATAAAACATATGGAAAATGCAAGTGCCATGAAGTTGAAGCTACAAAATGAAACTGAACAAAAAATTACTGACCAATTTTAGTTGCTTCATGATCTACTTACTTTATATCACTCTTAATATTTGGAATTAATTACAGATATCCTTAGTGTTTCTTACTTTTTACTAATCCTATGTTACACCCTGGAAATATGTGATATGGTTAAATGAACTCTTGTCACAAACTTTTCCTCTTTCTCCAGAGAAAGTGTTACTACTGGGAGCAGTCATTAATGACTTTGGGTATGTATATGGTAAAATCCTGATTATTAAAACTCTGTGACCCCTAACATTAGTCACTTGGTTGCTAAAACATTCTATGCTCATAAGTGGTGACTCCTCTGGAAAAAAAACAAAAAGATTTGTTTCTGCTTAGAGTAGAAAAAGTGTTTTTGTTCTTATTTTGATTTATTTTTGTTTTTTATATTATATTCATAGAAAAAAGACAAGTTTCTCATTAATACATTATAACACATTAATTCAAGCTGATTTAAAGGCTTACTGCTACCACATATAATATAATCATATCAAAAGTGCTAACCTTTTCAAGGAATATAGTTTTTATTTTGAAATAAGTTGTGTTTTAGCATGCATATTTACATTTCATTGGGTTTTTTTAAGATTTTATTTATTTATTTTGACAGAGAGAGACACAGCGAGAGGGAACACAAGCAGGGGGAGTGGGAGAGGGAGAAGCAGGCTTCCTGCTGAACAGGGAGCCCACGATGCGGGGCTCCATCCCAGGACTCTGGGATCATGACCTGAGCCGAAGGCAGATGCTTAACAACTGAGCCACCCAGGCACCCCTACATTTCTTTGTTTTTAATTGATGACTCATATAACTGAACATAAATTTAGGAAGCAACTCATTTTGCTGACTCTTTAACAATACTTCTTAAACACTTTATACAATAAGATGTTTTAAAATAAATTCCATATATTTGATAGGTCAGCTTATTCTGTTTTATATGATAGCATTTCTACTTAATATAAAAGTGCCATATTATCTTCATTCTACAAACAGCAAATATAAGCAAAAGGATTAAGTAATTTTCTAAAGACAAAAAAGGGGGTCAATGTCAGCAATCGGATTAGAGCTAAGTACGCTTTGATTCCCAGGACTGGCTTAAGATGATTAAAAATGCCTCTTTCAGTCTGACTTCAATAATTAGTTAGAAGTTAGGTCTTCCAATTGAAAACTTAAAACCTGGTGTTTTGCTTATTCTAAGAAACACTAAGAATTCACCAAATATTTAATAAACCAAATGGGAAATTTGAAAGATAAGTTAATGTTTTTATCTGTTTAGATATTTTCTATCTATATTTTCCTTTTCTCTTATTTCCACTTACTTACTTTATGAACAAAACTTATCTCCATTATCAAAATATAGTCTGAAATCTTTCACTTCACTCGTCCTCATGATACCTTCTTCACCAAAGCATCACTTCACATGCGTCGCTTACATATATGAACTTACCACCACTTTTGACCCATTTAACAACCAGAATGTACTTTTCAAAAATTGTATTCGGTCCTACCATTTTGGGGTTTGAAACACTAGTATTCCTCAGTGCAATTTCAACATTTTAACTTCAGGATTTTTGCATTTGTGCCCTCCTTAAATTGGGCTTCTTCAAACTTAACTAATGATTTTTTATAACTCCACCCTGAACAATGCTATATATATGTTTAGAAACTTTCAACAATCATTCAATACTGTTAGCATGCTCATTCACTTCCATCTCATGTTCCTGCTTTATTTTCCTCATAACAGTTATCACTATGAGAAACAACTGGTATATTTATTTCCTTGTTGATTCCTGTTCCCTCTACTCACACAGCAGAACCAGAAAACAGGAATTAATACCTATCTCTCCACCCCTGCATGTCTCCAGTATGTAGATGAGTATCTGAGAGATATAAATATCCAAATAGATATTTTTGATGAAAGTAATGGATATAATCTGAGAAACACTAGGAAAATACATATGTTATCTGACAAATTGTCTTCTATGAGTACTAGTATCACTTTTATCTATATCATACCATCCTTATCTCTTTTAAAAAAATTCAGTATTCCCTTAATAAGGAGAAAAAAATAGACAGTATAGGAAAAGTAAATTGGCATATAAATCTAAGCTTATTTTTGAAACAAGATATCAAATGTGATAATGAGGCATATTTAAATAATGAGAAAATCATTTATCTTCTACAGCTGTGCTATGGTATAAACACATTTATATTCTAAGTGCTGCATTTAAACTTTACACATGGAAGAGAAACTTGTAAAAAGTATAAAGAGAGCCAGACTTCATATGTATTTGGAAAGACTGAGTAATATGACATCATAATTTTCCGGTGTCAAGGCCATGGTCACAAAAGATGATCATGATGATTCAGTCACACTGTAGAAATCACATCTTTGTCTTTTGTGATTATGTGTAATTGATAGGTATTAGATATAAACTGAAGTAAAAATTATTTCTGTGGTTCAACAGGATGACCTTTGAGTTTTTTCCACCAATGGCATTGTGTAAGTCAGCCTTGATCCTGGAACACATAGCTACTAACAAGGTAGTTACCATCTATCTCATTCTACCTTCGATCCAAATGCACAGATTGCTTTATATTTTGTAATCATTTTCATCAAATCAACATTCATTGAGCTGAATCCTCAATGAAAGAATAAAATAGATTTAAAACTATTACATAATTTGCAAATAAATGTTTCTGTACTTTTTAAAACAATTATTATGAGTCTCCCAATATTCTTCTTGTTTAATTGTAAACACTTCCCCATTCTTCTGTAGCTTCCATTATTACACAATTTATAGAATAAATCTGTCAGAGTCTATAAAAAAAAAAAAAAAAGACCCCTATTTTCTTTTCTTTGGTGAAGGGCAGATTGTATTGCATTTATTTTTTTTATTTTGTTTTAAGATTTTATTTATTTAAGAGAGAGAGCAAGAGCAGGAAGGAGGGGCAGAGGGAGAAGCATGCTCCCCGCTGAGCAAGGAGCCCAGTTTGAGACTAGATCCCAGTACACTGGGATCATGACCTGAGCCGAAGGCAGACACTTAACTGACTGAGCCACCTAGGCGCCCCTGTATTGCATTTGTATACCAATTTTGAAATAATTGACATCACAATAATATTGAATCTTCCAATTTCTGAACATGGCATATCCTTCCATTTATTTGGGTCTTTATTAATTTCTCTTATCAATGCTGTCTAATTTTTAATATGAAAGTCTTGATACCTTGCACATATTTTATTAAGTTTTTCCTAAATATTTTTTGTTTTTTACAGTGATATAAAATGAATTTTTGAGATTATACTCCACTTTTCTTTAGTATACAAAAACATACTTGATTTCTGTATATTGGTTGTTTTCCTGTATCCTTGTTAATGTAGTTTTTACTGGAGGAGATTGTTTTTATAGATTCCTTAGGATTTCTCACATAAGCAATAATATCAGAAAATACAGACAGTTGCACAAATTTCTGAATTGTGTGTAGGTTTTTATAGTCTTATTATAATGGCCAGGACCTCCATTACACTATTAAATAAAAGAAATGAAGATCAAGTCCTTGCCTTGTGCCTTATGTTAAAGGGAACACAATCTGCTTTTCACCATTGAGTATAACATACCTCTAGGAGCCGATAGACAAACTTGGATTTTCCTTAGCAGAAAATATAAAAATAAGTAAATAAGTAAATAATAAAGATATACGGAGTTCAAAATAATTCATATAAATATAGCATAAAATCCTAATTGTATAACATAAATTACATTAGAATGCTTATTCAAGCACACACATGAAAGTACAGGAATGTAAAACATTTGCAAAATTTTTTTAATATAGTTATCTATAAATGATGGTATCTACCATTTTTATTCATTTTTATTTTATAGTCTTTATTCCCATGTTTTACTCCAGGAATAAAGTAAAATTATTATATTTATGTATAGGTACAAAATATATTTTTAAAATGTTTATCTGAAAATATTTCCTCTCTTCTGCCTCTTTTCCATTCTTCCCTAGGAAGATGCAAAAGTGTTTTTCATCAAGGTAATATTTTCTAAAGTATCTACAGCTAAAACATTTGATGATGTTCCTTCTCATTTGAGAGTACTTCTTGTTTCCAAACAAAATTGTTCATCACCTGGAGCAGGGATAGTTAAACTCTATCTCAGAGTTTAATGGGTGTCATGAGAGTCTATGAATTTCCTAAAAAAAGCTTCAAGATCATGTGTGCAGATGGATGCAAATTGTCAGTTTCTTTAGTTGATGCCCATTGCTTCAATAACGTACTTAAGGGCATTTTTATAGGTTTTTATATATATGTTTGTGCTCGTATATATAGGCGCACAGAGAAAACTCATTTTTTAATGTAGCCTACTCTGTATACACCATGAACTTACTAAATTAAATGTTTGTTTAATATTCATTTCCTCACCATCTATGTGATTCTTAAGCTTATCTGTTTAGAAAATAATTTAAAGAAAAAAATCAGGGGTGCCTGGGTGGCTCAGCCAGTTAAGCATCTGCCTTTGGCTCAGGTCATGATCCCGGGGTCCTGGGATGGAGCCCAGCATCTGGCTCCCTGCTCAGTGGGGAGCCTGCTTCTCCCTCTCCGTCTGTCCCCCTCCTCCACCTCCACCCTCCACTTGTGCTCATTCCCTCCCTTGCTCTCTCTCAAAAAAATAAATAAAATCTTTTAAAAAAAGAAAAAAATCAAATAATAAATTTTCTACAAAAACTTCTTTGACTTCCTGAACTAGAACTTTTTCATTTTGTATATTAAGATTGAATGTCTTTTACTTATATCTAGTTATCAGACAAAAAAAAATCAAATTATAAAGAGTAATAAAATTTATTTCATCAACTTCTTTAGAGCAAAGTAAATGTTCAGTATTACAACAAAGTAAACTATTGTTTCAAGCTTTGATCATATATGATATGGTAAAGCAATTCCTATCTAGAAGTATAAACCTTAAATATAAACCTTATCTGATAACATTATCAAAATCCTCCTTTTCTAGTAAAAACCAAAACTCGCATTTTATACTTAAAATCAGTAAGTTTAGGGAGTAAGAAGATATTCATATCAATTAAAAAGTTCGATACAGGAGTAAAGTGCACAGTTAAAGAGAGCCAGAAATGAATTATAAGCTATCTGTCACTTCTAGATAAAACTCTGGAGAATATTTGTTGTATTACCTTTAAAAAATAGTTGCATTATCAGATTTTATTTTATTTTTGATAAAGTCAGAATAGTACAATTTTTTAAAATTTTAATATGGATTTAAATGTAGTCTCAAAGAAAGAAAAAATATATTCACTAATTAAAAATCTGCTTTTCTCTTTACCATCAGAAGAAAATAACTTATTATTTGTCAAAATATAAAAGGAACCTCATGAGAGTTTAAAAGTTTCATTATTGAAATTTGAAAGTGTATCTAGAGTGATTTTCTTCACTTATATTCACAATTAAATGGAATTTTTTGTAGAAGAAGCCATTGCTACTTTCTACATCATGCAAAATATTCATCCTGTAAGGCTGAACATATTTGAATGACCTCTATGACAAACTTTCTAAAATAGTATAAAACATTCAGAAAAATACCATATTATGTTAAAACATACTACTTTATTTTTTATTATTATGTTAATCACCAAACATTACATCATTAGTTTTTGATGTAGTATTTCATGATTCATTGTTTGCGTATAACACCCAGTGCTCCATGCAATACGTGCCCTCTTTAATACCCATTACCAGGCTAACCCATACCCCCACCCCCCTCCTCTCTAGAACCCTCAGTTTGTTTCTCAGAGTCCATAGTCTCTCATGGTTCATCTCCCCCTCCGATTCCCCCCCCTTCATTCTTCCCTTCCTGCTATCTTCTTCTTCTTCTTCTTCTTCTTTTTTTTTTTTTTTAACATATAATGTATTATTTGTTTCAGAGGTACAGGTCTGTGATTCAACAGTCTTACACAATTCACAGCACTCACCATAGCACATACCTTCCCCAATGTTAAAACATACTACTTTAGAAAAATTTTACAAGTTGCCAAAATAGCATAAAAGCTTATACACACACGTTTGTCGAGAATCCAGTGACAGAACCGATCAATTCTTTTAACATTTCAGAATGATTTTATATGCCAAAACATGGCGAAGAAACATTGTCTTCCCATAGGCTTACATTTATTTTGATCCACTCCATTGTAACATTGAAAAGTTGGTCTCACACAAAGTTTTGATAAAACCAAACCGTTTGCTTTGCCAATGAGGAATGTGAAATTAACAATCATGTCATCAAGCCACTGTGTTAGATATAGATTTCCTTGACTTTATATGACATGATAAATGCTTCCAGGACTTTTAATCCTGGCGTTAGGACAAACTTTCACTTTACTTATGCAGAAACTTAAATATACAGAAGCTTTACTTATAGACACACAAAATAATGACAAAAATATTTTTTAAAAGAGAGAGGAAGAGGGGCGCCTGGGTGGCTCAGTTGTTAAGCATCTGTCTTTGGCTCAAGTCATGATCCCAGGGTCCTGGGATCGAGCACCACATTGGGCTCCTTGCTCTGTGGGAAGCTTGCTTCTCCCTCTCCCACTCCCCCTGCTTGTGTTCCCTCTCTCACTGTGTCTCTCGCTGTCAAATAAATAAATAAAATCTTTAAAAAAAAAAAAAAGAGAGAGAGGAAGATTTTACTTAAAATCATAGCTTAGCATGTGGGAGTATAAGAGATACTTTCAGATTTCAGGAATGACCAGAAAGCACTGGGCTGATAAAATATATTGAAAACACATATTACTGATAATTTTATAGCATCTAGAAGACATAAAGAAGAAAAGCAAACACTAGTTTGTTTAAAAAATGGACAAATTATTCAAAGGGAATAATCATGAGTGGCCAACACATTAAAAAAGATACCTAACCTCATTTCATCAAGAACATACAAATTATAGCTAAAGTGAAAAACCATTTTATGTTCACCAGATTTTTAAATATATAATTCTAGTTTAAAGTTCTAATCGTGAGGTTTAGAGAAAAAAATGAGAACTCTCAACATTATGATGATTTCCTTAAAATTTGGAAATGCTCAGTGAAATTGAAATTTTTCTTACTGCTCATAAAAAGAAACACACTATAAAATGGAAAAATAAATTGTGTTAATACATTTAAATTCTACAGAATATTGAAAATTAATTTACTCTAGCATTCACCTAAAGGAGTCTAAAAAATTAATTCTGAACAAAAAAAAAAAAAAGGCAAGACACTTAAACAGCAATCAGAATGATTTCCTTAATATAAGATCAAAAGTAGGCAAAATTGTATATGATTTAGGATTATACACATGTCTGGTAATGTAAGAAGTAAAGCAAAGTATTTAAAATTTAGTGATATTAATGTGGAAGTGGGTAGGGGTTGTGATATAGGAGGGATAAGGAACTTTCTTCCAAGTTGCTGATGTTCAGTACCTTAACTGGGACATACATTATTATACTTTGATATATTTTCTTTTTTTATTATTTTATTTTATTTTTCATCATGAAATGTGTACTCTTTAATCCCCATCCCCTATTTCTCTCATCCCCCTACCCACCTCCCCTCTGGTAACCATCAGTTTGTTCTCTAAAGAGTCTGTTTCTTGGTTTATGTCTCTATCTCCTTTTATTTTCTTTGCTCATTTGTTTTGTTTCTTAAATTCCATATATGAGTGAGATCATATGATATTTGCCTTTCTCTGGCTGAATTATTTCACATACTATTATACTCTCTAACTCTATCCATATTGTTACAAATGGCAAGATTTAATTCTTTTTTATGGCTGAATAATATGCCATTATATGTATATATACCACTTCTTTTTCCATAGTTTGGCTACTGAAATGAATACTGCAATAAACATAGGGATGCATTTATCCCTCTGATTTAGCATTTTTGTTTTTTTGGGGTAAATACCCGGAGCATGATTCCTGCGTCATAGGATAGTTCTATTTTTAATTTTTTGAGGAACCTTCATACTGTTTTCCACAGTGGCTGCACCAATTTGCATTCCTACCAACAGTGCAAGAGGATCCTTTTTCTCCACATCCTCGCCAACACTTATTGTTTCTTTGTTTTTGATTTTAGCATTTCTGACAAGTGTGAGGTGATAATCTCACTATGGTTTTCATTTGCTTTTCCCTGATGATGAGTGATATTGGGCATTTTTTCATGTGTCTGTTGGCTGTCTGTAGCTCTTCTTTGAAGAAATGTCTGTTCATGTCTTCTGCTCATTTTTAATTAGATTATTATTCTTGGGGGAGGGGTGTTGAGTTATATCAGTTCTTTAAATATTTTGGATACTAACCCTTTATCAAATATGTCATTTGCAAATATCTTCTTCCATTCAGTAAGTTGTCTTTTAGTTTTAATTGTTTCCTTTGCTGTGTAGAAACTTTTTATGTAATCCCAGTAGTTTATTTTTGCTATTATTTCTCTTGTCTCAGGAGAAATATCTAGAAAAGTGTTGCTATGGCCAATGGCAGAGAAATTACTGCCTATGCTCTCTTCAAGAATTTTTATGGTTTCAGGTCTCACATTTAGGTCTTTAATCCATTTAGAGTTTGTTTTTATGTATGGTGAAAGAAAGTGGTCCAGTTTTATTCTTTTGCATGTGGCTGTCCAGTTTTACTAGCACCATTTGTTGAATAGACTTCTCTTTTTCCCTTTGTATATTCATTCCTCCTTTGTCAAAGATTAATTAACCATGTAACCGTGGGTTTATTTCTGGGTTTTCTGGTCTAGTCCATTGATCTACATGCCTATTTTTATGCCAGTAACATACTATTTTAATTACTACCACTTTGTAATATAACTTGAAGTCTGAAATTGTGATACCTCCACTTTTGTTTTTCTTTTTCAAGATTGCTTTAGCTATTTGAGGTTTTTTGTGGTTCCATGCAAATTTTAGGATTGTTTGTTCTACCAACAAAATGCTGTTGGTATTTTGATAGGGATAACATTAAATCTGTAGATTGTTTTGGGTAGTATAGACATTTTAACAATGTTTATTCTTCCAATCTATGAGCATGGAATTTCTCTCCATTTCTCTGTGTTGTCTTGAATTTCTTTCATCAGTGTTTAATAGTTTTCAGAGTGCAGGTCTTTCACCTTTCTGGTTAAGTTTATTCCTAGATAATTTATTGTTTTGGTGCAATTTTAAATGAGATTGTTTTCTTAATTTCACTTCGTGCTGCTTCATCATTAGTGTAGAGACATGCAACAGATTTCTGTACATTGATTTTGCATCCTGTGACTTTATTAAATTCATTTAACAGTTCTGGTAATTTTCTGGTGGAGTCTTTAGGGTTTTCTATATACAGTATGATGTCATCTGCAAATAGTGAGAGTTTTACTTCTTCCTTATCAATTTTTTGAATTTTTTACACTGTACGTATACACTATCTATTCTTGTTTATTGTTTTTATATTTGTTATGTATAAACAAATAGAGATTTTAAATCATTTCTGTCTAAAATTATCTGTGGTGTACAATCTTGTTATCTTTCCAGTAATGGTGAAGGAGCTGGCAATTTTCATATAAATGGACACAGCTGGCATTATATATCCACAAGAAATTAATATCTTACAATATACAACTAATGATTCTTGTTCAACAAATATCACTTTAATGGGTCTCATATTTTTAATCTGTGGTGAATTATGGAGTTGTAAATTCCTCAATTTTGACCTAATCCAAGATCTTAGATCTATGTCCAATGTCAGGGACTGTGGTGTTAGTATATAGAAGTTCATTTGCTAGGTATATCTAAAATCATTAGTATTTTTACATCTTTGGTCACTAGAGGTTTTTGCCCATGTTTATTTAGCATGATTCCATGGTGGAGAATTGCCCCAGGGGTGACTCTTCCTGGGAAGATATTACCAAGTTCACAGCTCACATTGTACTTTTTATGTAAGCTGTTTTGTTGTGTGGTTATTTTAATGTCTCTTTTGCCACACTAAAATGTCAACTTTCAAAGATTTAGCTTTATATTTTAAACTTCTTTGTCCTCCTGGCTCATAAGAGTGGTTGGCAGATTAAATTTGTTTCTGAATGAGGCCATATATAGGACACATACTATTCAAATAATACAGTCAGCTTAGAAGAAGTCCATCTATTGACAGTTGGATTCAAACTATATTTTACTCCTCATACTATTTAATCTTATACATTACTGACCATTTCCATAAAGATAATGTTATTTAACACAGTAAAAAAAAAAATGTGTAAAGCAGGACATGGTAGAATAAGAGGTATAAAGATTGCCTTCAATCTTTCTAGATGAGAATTATGATTCTTTTTTAGAAAGTTAATTTTTCAAAATCAGCCAGACAGTATATTTTATAGGATTCTTTACTGTTTTATTTAATCCCATTAGCTAAAAATTCATGTATATGACTGTGAGCTTTTGTCTTGTAAATTATCAACCAAACAAAAACAATATTTTTTTTTTTTTTTTTTTTTTTTTTTTTTTTTTTTTTTTTTTTTTTTTTTTTTTTTAAGATTTTATTTATTTCAAACAAAAACAATATTGCCCTATATTTAGGCTAACATTCATTTTGCTTTTCATGTGAATTTAAAGTAGGAATGATAACAGTAATAGAACAATTTTAGAAGTAAAATTTTCAGGAATACCTAAAGTCTGTAACTACCATAGTAGGGTTTTAATTATAATTAAATAGAAAAATTACCGATGTTACAAAAATGTAAAATCTTATAAATACATAAATCATAGAAAGTGAGTTGACAGTGATAAGTATCATTACTGCATTAGAAGTATAATTACTATAGGGGCTGTATCTCATGTAAAGTCAGGAATTAAATCATAATTCTTTTTATTTCAAATTTTGATATAAAAACAGAGGATATTAATTATGCTTAATACATAATATACATAAATATAAGAATAAAGGCATGTTTTAGTGATAAGACAATAAACCAATATATACTTAATAAAATTTGCAATTTAGTACATGCATAGTTAGGGTACTTGTATAAAATATCAGAAAAATAACTAGAAATAATGAATATCAAGATAACTCTTTAATAAAGATGAAAAGAAAAGACTATAAGTCATCACTTTACCCCTCAGTAAGATGGGAATTTATTATTCTGACTTTGGAATTTATATTACTTTAACTAGTTTACTTCTATACTATTCCAAAGGAAAAGATGCTTATCTATTAATTTTTTTTAAATGCCAGTTTATGCCCTGATTTAATTTGGTGTTTAAATGTATAAAGAAGTACTCTAGAAGCTATAAAATGTTAAAATATTATGCCCTTTATATTTATTTAGTTATTTATTCAACCAGTGTTATGATGCATATAAAAACACCAGTTACAGGGCGCCTGGTGGCTCAGTCATTAAGCGTCTGCCTTCAGCTCAGGTCATGGTCCCAGGGTCCTGGGATTGAGGCCTGCCTTTCTCTCTCCCTGCCCCCCCTGCTTGTGTTATCTCTCTCACTGTATCTCTGTGTCAAATAAATAAATAAAATCTTTAAAAAAAATAAATAAATATACCAGTTACAAAATTAAGTAAGAAGTTGAAATGAACGATATTTTTCTTATATAATGAGAAAAAAGAAACATTTACTTTCATTCTAATTTTTATTCTATATTATACTGTTTACTGGAAACAAAAAATTGGATACGTTAGGCAATGGAACAAGCACAACTCTATAACACAATTGCATTAATGTGATACAGAAAGATATCAATTTTAATTGGTTAAATACCATGATGTAAAGTAGAGCTAGATAATGTAAAATTGTTTTTCAGTTATTTTGGATGAGAAATTAAAGTTGTTGTGTAATAAAACTGGGTATACATTTAGCTTTTTAAAAATCATATAATAGATAAATGAGAATTGATCATAGGACTAATAAAAATATAATTAAGATTTTCTTTAAGATTCTATTTCTTTATTCAAGAGAGAGGGAGCATGAGCAGGAGGGACAGAGGAAGAGGGAGAGAGAATCTCAAGTGGACTCCATGCTGAGCACAGAGACTGATGCAGGGCTTGATCTCATGACCTTGAGATCATGACCCTGAGATCACGACCTGAGCTGAAACCAAGAGTCTGATGCTTAACTGAATGTGCCACCCAGGCACCCCAAATTGTAGTTAAGACTTGTACTGAAGAAAAAAATTATTCGAGGTAGAGAGTACTATATGGACTCAATGGAGAAAAATATAAGTACTTTAAAATAATCTAAATGTCTTCAAGAAGACAGTAACTTTTGAGTTAGGGAATGAAAAATGAATCATGTATTTAGAATGGGACAAAAATTATGAGGAATGGGTATGATTCTGCATAAAGACTATATATGTCACTTGGAAATATATTTTTTCCATCTATTTATTAATTCACCACATATCTATTGAAAACTAAAATGAGTCAGAACTAGTGATGTATACTGGGGACACAATAAAGAATAAAACAAAAGAATTCTCTGACTTCATAGAAGCATCTTCTACTGAAGAGATTAAGTAATAACCAAGTGAAATGTAAGGATAAGAGAATTTAGATGGGCTAGAAAATGTACAAAACACAAATGCTATGATGGAGAATGAAATAAAAAGTAGAAGGTAACATAAGTAATTCAGTTGGTTAGGGGAAGCCTTTCGGGGGAGGAAGAAATTTAATTGAAATATGCCATAGGAAAAGATGCTAGCCAAGTAAAATCTTAAGGAAAATATTTTACTCAAAGGGAATTACCAATTTTAAGCCTAAACAGTTAAATGGTTGGTGGATGGTGGGAGCAAACTTTCTCACTGTTGGAATGGCAATTTGCTGGTGAAACTAGAATTATCCAAATGGTGATGAATTAGTTGGAGACAGTATGAGTTCATATTTAGCTTAATATAAATATATAGTTAAATATAGAAATATTTATACATCTGTGCGTATCAACAAGTTCGTTGATACACTTCTTTGCCATGTCAACTGGGAGAGCTTAAACAAACAAAAAAACCCTTTATCGGTGAGCATCCCTAGCATCCAGATCTTGGTTTCTAACATCATTATCTAATAAAAACAACCCAGCCTCCTTGGTAAATGATTGATTCTAAAATTGGAACAGTAAATATCCAAGATTAGTCTTGAGCATCTTGTAGTGTCAGAAATAAAGTCCTCAAAAAAAAAAAAAAAAAAAAAAACAAGAAAAAACTTACAAGGGTGGTATGTTAAAGGGACACAGGAGTCAAGGACTTCCCAATACCAAAAGCTGGAACAATTTGACCAGCAAAATGAATTACCATTATTTATAACTCAAAGTACAAAATAAATATCCAGGAGTCCATTGCTGATATAAACAAATGATAGAACAAATAATAAGCAAGAGAAAAAAACAACTAAATCATTCTTGCAGAGAAATATCAAAATGTGTGGTAATCTTGAGGGTGGAATATCCTTCTAAAGAATATAGCATGAAAATTTTTTTAAAAGTACATTTTCAGTGCAGAAAGCTGACAAACACTGTCTCAGCTGCGTGATCAAGGTCAGTATCAACCATGATAAATCATATTGATGAGTATGTATTTGTGGTATGAAAATCACACTTTATCTCTTTGACCCTTCTCCCCCAAAAAACACAAAGCTACTCTAATTGTGGAGAAAAGTAGACAAATTCCATTAGAGAAATATCCTTCGGAATATTTGACCCATACTCTCCCAGATTTTCAAGGTCATCCAAAACAAGTATTCTGAGAAACTGTCATTGCCAAGTGGAGCATGAGACATGATAACCAAATTTATCCTGGATTAGAGAAAGACATTAAGTAAAGCTAAATATTCTGGATAAATTCTAAATTTAGTTAATTATAAATATCAGTTTTAATGTTAGTTCATTAATTTTAATAAATTTACCATACTAATGTAAAATGTTAATAATGGGGAAACAGGGTAAGTGGGTATATGAAAACTTACCATACAACCCTTTTAAATTTTTCTGTAAATCTAAAATTGTTCTAAAACATAAAGACTAAAAAAAAATTCACAAGCTTGGGGCCCCTGGGTGGCTCAGTTGGTTAAGCGGCAGACTTGATTTCAGCTCAGGTCATGATCTCAGGGTCTTTGGGGTGGAGCCCTACATGGGGCTCCATGCTCAGAGGGGAGCTGGCTTGAAGATTCTCTCTCTCCCTCTCCCTTTGCCCCCCCCCCCGCCCCACGCTCTCTCTTTGTCTCTCTCTCTCTCTCTCTCAAACAAATAAATCTTTAAAAAAAATTTTCACAAGCTCTCCAACCTTCATTGCAGTTAGTGGCAAGTATGACATTGTTCTTGCTAAAGATGCAAACTAAGGTTTTGCAGGGAAGCCTTGTTTCTCTGATATAAATGTTACCCCTTCCTACATCTCGTCCATTTCCTTCCCTCCCTCTGCCTGGAATAAGGATGCAGTACCTGGAAGAGCAGCAATTACACCACATGTAAACATGAGGTGACAAGCGCAAAGACTGGCCAATATGCTGAACATGGCAGAGCAGAAAGAATAAAAAGGAAATACATCTTTTAAAATACCATGGAATCACTGCCCTATCCTTAGATTGCTATCTCCAGGCATTCTTTTGCACCAAATTCTTAGATATACCAAAGAAATGACAAGAATTGGTTGCCTTCACTAAAAATTTCTATTTTAGTAAAGGATATACCTCAATATACTTTGAAAGGTATATATTTTCCTCTGGTTCATAAATGCCATAACACTGATATTTTACATTATAGCTCCATCTTTTTCACTAAAACACTTTAATAGAGATTATATTAATTAGGGTACCAACACAGAGTTTGGTAATGGATCGGAGTGTTTGCAAAACACACATTTCATACACTAATGACTTCAATTATTAAAGCAGAGAGTCATCAGCAAATAAACAAGATTGGTCATGTAACTACAGACTCAAATACCTTAATATACAACTGGATTATGAAAACAAGCAGCTGTACCAACAAGATAGGCAATCAAATTGACAAAGTGTATCTCTGAATTAATGGAGTACGAGCCACTTGACAAATTTAAATAAGTGCTGAAATGGTGAAACAAGTTGATTTGGATTATCACATTCATTCAGAGTAGACACAATTTAAATAAGATAATTATGCATCTACATCAGACAAATACACAGTTTTGTAGGTAACAGAGCATAAAAATAGACCTAGAAAATATATAGAAAGCAAGATATTTCATGTGTAATTAAATTTAACAAATAAACACTTTATATTTAGAAATAATACAAGTTAGACAGCAAACTGGCTGATATTTCAAAAATGTTAAAAGTACGTAATTCTCAGTAAAGACACAATCCAGTTCAGTACAACTTTATGCTCAAGTCCAGGTGAATACCAGTACACCATAAACAATTAGCAATAAGCAAAAATAATTAAATATCTGTGACCTTATTTGATAATTATTTTCCTTCATTATAAGGAAATATTATAAAATGTGCATGATAAGTCTTTTATTTTTTTTATTTTCTTTATTTTTTATTTTTTAAGATTTTATTTATTTATTTGAGAGAGAGAATGAGAGACAGCACGAGAGGGAAGAGGGCCAGAGGGAGAAGCAGACTCCCCGCTGAGCAGGAGCCCGATGTGGGACTTGATCCCGGGACTCCAGGATCATGACCTGAGCCGAAGGCAGTCGCTTAACCAACTGAGCCACCCAGGCGCCCTGCATGATAAGTCTTTTAATCTAACAGCCATGAAAGAAGCAAAGAGGACTTCATATAAGTAAAATACTTTATTTTCAATAGCTATTCAACAAGTTTGATATAGATTCAAAGCAACATAAGTAAATAAGATTTGCCTTTATTTCTCATTATATCTAGTATTGCTCAAATGTATTGGAGTATGTATGAGTGTGTGTGTGCTGTTTGCTAACAGAAAAATAATCTGTATTTATCATCTTTCACCTAGTTAAAAACAGAAAAACTGTTTAGGCTTACAGAAATATGATTGAGAGTGAAATGTAAAGAGAAATGCATAGCTCCTATCTTTACCCGTAGCCAGTTAGTTCAAGAGACCCTATCATCTTACCTGTTCAGATCCATCGTTTGGCCTCCATGCTTTTCTTCTCTCCAGGAAATATTTCAGTCTTACCAAAATCATTATCTAAAACAAAAGACTGTATAATTTTCCTGCAAAATTTTTCGTTTCCCCCTGTGAAGTTAATTCTTTTTCATTCTTTTCATACTATACTCTTTGGAAGAAAGTCGCTATCAGCCAGATATGAAGAGTAAGGAATTATACCCCACCTCATTGAAGAAAGAGGTTCTACTTAAATCATTTAAAATTTTTCATCACAAGTTATTTGCCCATTCCCCCTGATTTACTTATTTATTCAATCATTTATTTATATCAATATAAACTTTCAGATACTGACTTTATATTAAGGATTAAAATCCAATACTAGTTTATTTATTTTGGGGGGGGCGGTTGTTTTTTGTTTTTGTTGTTTTTTGTTTTTGTTGTTTTTAGGTTTGGTCCATTGGCCAATCTCTATTGCCTCCTGTCTCCCTTTGCCATATCCTCATCTGGGAGATAGTTTGTTTGTGTGTTTGTTTTTAAGCACTTCTTTAATTTTTGGCAATACAAGATACTCCTGGTTCATCTTGTATATTTCCTATTCCAGTTTGATTACCAGCCATTTCTCTAAGGAGTCCTGATTCCTTTTATTCAATAATGGTATTAGAACCCCAGATCTGGGTTCTATGTTATTATTGGAGTGTCTTTGGTTCTAGGCTCTCTCAATTGAAAAAGCAACAAAATAGGTGGCCGTATATATATTTATATTTCTACATTCATGCATATATATTAAGGTAATATAAGTTCATTCTGGTGTCCCCAACTCTAAAACATTACCCGTTGGATAATTTTTGCCTTCCCCACTTACTTTTCTATAATATCCCATTCCATAAGTGAGAAATCTTGCCCCCAACCATCCATCATCCACTTACTAAATTTTTCAGTTCCAGTATACATGTATAGTGGATTCTGAATTGTTAACCTGTACACTCATACCAACTTACATATAGCTCTTACATGCAGTTACTTTCCCACTCATCTCTAAAGTTACTTGGTTCAGCACCTTTCCCTACCACCCCCCATATAAGGTTGTTTGATACGTTTGAAAAGTTAGATTTTATTGCTACATTCTGAATTCTATCTTGAGATCTCCAAACTCCTAAACATTTTTTTAAATTTCCGTATATTTATTTTGATTTTTTTGTGCTTTAGAGTTCTGTGGGTTTTAACAAATACATAGTGTCATTTATCTATTATAATATCATACATAATAGTTTTGTCACTGTAAAAAAATCCTTTTTGCTTTATCTGTTATACACACACACACATAAAAACACATAATTCCTTTAAGAAAAGGCAACTTACAACCTTATCCCATTAGAGTGATACATGATATATAGTCATTATGACAATGATGTGTAAATAAAAAATTTATTTTTTATTATTTTACTTTCGTTTTGGTTTTATATTGAGCCATTTAAATGTCCCTTTGATTTATAATGAAAATTGCTGGCATCATGGATAAGTTGAGTGAACACTAGTGTAGATGCAGGAAACCTCTCTCTAAACTGGCTCCATTAATAATCAGGTTGGTGATGTCTGAGAACTAGTTTCACATTAGTACAACTTTGGAATAAGATATTGATGATGCCCAAGATGAAAAAAAGATATTGAAGATGCCTAAATGTAAAGAGGCAAATATCTTTTCTTTGAGGGGTAATACGCTGAGCTATCATCCCATAATATTAATTTGATTAATTTAATGACCATCTCAGTGAACCCAATTTTAGTTTCATTTATTCTGTTTTTGTTATCTATTTAATTGATTTCTTTTTTCTATTTCTTTTATTTAGTTTTTTACTCTTTATTATGTCCTTTCCTACACTTAATTTGTGCTTAATTTGTTGTTATCCTATTTTATTGAAGTGGAGGCTGAGGTCATTCATTTGAGACATTTTATTTTTCCTAATAAAAACATTTAGCTCTACATATTTCCCAGTAATTACAGATACAGTAGCAGCTCAAAAATTTAGATACATTATGTTTTTATTTTTATTCAGTTCAAAATATTTTCAAATTTATTTTTATCTCTTCTTTGATATATGGACAATTTAAAAGTGCTTTATTTACTTTGCAAAGTTACTTCATATATTTTTTATTGTTATTTATTGAATAAAATTTTGGGATTGATAAACATTCTTGGTAAACAGACTCTTTTATCCCTAAAAACTTCTTTCCTCTTAAATCTTTTTCTGACATTTGTATATCCACTCCATCCTGCTTTTGATTATTGCTAACCTTGCATAACTTTGTCTAACATTTTACTTATAATTTATCTGTGTCTTTCTCTTAAAGTCCATTCTTTTAGGCATCATACAGTGGGCCTTTTTTTTTTTTTTTTCACCCAGTTTGAAAGTCTCTGCTTTCTAATTGGGTGTTTATACTATTTACATTTGGTTGATGTAGTTATGCTTACTACCATCATGGTGCTATTTTTCTGTCTTTTGTCCCTCTTTCTTCTTTTACTGGCTTGTTTTATTAAATTAATATATTTTTATTTCATTTTGAAGACATTTTATTGCTATACTGTTTGCTATGCTAGTGGTTGCATTCAGGTGTAGAGTGTACATCTTTGACTTATTACAGTCTGCTATGACATTATACCATGTTAAACATAGTATAAAAACTTTACAATAGCCTACTTTCATTTTTACCCTTATGGGTCTTTATATTATTATCTTATAGTTACATTTACATATTATAATTCCCACAATTTTTAAAAATTATTTTTGCTTAAATTTAAACATCTTGTAAAGAGATTTATAAAGAAGAAATGTTTTATATAAGTATCCACATAATTGACAGTTCCGATGTTCTTTGTTCATCCACACAGATCCGTAATTTCTTCTGCCTGAAGGATTAACTTTTATACTTCCAATTCAGATCTGATGAATTCTTTAAGCTTTTGCATATCTCTAAAAAGTCTATTACTCTTTTGTTTTTAAAGATATAGTCTGTGGATATAGTATTCTGGGTTGGCAGATTTTTTTGTGTATACTTTATGATGCTGTTGCAATGTCTTCTCCCATGCATTATTTCTCATTAGAAATCTTCTATAAATTGTATCTTTGTTCTTCCACATGTAACGTGTTATCTTGTATGAGTTCTATTAAGATATTGTCTTCATCACTGGTTTTAGGCAATTTGATTACATCATGCTTTTTATTCTTTTTTTCTTTCTTTCTTTTTTTTAGAGAGAGAGAGCATGCAAGTGGGGGAAAGGGGCAGAGGGAGAGGAAGAGATTTTCAAGCAGACTCTGTGCTGAGTGCAGAGCCCTACACTGGGCTCAGTCTCATGACTCTGAGCTCATGATCTGAGCCAAAACCAAGAGCCAGTCACTTAACTGACTGAGCCACCCAGGCGCCCCTACGTTGTGCTTTTTTGTAGTTTTCTTTATGTGTCTTGTGCTTGGGGCTTGTTGAGCTCTTAGAGCTGTTATTTACAGCTATTTCAAAATTGGAGAGTTTTTAGTTTCATTTTTTCAAATATATTTCTGCTCCAGTTCCTTTTTTGGAGACTCTAATTACACATACTTTAGTTTCCTTTAATTTGTCCCACATCTCATTGATGTTCTTTTTAATCTTTATATTCCTTTGTTTTAATTTAATAATTTTACTGCTGTATTTCCAAGTTCACTTATCTTTTCTTTCAAAATATCTGATCTGTTCTTAATGCCATCTGGTACACTTTTCATTTCATTCCTTTTGCTTCTCATCTCTGTTAAAATAACTTTCTAAGCACAAACAAAATAGAGCCACTTCTGCCTGGGGTGCCATGTCAGCAAACTAAAATTTAAGCAACTTTCATGTCCCTATAAATGTCCCACTTTACCAGAAACACAGAATATTCAGTCAGCTAATCCTTAAATGCCAAGCCATCTCTGGGCCTTCTCAACTCAGGGTTGACTGTGTGGCCTCAGCCAATCAGGTATTTTCTGTTTGTCTCTTCCTTCTTGTTTATTCTTTATCCTATAAAACTTCTTGCTTTCTGTTGTATTTTTCAGTTTTCTGAATGCAAACTGAACACTTCATGAAGTGTAATTAAAGTTTGTTTGTATCACCTACATTGTCTTCTTTAATCATTTTTTTTAACATGTCTCAAAGCTTGAGTTGAGTCCTTCTTTTATGTCATGGATGTCCCCACTAACAACCAAATGGCATATACTTAAAAAAACAGTTTTAATAGCCTTACCTTCTAATTTTAACATGTCTGTTACCTCTAGATCAGTTTTGTTTGATTGATGTCTCTCATGCTTGGGTTGTGTATTCCTACTTTTTTGTACCTCCGATACCTTTCAATCAGAAGAAAGACATTGTGAATTTCACATTTTTAGGTGCTGAGTATTTTTTATTGCATAAATATTTCTGAGTTTAGTTCTGTTATGCAGATCAGTTACTTATAAATAGTAACTTATCTGCCTTTGAATCTTGATATTAATATTTCTTAGGGGGGACCAAAGCTGTGTTTAGTATATTGTTAATTTTTCCCCACTATTGAGGACAGATGCTTCTGAGGACTCTTTTCAGTTACTCATATGTTATAAGGTTTTCTAATATGGCTGGTTGGAACATGAACTATTTACTATGCTGATTGTGTGTCATGCACTACTATTCTTAATTTTTTGAGTAGTGTTTCCCCAATCTTGGATAGTTTTCTCTAATATATGTGACATTTATTATTCTATTGAATAATTGTGGAGAATCATCTAAAATCTCTGGATTTCTCTACCTGTGCTTTTTGCTCCTGTCCCATGAACCTTATCTACCTTTGTTTCTCTGGACCCTTGGCCTTTTCCCCCAAATCAAGGAAGCCATAAGTGTTTATTGAGATTTCTTCTCCATTCTACAGTCTGGTAATGTTCTCAAAGCAGTAAGCTGGGGCATTCATAGACCTCAACATGTTTGCTTCCCATCTCTCATGGATCACTGTCCTTTATTTTTCCTGGGACAATGTATAGAAATATAACGTGTATTTCATTTACTTTGCTTATTTATTTTTCTACTCCTTCATATGGGAGAGTAACTATATTTCCTGTAACTCTATCTTGGCCCAAAATAGAAGTTCCATGTAGCATTTTATTAACATTGTTACACAAGTGTGTTATACCACTGCTTAAAATTCATTGTAATAGGAAAAAAATAAATACTAATAATGCACCCAGGAGTGAATACATAGAGTGATAGTCCTGAAGATGAAGAACTATGCAGTAGTTGGGATGAATAAAGGCTAAAACACGCTAGAAGGATGAAGGAGACATTAAGTATAGCTTAGCAAACAAGTCAATGCCACTCTAAAATTCTACGTGGGTACTTCAATCCTAAACAGGTTATTTAACCTATATAAATGTTAGTTTCCTCAAGTGTAAAATTAGGGTGAAAATAATGTTCAGCTCATAGAGTTGTTTGGAAGAATTATATGAGTTAACATGCAAAATGCCTGGCATATTGCATTTGCTCAATACATTGAAGTTCCCATTTATCTGCCATAAAGATTATTGCAGCATGTGGGAAGAAATATCTTTTCAGCCATTTTTGCTGAAGGGAGAACTTAAATTGAACATGCTTTCACCCTTGAGTGTAAATCCTCAACAGAAAATTGCAAAAATATATTTAGGGCGTGGATAAAAAAAAAAAAAGAAAGAAAACTGCATTTCAAGTTTTATCTTGTAGAAACAAGGGACCCTGGCTCTTGTAAAGTTTTGTAAAGTTTTATGAATGCATTAGGGATTTGGAACTCCATAGTGGTGGATCAACAACTTATTTGGCTTCCTATTTCAAGTAAATAAATTCAAACCAGTGTTGACATTTTCTCTCTTTCAGTGCTTTAGTGAAGGTAGAATCAACCACTCACCTTTACTTTCCTTATATTTCTTACTCCCATTATGTCACTTAGTTTACAAACTTCACTTCAATAGACTACCAGCCTACCAGTTAGAGTAGACAACCAATTCCAGAATCCTATCTTTGAAGTTCTCCTCTCTGCAATCATTCCATATAAAAAGTGCTGTGTTCTCCGGGTTTTAGTGTGTATTATGCAAAGCGTACAGTTGTCCACATTGTAAGCTAAACAGAATGGTTATTATCAGATTGAGAATGTCTAAGTGAAATAACATTAGAGTGCATGGGATTCTTCTAGCCTCCATAGTTATCCAACAAAGCATTTGCTGTGGAGGCAGAGATGATTATACTATGAAAAGAAATCCTACAGAAAAAAACAGGAAACCACTAATCCCAGGGAATGACCTTGAGGAGACTTTGAAGCTCAGCTAGTGAAATTAATCTTGAGGATGTTGATATGAAGTGGAAGATTTGGAGTTGTTAGGTAAGATGGAGTGCAGGTTAGGGAGATGTCATAGCCATCTTAAACAAAAGTTCTATTTTTCCTTAGTATAACTCTTGGCCCATTGGGGATTATTTAATGAAAACTCCCTCTTCAGGAAGAGTGATTAATTGGGCTTTATATGAGAACTTCAGCAACTGTTGATAGTATTAGAGATCCAATCCACTGGGAGCCAACAGGAAGAAATGAGAGTCTTACTCTGCTAGAGAAGGTAAAGAGAGTCTTAACACAGTATGACTATCAAGAATAGCACCAGGAAAGGCAAGCAAAGACTTCAGATAATTTCAGAATGAAAATTCTTAAGGCATTATCTGGGAATGGTTTCACAAGATAAATTTTGGGACCATTATGCTGGTCTTAATATTTCAAGGAAATCATATTGTAAGTTGACTATACCTACTGATATATTAGAGGAGGCTTATTCAAGGATGTCTGCCCATATATGTAACATAAAATAAGAAAGATAGAACTTTTCACTATAAACAAGCCCTACCCATGTGAACTTCTCTCTTTCTTTTGTAGATAAGACCTATTCATTCTGACCAACCAAGTTTTGCTCTTCCTGCTGGGGATTGGCCAAACTGTATCCCTTTCTTGGAGCAGTAAACTCTAATGAAAGACAGGAGTCACTGTGTTCACAGAATGCTCCTGGAAATGGATAAGGGTGGCTGCATGGCACATCCACTAAAAATGGGTAAGAACTGGAGCAATATCTTCTACTTTTAGAGTAGACATCCAACAAATTGTAAAATCACTCTAGTTATAGCTAGCATTAGAGTTGCTCTTCTAGTGATAGGGGCTAGTAGGTTTCATCTTGAAAGATAAAGAGAAAAAACATTTGTGGTCATCCTGTCATCTTTATTGCAATCAATATGAACCTCCTGGGCCATAAACTGAAGTCACTTTGGGAGCAGAAAATGGAGACGAGTGTTCAAAGCTGAGGTATGGAAATAGACTTCGAGAAGTCCATTCCTTGGTAGCTGCAGCTGCAAAAAGAATCTGATTCCCTAATTATAATATCAGGGAATCACAGTACTTAGGGGGAAAAAAGATATGGTCACTTAGGGCTTTAATTGTATGTGCCTGTTGTCTGTTCCTGCAAGAAGCACAGAAACCTCATATCTTGAGAAAATGAATATGCAAATAAAACATATCAAAGGCCCCTGTGTAAAGGTAGGGGTTTTACAATGGCTGTCTGAGAATCATGAGCTTGTCCATGTCCACAAATTATATGGTAATATCTTTCTAAAACCTGTGTCCTTGTAGAGGCTTACAAGTAGCTTCTATTTATGAGCATTGGTAGCTAAACATGTACCACACGAATCCCTCATTCAGCGCTGAATACCTTCATGGAGCTTATATTTTCCCAGTGAATTCAAATATGGATCCAGAGAGCTAAATGGAAATGAAAATACTGATCAGTATTATTTCTCCAGTTGATTTCCTCCAGGCTCATAACTACTGTGTTTGCTTTCATTTGAATTGGATCTTCATATGGATATCCCTTTAACAACCCAATCCTGGAAAGTCCAAGGATCTAACTCTTTATCTGGGCCATTAACAATAGCATTTATGGGATGCCTGGGTGGCTCAGTCGTTAAGCATCTGCCTTTGGCGCAGGTCATGATCCCAGGGTCCTGGGATCGAGCCCTGCATCGGGCTCCCTGCTCCGCAGGATGCCTGCTTTTCCCTCTCCCACTCCCCCTGCTTGTGTTCTCTCTCTCGCTGTCTCTCTCTGTCAAATAAATAAATAAAATCTTAAAAAACAACAACAACAAAACAATAGCATTTATATGCCAAAGGAGGTATATTTTATTAGATTTCAGAATGATATACTTTATGGCAAAAAGCACTGACTAGAGCTTAATGTATTACACGGAACATATAATGCTATATGTGGGCTGCCAACAATTTGCCATAGTCATGGTGAATTGCTGCTATACCCTTTTGAATTTGCCCATCTAGCTATTCCCTTACAGAAAATCATGCTTTCTTATTAGGTAAAGCAATCTTGTAGCTAACACTCCATTGGAAGTGTTTAAAAAAAAGAAAAGAAAAGAAAAAACAGTAAGTGGGACCAGTTCTGTAAGCAATGGGTGAGCTGCTGCTCAATTTTTGTGTGCTGCTTATTTTTTCTTGGAAGTTAAATTTGGTCATTGATTGGATATGACATTTTCATTTCACAATAACTCTTCTCATACTCACTTTATGCACTTTAGGCCCAGAAGCAACCAATTGTAGTATGGGGAAATCCTATCAGAGGAATACAGTTTTCCCTTCAGTGAGGTAAAATGCTTTCTCTAAGGTCCAGTAACCAGGATACTTGCCCCTCAAAAGGCAGCAAATTTCATTACAAATTCTGGGACCAGAAATCACAAATAACTTCCATCAGCTGAGATGGCCTTAGGCATATAACTCCATAGGCATTGCAACTCCATAACTGAAACAGAGGGCACCTGAAGTCAGAGATTGTTTTGCCAGTATTTGTACTCCAGTTTTCCAGACTACAAGTTACAAGATCTCCATTAAACTTTGCCACTTAGCTTTTCTTTCCATTTCCTTTTTTTTTCTTTTTTAACAGACCAAGCTGTCTTCCAAGATAGGAAATATACTGCCTCTTTGTCAATTCACATTACAAATCTGGCTTGAGGGCATATAATTGACAAAATTCAAATTAAATCCAGAAACATAGCTCCAGTGGAGTCTTGTGAGGAAAAACAAAACAAAACAGATTTTAGGCTTTAATTCCCTGCAAGTCAAGTGAAGTAACAAAGGAGATGGAAATAGAGGCTGAGTGCCAAAGCACAATATCCACAAGAATATTTTAATTGCAATGCTGCTCATTCAACTTTAGTCTAAAGGAAAAACAATACTGTGTTTTAAAAGATTCTGGTACCCTCCTCCATGTCATGGGAGAGTGTCTTAGGTAAGAGTCAGAGATTGGTGAGTGGATCAACATGATAAATGTACTCCATTATTTTGTTGTTGTTCTGAGTTTTGTTGTTGTTCTGTTTTAATTCACAACATTATACTAAGGAATTTCTAGCATCCTAGCTTCATTTATTGTGGAACAGCTTTGAGATTTATGGGGATCGAGCCCTCCCCCCACCCCCCACATTGGGCTCCCTGCTCAGTGGGGAGAACAAGAAGAACAAGAAGAACCTCTCCTGGCTGTAAGAGCAAGCACATTAAACTGTAAACTCCAAGAAGTTTATCTATAATGCATATGAAATTATATTCTAGGTTCCATGGCCTAACACTACCAGAACCTACTCTAAAACACCATCGAAAACTTATAAAATCATACAAAATTTCATGTGAAATTCCACTGCTACAGAATATGAGAGAATGAGTCTAATTATACTGGGGTATGAGTCTAACCATAGGGAATTTTGGGAAGGCATGAGACTGAAGTGTTTGAGACTCCAACTTAAGAAAATGTGCTTTCCCTTGCAATGTTTGCCACATTCCTTAAGAGAGGCCAGCATTTCCTCCTTAGGTGAGGCGGAAGGTGTTGCACCTGCTGGGGAGGGAGAGTTAGAGAGAGGTTGGTCATGGGAATCATCTGATTCATTTAACTCTCCCACGTGCTTTCATTTCAATTCTCATTTCAACTGTTTTACTAGGAAATGCCTTAATTTTTTATTTTTAAAGGCTGACAAATCTAAGAATTCAAATGATATAATTTGACAACTTGGAAGTTTAACCTTTGAATTCTGGGTAACTCGGCCCTTTGGAAACTAAGATACAGCATCTATGTCCAGTCAGAAAAGGTTACTGGTTATCAAACTACACATTGAATCAAATGTTTGGAACTTTGAATTTGTTCTTTTTTATTTAAAATCTCTAGTATAATTACAGGTAGCCAACACACACTAAATCATGATATTCTCCATGTCCCTCACACTGTTCTTTGGCAGAACCTGTTCCGTTTGCCTAAGATCTTATGTTTGACAGGGAAATACAAACAGGCATTAATTTTTAAAAACTGCACCTGCATGCCAAAACCTACCAGATTCTCTTCCTTTAATGGTAGCTGGATCTTTAAATCCTCCAAAACTCACAAAAACAAGAAATGTCAGAATTTCATTTCATTAGGGTCTGTTACCTGCAATAATCCACTTCTGATTCCAGTCAATCAGAGTCAGAGTTCATAGTTACAAAACCCATTATAGCTTATTTAATTTGGATCAACATTTATTACAAGATATAATTTAGCTAATTGTTGAGAGAAAGATTTTGGAGTCTAGTCAGGTAGTAGCAACACCAATTTTACAGGGTGCTAATATTATAGGGTTCTGTCAGCCGTGACTCATCGATGCTGCCCAGACCACATATACTATAGCTCACTTAACTGACTCTGGCCATTGTGTACATAACTACTGCCATAGTCACTTGCAATAAACTGGGCCCTTTCCTGAAAATAGATTCTGAATAGCACCTGCTTCCTCAGGTTGTTTTAAGGCTAGATCAGGTCATGTGATTATACCTTTGTTGCCACAGAAATTGCAGAAGTAAATATTTATCTTCTGTTTCAAAGATTCGGGAATGAAAATATGGAAGACATTTACCCATTTCAAGGGCAATCAAAATATATGGAGTAGCATAAGTTATAAATACTGCATATGGTAGTGAGATGCTAAGTTAAAAATAAATTTTAAATGTTTATTTTGTTGAGATAGTTGTTCAATATTCCAAAAAATGGCCATCTGAGTGGACTTGGAAATAAAAATTAAAGACAATTATTGATATCTATAATAAAGAGCTTCTGAAAATAAAGAATAAAATGGTCAACAGCTCTATAGCTAGAGACAAAAAGAGTATTCATAGAAAAAGAAATGTCACTTCAAATTTATTTTTCATATAAAAAGAAAATGTTCAATTTGCTCAAAGTAAGAGAAATGTAGATCACAACTACACTGAGACAGTATTTTCATCTAGCAGATTATCAAAAGTCCGAAAATTTTCTGACTTGGTGAGGCTGTAGGAAAACAGACACTCATGGTGGTGGAAACTGCAAAATTGTACCACCCTGATGAAAGAGTTACAACTAAAGATACACTTTAAAAGTAAAGATACACACTTCTAGGAGCAAGATGGTGGAGGAGTAGGAGACCTAAATTTCTTCTGGTCCCAGGAATTCAGCTAGATAGTTATCAAACCATTCAGAACACCTACAAACTCAACAGGAGATTGAAGGAAAGAATAGCAGCAATTCTGTGAACAGAAAAGCGACCACTTTCTGGAAGGTAGGATGTGAGGAGAAGTGAATCTGAGGCGATATTTAGAAAGATAGACCGTGGGGGGAGGTAGCCTCCCTTACCCGGCTACCAGCAAGTGATCGAGCAATGGAGCACAAAATCAGAACTTGTAGAATTCTGCTCCTCTGAGGGATGTCGCTCCAGTGGCTAAGCAGGGGGTGGAACCGTCACTGGGACAGTATGGTCTCAGGACCCTCACGGTCACAGAAAGACCAGGGGTGCCTGAGTGCGGCAGAGCTCCCAGGTATCAGAGCAGGGAAGCCGGCTGCAAAGACAGAGTCGAGGAATGGGCTCTCAGCTTGGGGTTGCCATAAACCATAATCTAGGGCATAGTTGAGCCACTACTCTTCCAGCAGGGACACAACAAGTGGCAGATCTGGGGAGACTCCCCTTCCTCCCCCGGGAGGAGCAGTGTGGGAGCCCGCTCCAGGAATCTGCTGGGTTTGGAGACTCCAAACAGGGTGGCGTGCCAGAGATAGAAGCGCTTGGACACAGGCCAAGTGAGCACGGAGTGTGGCCTGAGACTGGGGAGACAGGAGTGATTGACTGCTTTTCTCTGGGGGCTCACTGAGGAGTGGAGCCCCAAGTTCTCGGCTCCTCTGGGACCAGAGATTGAGAGGCTGGCATTTTCATTCTCATCCTCCAAAGCTGTACAGAAATCTTTCAGGGAACAAAAGCTTCCGAGAGCAAACCTGAGCAGATTACGTAGCCTGGACCCTGGCAAGGGCAGGGCAATTCTGCCTCAGGCAAAGACATTTGAGACTCACTGCAACAAGCCCCTCCCCAGGAAGATCAGAAAGAACATCCAGCCAAGACTAAGTTTACCGATCAATGAGAACTGCAAAACCCCAGCGCTAGGGGAATACAGCACATAGAATTCATGGCTTTTTTCCCATGATGCTTTAGTCTTTCAAAGTTAATTCTTTAAATTCTCTTTATTTTTTCCTTTTTCTATTTTTTAGTTGAATTTTTCTTCTTTCCTTTTTCAACCAACATCTTATCAATTCCTTTTTTGAAATATTTTTTAATATTCATTTTTACAGTCATATTCTATCCCTTCATTGTATTTAACCTTATTTTTTGTATATATATATAAGTTTTTCTTTCTTTAAAATTTTGGGATACAGCTTCTTCTAACAGACCAAAATGTACCCTAAATCTAGTTTATGATGTTGTCCTAGTCTCCTGCCTGATCACATTCTCTCTTTTCTTTTTTAAATTTTTTTTTCATTCTTTTCTCAACCAGCTTCTTATCTTATCAATTCCTTTTTTAAAATCTTTTTTTTTCATCTTTACAGCACCCCTTCATCATATTTACCCATATTTTTATATATATATGTTTTTCTTTCTTTAAAATTTTCAGAGGCAATTTAACAGACCAAAATACACTCAAAATCTAGTGTGTGGCTGTGTTCTATTCACCAGCCTGACCATATTTTTATTTTTTTCTCCTTCCTTTTCCCCCCAGTTTCAGGTCTCTTCTGATTTCTTTAGTATATATTTTTCTGTGGTCGTTTTACCCTTTTAGCATTTTGTTCTCTCATTCATCTATTCCCCTCTAGACAAAATGATGAGACGGAAAAACTCACCTCAAAAAAAAAAAAAAAAAAAAAAAACAAGAGGCAGTACCAACTGCCAGGGACCTAATCAATACAGACATTAGTGAGATGTTGGAAGTAGAGTTCAAAATGACGATTATAAAGATACTAGCTGGGCTTGAAAAAAGCATAGAAGATACTAGAGAATCCCTTTCTGGAGAAATAAAAGAACTAAAATCTAACCAAGTCAAAATCAAGAAGGCTATTAATGAGGTGCAATCAAAAATGGAGGCTCTAACTGCTAGGATAAATGAGGCAGAAGAGAGAATTAGTGATATAGAAGACCAAATGATGGAGAATAAAGAAGCTGAGAAAAAGAGAGATAAACAACTACTGGATCACAAAGGCAGAATTCGAGAAGTAAGTGATACCATAAAGTGAAACAACATTAGAATAATTGGGATCCCAGAAGAAGAAGAAAGAGAGAGAAGGGCCGAAGGTATATTGGAGCAAATTATAGCAGAGAACTTCCCTAATTAGGAGAAGGAAACAGGCATCAAAATCCAGGAGGCACAGAGAACCCCCCTCAAAATCAGTAAAAAGAGGTCAACACCCTGACATCTAATAGTAAAACTCACAAGTCTCAGAGACAAAGAGAAAATCCTGAAAGCAGCTCGGGACAAGAGGTCTGTAACCTACAACGGTAGAACCATTAGATTGGCAGCAGACCTATCCACAGAGACCTGGTAGGCCAGAAAGGACTGGCATGATATATTCAGAGCACTAAATGAGAAAAATATGCAGTCAAGAATACTATATCCAGCTAAGCTGTCATTGAAAATAGAAGGAGAGATAAAAAGCTTCCAAGACTAAAAGAATTTGCGAACACCACACCAGCCTTACAAGAAATGTTAAAAGGGGTCCTCTAAGCAAAGAGAGAGCCTAAAAGCAATATAGACCAGATTGGAACAGAGACAATATACAGTAACAGTCACCTTACAGGCAATACAGTGGCACTAAATTCATATCTTTCAATAGTTACCCTGAATTTAAATGGGCTAAATGCCCCAATCAAAAGACACAGGGTATCAGATTGGATAAAAAAAAAAAAGGACCCATCCATATGCTGTCTGCAAGAGATTCATTTTAGACTCAAAGACACCTCTAGATTTAAAGTGAGGGGCTGGAAAACCATTTACCATGCTAATGGCCATCAAAAGAAAGCTGGGGTGGCAATCCTTATATCAGACAAATTAGATTTTAAACCAAAGACTATAATAAGAGATGAGGAAGGACACTACCTCATACTTAAAGGGTCTATCCAACAAGAAGATCTAGCAATTTTAAATATCTATGCCCCTAACATGGGAGCAGCCAATTATATAAGCCAATTAATAACAAAATTAAAGAAACACATCGACAATAATACGAAATGGTAGGGAACTTTAAAAACCCCCTCACTGAAATGGACAGATCATCTGAGCAAAAGATCAACAAGGAAATAAAGGCTTTAAATGACACACTGGACCAGATGGACTTCACAGATATATTCAGAACATTCCATCCCAAAGCAACAGAATACACATTCTTCTCTAGTGCCCATGGAACATTCTCCAGAATAGATCACATCCTGGGTCACAAATCAGGTCTCAACCAGTACCAAAAGATTGGGATCATTCCCTGCATATTTTCAGACCACAGTGCTTTGAAACTAGAACTCAATCACAAGAGTGGGATTTATTCCTCGGCTGCAAGGTTGGTTCAATGTCCGCAAATCAATCAATGTGATACAATACATTAATAAAAGAAAGAACAAGAACCATATGATCCTCTCAGTAGATGCATAAAAAGCATTTGACAAAGTACAGCATCCTTTCTTGGTTAACTCATCACAGTGTAGGGATAGAGGGTACATACCTCAATATCATAAAAGCCATCTATGAAAAACCCATAGCAAATATCATTCTCAAAGGGGAAAAACTGAGAGCTTTTCCTCTAAGGTCAGGAACACATCAGGGATGTCCACTACCACCACTGCTATTCAACATAGTGCTAGAAGTCCTAGCCTCAGAAATCAGACAACAAAAAGAAATAAAAGGCATCCAAATCAGCAAAGAAGAAGTGAAACTCTCACTCTTTGCAGATGATATGATACTTTATGTGGAAAACCCAAAAGACTCCACTCCAAAACTACTAGAACTCACACAGGAATTCAGTAAAGTGGCAGGATATAAAATCAATGCACAGAAATCAGTGGCATTTCTATGCACCAACAACAAGACAGAAGAAAGAGAAATTAAGGAGTCGATCCCATTTACAATTGCACCCAGAACCATAAGATACCTAGGAATAAATCTAACCAAAGAGGCAAAGAATCTGTACTCAAAAAGCTATAGAATACTCCTGAAAAAAATTGAGGAAGACACAAAGAAATGGAAAAAATGTTCCATGCTCATGGATTGGAAAAACAAATATTGTGAAAATGTCTATGCTACCTAGAGCAATCTACACACTTAATGCAATCCCTATCAAAATATCATCCACTTTTTTCAAAGAAATGGAACAAATAATCCTAAAATTTGTGTGGAACCAGAAAAGAACCTGAATAGCCAGAGGAATGTTGAAAAAGAAAAACAAAGGTGGTGGCATCACAATTCCGGACTTCAGGCTCTATTACAAAGCTGTAATCATCAAGACAGTATGGTACTGGCACAAAAACAGACACATAGATCAACAGATAGATAGATCTATCTGTTTTTTTGACAAAGCAGGAAAGAATGTCCAATGGAAAAAAGACAGTCTCTTCAACAAATGATGTTGGAAAAATTGGACAGCCACATGCAGAAGAATGAAACTGGACCATTTCGTTACACCACACACAAAAACAGACTCAGAATTGATGAAAGACCAAAATGTCAGATAGGAATCCATCAAAATTCTTGAGGAGAACACATGTAGCAACCTCTTCGACCTCAGCCTCAGCAACTTCTTCCTAGAAACATTGCCAAAGGCAAGGGAAGCAAGGGCAAAAATGAACTATTGGGACTTCATCAAGATAAAAAGCTTTTGCACAGCAAAGGAAACAGTCAACAAAACCAAAAGACAGCCATAGAATGGGAGAAGATATTTGCAAATGACATATCAGATAAAGGGCTAGTATCCAAATCTATAAACAACTTGTCAAACTCAACAGCCAAAAAACAAATAATCCAATCAAGAAATGGGCAGAAAACACGAACAGACAATTTTCCAAAGAAGACATCCAAATGGCCAACAGACACATGAAAAAGTGCTCAACATCGCTCGGCATCAGGGAAATCCAAATCAAAACCTCAATGAGATACCACCTCACACCAGTCAGAATGGCTAAAATTATCAAGTCAGGAAATGACAGATGTTGGCGGGGATGCGGAGAAAGGGGAACCCTCCTACACTGTTGGTAGGAATGCAAACTGGTACAGCCTCTCTGGAAAACAGTGTGGAGCTTCCTCAAAAAGTTGAAAAAAGAGGTACCCTACGACCCAGCAATAGCACTACTGGGTATTTATCCCAAAGATACAAATGTACTGATCCTAATGGCACGTGCACCCCAGTGTTTATAACAGCAATGTCCACAGTAGCCTAACTATGGAAAGAGCCTAGATGTCCATCAACAGATGAATGGATAAAGAAGATGTGGTATATATATACAATGAAATATTATGCAGCCATCAAAAAATGAAATCTTGCCATTTGCAACAACGTGGATGGAACTAGAGGGTATTATGCTAAGCGAAATAAGTCATTCAGAGAAAGACAAGTATCATATGATCTCATGGATATGAGGAATTTTAGAAACAAGACAGAGGATCATAGGGGAAGGCAGGGAAAAATGAAACAAGATGAAACCAGAGAGGGAGATAAACCATAAGAGGCTATTAATCTCAGGAAACAAACAGGATTGCTGGAGTAGAAGGGGTGGGAGGGATGGGGTGGTTGATTGATGGACATTGGGGAGGGTAAGCATTATGGTGAGCCCTGTGAATTGTGTAAGACTGATGAATCACAGACCTCTAACCCTGAAACAAATCATGCATTATATGTTAATAAAAAAATACAAAAAAAAAAGTAAAGGTGCACTTATAATATTATGAAAAGTCATACACATGGTTATCATTTTCAGTGCTATTTGTAATAGTATGATCCTGTAAATAGCACAGTTGTCCATCATTAGAGTATGGGTTGAATACATTATATTAAATCTCATAATGGGGTGCTATACAGCTTTAAAAAAGAAAGAGAAATATCATAGTGTACAAACATGGAGTGACCACTGGGATTTAACATTAAGTGGAAAAGAAGAGTGGTAAAATTTTGTTTACCATGCTATTATTAAACAAGAAAATCTTTCATTTGACTTGCAAGGCATGACAGGGCAAAATATAGTTTGGGGAAGGAACTTCTTTACTTCATTTTGGGATAGAAGGGATTATAGATGGTCTTTTCCTACTTGGGGTTATGGTTGAGCAGAGCATAAGTGTGTAAAGTTTTACATGGTCAGGGGCAGTGAGTTTGTGCAATTTTCTTAGTCCAAATATAGACAACAGGGAGAGAAACAATTCTGATACTATGTGGGAGCAGGATATGGCGCTAGAGAAGGTCAGGTTTTAGTTGAATTCATGGAAAATTACTAGGAATGAAGAATTTTCCAGGGACCCTGAGAATGAGTATGTATGTATGTGTGACTATATATATATATATATATGAGCTAGAGACAAAAAGAGTATTCATAGAAAAAGAAATGTCACATATATATGTGAATATATATATTCACAAATATATCCTAATAATAAATGCAAATTTACAAACACACATTCATATTTCTATTTCTACATAATCATATTTAAGAGAAAAGAATGATGGAAGGAAAAACTAAAAATTAGAAAAAATCTATAAAAGTAAATAAATAGAATAATTAGATTGGAGGGGATGGGAATAAAATAGAGACATATTTCTGGGAACATACTTTTGTTAGATCTGACTTTGTAACGAATTATATTGCATAATTTTAATAAAAATTTAATCTTAAAAGGAATCATTATAATTAAACAAAAATAAAATGAGTGAACACAGATAATATTACATGTGCTTTTAAAATACTGTAAAACAATATTTTGATTGTGTATTTCTCATGTTATAAAATCTAAGTACTGAATAAGTGAAATGTTTCTTAGGAGACTGCTTTTCTGTAATATTGTCTGCATTACTCCTTTATTTTTTTATCTTAGGCTATTATCCATGTACTGTAAGATAAAACATGAATAATTATACAGGTATCATTGAAAGCAGATTTTTTTCATTCTGAAGAAGAACATACATATGGAAGATTTCTGAAGTTATGTACAAACTGTGTGGTCTTGAATTAAAATGGGAAGTATCAATGTTTCCGATATCTTATCCTTAAAACGTGTATTTTCTAGTTTTATCTATTGAAAACTGCTCAAAACCTTACACAAGCCTGGAGCACCAAACATACCTACCATAAATAATTGAGGTCAGTATTTACTTCGTCCCACTATAAGTAGCCAACCCACCTTAGAATAAAATCACTGATTCTGAATATAGGGTAGAATTATACATGGTAATTCCAAAATATATCTTGATGGTGGTTATCAAATTCAAATATCTTTTGATATTTGACTAATTTATTATATGTCAAGAAACCTTTCCCAAAGAAACCTCTCACTGGGGGCTCCTGGGTGGCTCAGTCATTAAGCGCCTGCCTTAGGCTCAGGTCATGATCCTAGGGTCATGGGATCGAGCCCTGCATCGGGCTCCCTGCTCAGCGGGAAGCCTGCTTCTCCCTCTCTCACTCCCCTTGCTTGCGTTCCTTCTCTCACTCTGTCTCTCTCTTTCAAATAAATAAATAAAATCTTTAAAATAAAAAAGAAAGAAAGAAACCTCTCACTGGCCCATCAGGGACAATCTGAGTATCAACAAGAATAATCACTGCTATGGATTAAATATATATTAAATATGTTTAAATCCATTAGTTCTTATAAAGAAAGAAAGAAATCCATGAGTTCTTAACATATGCCAAAAGATTTTAATTGATCCTCCTCATCTTTGGAGAATGAAAGAAAATTTCATAAAATGCTACAAGATAAAAAAATCAATAGTTTATCATGCCTTTTATTCAATATCTTGATCCTTTAACCAAATAGTTAATGAATAGAAGTTTCTTTTATAGAAATATCCTGAAGAATATGAGAAAATGAAGGGTAGAATTAGAATATAAATATTTTGTCACTCCTGATTAGTTAATGGATCCAGGCAATGATCATTAATGGTTGATACAGCAGAGAGATATTCAGACATATACCTCCTAATGGAAGTATACAATTTCACTCCTATCAAACAAAATAGACATTCATTATGAGCCATAGAATGGTAACTCCAGAACTTTCCTACAAAAGGGAGTTATGAGCAGTTATCTGCTTAGAAGGGTGCCTTAAGGATGCTGGGAGCTTACGTTGAAACTGTTTGGCAAGCTTACTATTTGAAAGAATTTACAAAAGTGGTGATGAAGCTTATAGGTTGGCTAAGACCTGTCTACCAATGTCATTTGCCATCGCTTGTACCAACTATTGTCTTTACATTTATTTTATTAACATCCAAAATTTAAGTATATCCTTCCTGGAAAAAGGAAATAGACACTGCTTTATGTTTCTCCACATTATTACTCAAATAAATATGTTTCTCCTTAAGAGGCAAGGTGCTAAAAAAAAAAAAAAAAGACGCAAGGTGCTGTGACTATCTGGTGTCCAGTTTGGCCAGCAAACCCTGAGATGGTGAATGAAAAGATTACTTCAGACACTGTAATACAAGAAAGGAGAGGCCTGGGGACCAAACACTAGTGGCGAAAGGCCTTGAGGCAAACTTTGTTTCCGCTTTTATTGGGGTCTTACCAATACATCAGGCACAAGCACAAAACCAGGAGAAAGTGTCACCTTCATGGTCAGGATGATAATATATGGGGCAGTGTGTGATAAGGGCAAGCAGTGCTCACAGCGTGCATGCAAAGCAAGGAGGCAAGGAGTTCTTGAAGTATATGACCACTATAGGTGTCTGTTTTTCTTCAAATTTAGATATTTACTCCCTAGATCAGAGCCTTGAACCGCAGTAAGAATCTGGCCGCTTTCAGCCAAGATACTTCGAAGGAGGCCCAGTGTTCCCAGCACTCCTCCTTTGCTTTTCAATTTAGTCTCATCCAAGGAGGCCTATACCAGTCAGATTTTATCTATCCAGGCACTGTGAATTCCCACAATCTGGTTTGGCTTACATGCATTGTAGAGGTTATGAAATATGAAAAAAAAATTACTTCATTCTATTGCTTCTGGGTTGTAGAAGGAGAGAAGTAGTATTGACTAGAGCTAGATGTTATGCCTTCATAACCGGGTTTCCCTTCTTACTAGCTATGTGACTATAGAAAATTTAATTAACTTTTCTCTTGTTCATTTGCATTCCTGCAAAAATGAAGATAATAGTGGTATTTCCCATTGTTAGGTTACAGCAAGGATAAAATGAGTTAATAAGTAAAAAGTTCTGGCCCATAGGAAATGTTTGATAAGTTAGTCATTGCCATTATAAATAAGTTGTTAGAAGATGCTCTAAGAAGTTAAAGGTTGTGAGCACATATGAGATAGGCAGAAAATCAAGAGCAAACTTGAGAGTTCTCCGAGAAGTCCATAAGACTCATTGACCTGAGAAATCTCTTTGGAAAGTGTAGCATGCAGAAGTTGTTTGTCTCTCTGTTCTCTCCCAAAGTGGTTTATATGATCCAGACTTTGTTTAGATCTTGCATCTTTAAATCAGAGATTTCTTTGCTTTCCCTTATATCTCTTCAAAACCACCTATCATAAAAAATTAAAATTGAACAATTTTATCTTTTAAGAAAAAACATTTAGGAAATGTAACTTTTAATGCAGAAAAATAGGGCGCCTGGGTGGCTCAGTTGGTTAATGCAGAAAAATAATCATTGGATATTGCAAAAATGTGGTGTCATATACCACATAAAAATTTTCAAGATTTCTTATAAAATGGGATGTTTACATATATTTGTATATTACTTATATATAACATGATAGAAAATTTCAATTTCATATCTAATATGAAATTGTATTTTAATTGACATATGCCTGTATCTGAAAGTCTGTTCATGTCTCTGAACCCTCTGTATTTAGAAAGAAAATACTTTACAATATTCCCCTATCCTAGGTGGTAGCTTAGAACTGTAGGAGGCAATTACAGTTATTTCAATTAAAATATCCAAATCGGTCTTCAATATAATAAATTCTACAGAGAGCAGCATACATTACCATAGGATATGTATTTTTTTTTTTTATTATTTGAGTACTAAATTTCTCATTTTCATGCTGCAGGCTTGCTGACTATGGCTGTAATTAATCTCCTAATGATTAACAAAGAAAGACACTTTTTGATGTCAAATAAATGAGACTAATAGCTTCCATGAATTTTGTGAAAATCAATTTATTAAATGGGTCCTTAACATCTTAGAATACTTCCACTGGTATAAGTGAATGAATTCTAGCAATGACGTATTTCCTGTGAAGATATGATTTACACATGAAAATGCTCTTGAAGGAATCTTATCATTTTTACAATGGAGGTGATTATAAAGTTAAATATATAGCATAGTTTAAAATGAAATAGTGAAGAATGAGGTTAAAATAAGACTAAAAAAGGTGAAGGACATATTTGATAACGTGATATCATTTTCAAACATAGGGTATTTAACTCCCAGAAGCTACTTTAAAGAGAAATGGTTAGGGGCTCCTGGGTGGCTCAGTCATTAAGCATCTGCCTTCCACTCAGGTCATGATCCCAGGGTGCTGGGATCGAGCCCCGCATCGGGCTGCCTGCTCAGTGGGAAGCCTGCTTTTCCCTCTCCCACTCCCCCTGCTTGTGTTCCTGCTCTCACTATCTCTCTCTGTCAAATAAATAAATAAAATCTTTAAAAAATAATAATAATAAAATAAAGAGAAATGGTTAATGATCCCTAAAATTCACTTTTACATAGTGTTATATTGTTATACACTTTACAGTAATACTTCTTTTTCATATTAATATATAACAGAAGATAAAAATGTTATATAGTACTTTTCCACAGAGTACTAAAAGGTACATACAGAGTGACATCAAAAGACAGTTATATTTTATGAACTACTATTCATTATAATAATTACATGTTCCTACAGAAGTAATAGGAAAAGTAGTGGTGTTTTTAGGAATTATTTATTAGTAACTAATGTGGGCCATAGAACCATCCAAGTCTCTCTGTGAGTGTGTCTTTGTCTCATTCTTCAGCCTCAACTCTCTTATGCCTGCCACACATATTTTGCATTGACATTCTCAAATAATTCCAATTTGCTATACTTGTCTTTCTTTATATAACCTTGAACTTTGTTCATGTTCTTCCCTTTTCCTGAATGCACTTCTCCCTTCTTCCTTGTTCCCCATATTAGGACTACCTAATCAGTACTCCATTAACTCTAGACAATATTGTGTCATCCTCTCCCCACCAGGAAAGAATTGATTATATCTTTGGACTACCACTATGCAACAGGCAGATTTTATTTTGGCATTTGTGAAACATTATCAAACTGATATTTGACAAATCTGTCTCCTCACTTGAAACATGATTATTCGTTGCCATGTTGCTAGTAGTATTGAGCTAAATGACTGCTTGTTGAATGCATGCTGTGGTTTAGCTAGTATTGTCTGTAGGATTATTAATGGTTTATTTATTTTTTAAGATTCAGATGTCAAGTTCCTTCGATTTGATCAGTCTTATAACTAGATTAGGGATAATTTAAGATATACCAGTGCACTGTGATAATTATGGATTTCATCTATGTCAGTCTAACCTTGAGGACATATGTAACAAATAATGTTGAAATGTCATATCCTCCAGATAACTATCCAATGATACTTTCTGCAGTGATGGAAAATATCATATCCTCTGGATAACTATCCAGTAATACTTTCTGCTGTGATGGAAAAGTTCTATATCTTAGGTGCCCTATAATATGATAACCATTAGTTATATGTGGCGATTGAGCATTTGAAATGACCAGTATGAAAAAGTGAATATTTGGTTCTATTTTATTTTAATTAATTTATATTTAAATTTAAATAGTCATATATAACTAGCTCCTAACACTTAGCATCACTCTTGAATTAGCATATAATTAAAATTCATGTATTTTCAATGCCATAGATACTAACTATGCACTTTATATATTGACATTTAATTAAATAAATGTGTGTTTTCCAGCAACATTGCTATGCACTGAGAATTCAAAGATAGTATGATCCAGTCTCAGAACTATAGACATTTTTACTTTTCCAAAGGGAAGTTATGATAATATCTACCTCAAACTTTATGCATATTTGAATAATAAATATTTCTGTCTACTATTCTCCCTCATCCAAACACAGTATTTTCAGAAAAAGGAAAGAAGAGTGAGAAAAACATAGTATTCTTCATGGAGCAGGAGAACAAATATGAAAAATAGAGTGAAGATGTGGATAAGAGAATAAAACAATTCAAAATGAATTTAATAGGAAATATAGTAGATGGTAGAAAACCTAGGTAATGCTGAGATGATGAACATTTTAAGAAATAATCTTTTAGTTTTCTAAATTTAATAAAAACACTTAAGATTTCACATTATATATATTTTGATCTATTTGGTTCATTTCAGTGTTATTACTTCTAGAGTATATGCATGGTGAGCATCAGAGATTATGTCTGCCTTTTTCAGAATTTATGTCTGCCTTATTCTAGGTACTTTATACCTAGAGTAGCACTTGATCCATAGGAAGCCCTCAATAAATATTAGATAAAAAACTGAGTCTTGAGCAATATCATAAAAAATAAAATAAATCCACATAAAAGCATATTGATGAAACTAAATAACATAAAAGACAGTAAGTACTGGAAGCAACTTGGAAATTGCAGATCATTTACATGGCAACAACAGTGGTATAATTCTCATTAACAGTAGGTTGTAAGAGTAGCAAAAGACATACCTTTCAAGTGACAAGGTAAACTTAGAACCAGTGTCAACATGTTGTTTGTTGGTTTAAGAAAGTCAGCATCAACAATATCATTTTCATTTTCTTTAAGGGCTACTTTCTTTTTTGAATTTTGCATGTTTTGTTTTTCCCAGTGTCTTAATACATGCGATATGAGTGTGTGTATGTGTGTTTATGTGTTTTCATAAATTATGTAGGTTTTTTTTGCTTAAGGACACAGAGCAAATTCAGAAACATGTTCTCATTAGAAAGAAAAAATAACAAACTGTACTTAAAACTATCTTAGTATTTCATTAAAAATACCTTAAGTGAGTTATGGGAATATATAGTCTATGAAATCTGAATGGGAGGACATGGCTCTTAGTATGTCATTAATCTTTACATTTTTTCAATTTGTTTAGAATATTTTATAGTTAAAAATGAAATAAAATTAAGTCTATGGTGTAAAATCTAAATTGTGGCACTGTCATATATTCCTAAAACATGAAATGAGCATTGCGTGCACCAGTGTATGAATTAACATGAATTTACAACTTTTATTGCACCCTAATACCATGAATCCCTGAAAATATTCAAGTTATTCCTTATTTTTAACTGCACAGTTCTTCACATACTTATTGTTACACCAATCTTCAAGTAAATTTGAAAACCAAAACCTTAGAAGTGTCTAAAGTGCTATTTCTAATAACTCTCATTAGAAGCTGCATTTAAACCCATTTGAGATATGCATATCTGCATTTCTTTGAGTTTAGAAACAATGCCATTAAATTGACATATTCCCTTTCTCATTAAATTATATTTGAACACAACATAGCAAGTATTTAATTACAATTTTACTCCATGTTCATAAAATGTATACATGTTTATTCCTGATGGTTGTTTTCACCAATTTCACAAATTTCATTGTTTTACTCTTTTCAAAGCAGATCTTGCTGATTTTTTTTCTATGAAAGATTTTATTCCAGCACTGAGTCATATTAAAATATGAAACAGTTTAAGTTGGCAGGGAACACATGAAATCAGCAAAGTTGAGAGAAACATAGTAGTATTGAGGGAATTTGAGAAAATGCTGCTTATCCAGCATCACCACTGTGGCTGCCTAGAGGCTAGTTTAATTAGGCTACAATTCATATGGCAGAAAGTAGTTTTGTAATTACCTTCAAATGACCAAATGATATAGAACTCTAAGGAGAGTTGCATATTCCCAGTAATGAACCAATTTGCAATTGACTGGATATTTTATCTAAGGCATTTATTGAGCAAACAATATTTGAATATATGTAACTTCAATTCTATATCCATTTAAATAGTTGAATCTTAGGAGCTTATTTCAGAATATATAGAAGTCATAAGAAGATGTTAAAAATAAAACCTATCATTCTTTAAAAACCTGCTTTGCTTGAAGTAAAAGTACTGCATCTAAAACCTAGAAATACCACCATTAACTAAGTTTCAGATTGTACCATGAGAATCTAATTTGTTAAGTATAGAAAGCATAATTAAAATTAAAACATTTAACTTTAAAAAATTAAAAAATATTTCATTAAAATTAAATTAATTAAAAGTAAGGAAATATAAATACTTTCTTTTCTGATTCAGTGCTTATAGTCAATTCTTTGATAACAAAGTGACTCAGAAATCATGTCTTCTTGCTAACAGTTTTTATCTGTATCTTTGCCTTTCACAAGGGATATGTGGCTTTCATGGGTTAATGTATAATCCCAAACCTGAGACATATCGTCTATACTACATAGAAGTAAAATCAGCAGGATTTTAGGGAGAAAATGTGGTGTAGGAGTTCTTTTAATTAATCTAAAATACTTCCTTTCCTAGAGGTAATATCAAGAGAAAACTTGATAGGCTCTAAATACAGAAGATTTTTGAAACATTATGAAGAATAAAGGATATCTAAATCAGTACATATTTTATATTTTGAAAATAGAGCTTTAAGAGAAAAAAGCAGCAATTTCTTATAAATATCCAAAAAAATTACAAAAATATGATTTGGGAATAGAAACAAAAGCTGAAAGAATAATTTGTCATTATATTTTCTATTAAATACTTATATTAATAATTATTTATAGACTTTAAGAATATTAACCTTCATAGCTGAGTTAAGTATTATTATGAATTTCATTTAAAAAAATTAAAAAAAAAAAAAAGCTGGGGCACCTGGGTTCCTGTCAGTTAAGTGTCCAACTCTTGATTTTGGCTCAGGTCATGATCTCATGGTCATGAGATGGAGTCCCATGTCAGGCTCCATGCTCAGTGGGGAGTCTGCTTGAAGATTCTCTCCCTCCACTCCTACCCCTACTCATGTGCTCTCCCTCTCTCTCTAAAATAAATAAATAAATCTTAAAAAATAAAAACTGAGATAAAGAAGTTGAATGACTTGCCAAGGTACTCATCAGTAGCATAATTGGAAACAAAATTGACCCTAAACAAACAATTAATTTGAAAATTTGAAAAGCAGCCATAATCCAAGACTAGCAAAATTAAATTTAAAAAATGTACATGTATGAGGAAAAAATAGTTTTTCATCTGTTTCTTGATCCTGAATAATTTTTGCCATGAACACGTCATGTAGTTGTTAGAGAAAATATTTAAAATTCAGACAAAGAGACAATAGTAAAAAAATAAAACAAACCCAAAACTCTAGAAGTTAATACATCAAGTATAGAGAATAAAAAAATGTTGTTGGCTGGAGCTATCATGGCCCAGAAGGCAGGAGAATATATTGAAGGGCTCCATGAGGAAGGTCAGTTTAAACAAGTTTTCTTTCTAAGATGTTTGTTACAGTCCACAGCTATGTATACACAATAAAAAATTATTTTTTATTTGGGACTCTAACATGAACCTAAGTGTGAGAAGAGCTGGAACAATTTTTTCAATTTTTTAAAATTTTTTTACTGTAAACCCCGATAGAAGGAGAAAGATGAGGGAAAAGGAAGTGGGGAAGGACAGCAAAGGGAAAAGAAGAAAAAATACAAGGAGAGCAGAAGGAGTAGAAGAAGAAGGGGGAAAAAAAAGAAAAGTAGTTGGAGAAGGAGGGCTAGGATGGAGGGAGAAAAAAGGAAAGGAGAATAAGAAGATGGAGGAAAAGTAGAAAGAAGAAGAAAAAAGAAGGAGGGGGAGAAGAAGGTCAAGGAGGAGAAGAAAGAGGAGGGAAAGAGAAGTACCATTTTATGCAGTAACTAAAGCAAGATGACTTTCCTTTCTCAATTCGTCAAATAGAAGAAGTCTCCAGCTTATTTGCGTCTCCAGCTTAGTTGTGTATTCCTTGCACAAAGATAAAGAAAAAAAATGACTAGCAGAATATCTTTCACTACTATTATAATATACTATATACTCACTATTTTAAAGCAATCTCAGCCCTCAGAAAAGGAAATCATCTAATGAGACTCTTCATGATACTAATAGCCATCAAACTAGTCTATTTAGAATGTTGGAAGTACAACTGAAAAACATAGTACATATAAAAAGAAAATATAAAGAATAGAAAAACATTAAAGTTATCTAAAAGGAAAGTACAATCCTGGGCGCCTGGTGGCTCAGTTGGTTAAGCAACTGCCTTCGGCTCAGGTCATGATCCTGGAGTCCTGGGATCGAGTCCTGCATCAGGCTCCTGCTCAGCAGGGAGTCTGCTTCTCCCTCTGACCCTCCCCCCTCTCATGTGCTCTCTCTCTCTCTCTCATTCTCTCTCTCAAATAAATAAATAAAATCTTTAAAAATAAAAAAAATAAAAGAAAGCACAATCCTGATAAAGCAAAAAAGGAAAATAAAATAAAATACATTTTATATATGCGTGTGTGTGTGTGTGTGTGTGTGTGTGTGTACACTCTGCAGTGGGATATAGCCCAGCACAGAGCTAAGCATCTATCTTGACCCATCTATGTGACCCCTTTGGGACTTGGAGGCAAGGAGAATTGAAACAAATATGCTGTTTATGCTGCCTGCTTTGCAATTGGGTTCCTTTTGCTTTTGACCCATGAATATTGTGTTTTTTATAAAATCTGTGAAATCTTGGCAAGATAACTTTCTATTTTGCATGTCAGGTAAAATCACAAATTTCACTATTCTCTACAAATATGGTATATTATAACAATGATACTGGATCTGAATCCACCAACTGATCAATGAACAAATTAAAAAGAAAGCACTGACAGGGCACCTGGGTGGCTCAGTCAGTTAAGTGCCTGCCTTCGGCTCAGGTCATGATCACAGGGTCCTGGGATCAAGCCCCACATCAGGCTCTCTGCTCAGTGGGGAGCCTGCTTCTCTCTCTCCCTCTGTGATCTCTCTCACTCTTGCTCTCTCTCAAACAAATAAATAAAATCTTAAAAAAAAATAAGAAAGCACTGAAATTATATTTTAGCAATTGAAGGAGAAAAAAAATAGTCCACATTTAGTCTATTAGAACTGTTTTAAATTTTGTCTTACAAAGAAATTAGAAGTACCATTAGGGAGTACTCAAAAATAATGACATTGAACTTTACATAGTAAAAATTATGTAGATGGGACGAGTTTGAACACACAAACTTACTTACAAAAAAATGAATGAAAATAATTAAATTAATTATTAATTCAAGGGTGGAAGCTAAGACGGCAGAGTAGTAGGAGGACCCTAGGCTTGCCTTGTCCCTAGAACACAGCTAGATAAATATCAAATCATTCTGAATACCCAAGAAATTGACTTGAAGACTGACAGAACAAACTGCACAACTAGAAGGAGAGCACATTAAGGAAGATAGGAAGTGCAGAGATATGGTTTGGGTTAGAAACAGATCACGGGTGAGGCAGAGGGGAGTGAGCCCTGGTCACAGAAAGAGGCAAGAAAGAGAGAGAGAGAAGAGTGCACAGGGGATTGCATAAGAAAAACACTTCCCTAAAGCCATTGACAGGGAAAACTAGAGGGGTTGATTTTCCTGAGTTTTTGCAACCAGTGGAACTCAAAGACTAGAATTTTAGAGATCCACAGCATTGCTGCATAGATCCCTGAAGGTGCTGCTGTGCTCCTGGAGAAAAGGCAGGCAGGTAACCCCAGGGACATACAGCACAATCTGAGGATTGCTTGAGACACACTAGGAGAGACTGTTCCCTCTTCCTGGAGCACATCTGACAAAGGTGGCATTGCCTCTTGAGGTACAGAAGAGCCAGTGGGTGCCATTTCCCTCCTCTGTCCCACAGATGGACACAGAGACACCTGCTGAGGGCAGCTAACCCAGTCACTGTGAGTTTAGTGTGCTTTGCTCCAAATCCCAAGTTCCTGCCCTCTGGTGCAACTGCCCTTCTGGGTCAAACTTACATCAATCCCAGTGCAGCAAGACCCTCCCCCAGAAGACCAGCTTATGTCCCCGCCACACCAGGTCCTTGGAGTTGTAAAACTTAGCCGGCCTGGCTGGGATAGAGCCCAGAGTGCACTGCACTGCACCAGGCAAAGCAACCCAGACACAGACAGTCTGAAAACAGCACTCTGAAAAAAACCTAAGATGCAAGAGGGGAAATTATTTGCTCTTCTGGGAGGGCTTCCCTGACAGCAACAAGCACAAACTCCCCTCTCCAGGGACAAAAGAGCTGGCTGGAACCATTTCCCTCCCCTGCCCCTCAGATTCAACCAACTTCAGTAAACAACACAGCACCAACACTGGCTGCTTAACCTACTTACAAGTCCCAGCCCCCAGGGCTCTGCTGGTACTACTTTTCTTGGGCAATTGTGCCTCAGAACCAGCACAGCGGGCCCCTCCCCCAGAAGATCAGCACAAAACCCCACACACAACATGTCTACTAACCACAGAGTTCTGCAAATCTTCAGTTCTAGTGGAAATAGCATCAGGTCTCTTTTAACAAGCAGACCAGAGCACATCTAGTTAAAACTCCCCACACTCTGGGTCATGGTCCAAACACTCCCTACTGCAGGCCAGGAAAACTCTGCAGATGACTGACTTGAGGGAAAGAACAGTCAAACAGCAGAGTGCACATACAACATAGCAGAGTGCACATACCACACAGCAGAGACACTTCCTGAAGTTCAAGGCCCTGGATATCACATGACCTCTTCTTCATAAAGTCATTACTCTCAGAAGCAGGAAACACAGGCTTTCCTAACACACAGAAGAAGACACAGACCTAGACAAAATGCCAAGATGGAGGAATTCATCAAAAGAAAGAACAGAAAAGGTCATGGCCAGAGATCTAATCAAAATAGATATAAGTGATATGCCTGATCCAGAATTTTAAGCAACAATCATAAGGATACTCACTGGGCTTGAGAAAAGCATAGAAGACATCAGTGTGACCCTTACCACAGGCATAAAAGAACTACATATAAATCGGGCCAAAATGAAAAATGCAATAACTGAGATTCAAAACTGACTGGATGTAATGACCTCAAAGATGGAAGAAACAGAGTAATGAATGTGATATGCAAAGTAGATTTATGGAAAATAATGAAGCTGAACAAAAGAGGGGAAGAAAAATCTTGGGTCACAAAAGTAGACTTAATAACATTCAAATTGAAGAGTCACAGAAGAAGAAAAGAGAAAAGGGGACAAGTTTATTTGAGTAAATTATCGCTGAAATCTTCCCTAATCTGGGGAAGGAAACAGATATCTAAATCCAGGAGGCACAGAGAAATGCTGTCAAAATCAACAAAAGCAGGCCAATACCAACACATATTGTAGTTAAATTTGCAAAATATAGATATAAAGAAAAAAAGTCTGAAAAGGAGCAGGACAAAAGAATTCCCTAACATGCAAGGAAAGACCAATAAGGTTAGCGATAGATTTCTCCACAGAAACTTGGCAGGCCGGAAGAGAATGACATGTTATATTCAATATTCAATGTGCTCAATGGGAAAAATATGCAGACAAGAATACTCTACCCAGCAAGACTATCATTCAGAATAGAAGGAGAGACAGAGTTTCCCACACAAACAAAAACTAAGAAAGATCTGACCACTAAACCAGCCCTACAACAAATATTGAAGGGGACTCTCTGAGTGGGGAAGAAAGACCAAAAGCAACAAAGACTAGAAAGTTACAGAGAAAATCTCCAGAAACAATGACAAAACAAGTAATAAAATGGTACTAAATTCATATCTATCAAGAATTACTCTGAATATAAATGGACTGAATGCTCCAAAGGACATAATGTCAGAATGGATAAAAAATAAGACCTATCTATATGCTGCCTACAAGAGACTCATTGTAGACCTAAAGTAACCTGCAGATTGTAAGTGAGGGGATAGAGAAACATTTATCATGGAAATGGACATCAAAAGAAGGCCAAAATAGCCATACTTATGCCAGAAAAACTACAATTTAAACCAAAGACTATAACAAAAGATGAAGAAGGGCACTATATCATAGTAAAGGGGTCAACCCAACAAGATCTAACAATGGTAAATATTTATGCCCCCAACTTGAGAGCATACAAATACATAAAACAATTCATTCAAACAAAAACAAACTCATTAATAAAAATACAATAATAGTAGTGGGCTTTTACACCCACTTATAGCAATGGACCGATCATCTAAGCAGAAAATCAACAAGGAAACAATGGCTTTGAATGACACACTGGACCAGATGGACTTAACAGATACATTCAGAACATTTCATCCTAAAGCAACAGAATACACATTCTTTTCAAATGCACATGGGACATTTTCCAGAAGATATCACATACTGGGTCAATCAGGCCTCAGTAAAAACAAAAAGATTGAGATCATACCATGCATATTTTCCTACCACAATACTATGAAACTTGAAGTCAACCACAAGAAAAAATTTGGGAAGACCACAAATACATGGAGGTTAAAGATCATCCTACTAGAGAATGGATGAGTCAACCAGGAAATTAAAAAGGATAAAATTACATGGAAACAAATGAATATGAAAACATGACAGTCCAAATCCTTTGGGATGCAGCAAAAGCTTTCATAAGAGGGAAGTTTATAGCAATACAGGCCTACCTCAAGAAGCAAGAAAAATCTCAAATAAGCAACCTAACCCTACACCTAAAGAAGTTAGAAAAAGAATAACAAATTAAACCTAAAGCCAGCAGAAGAGGGGAATATTAAAGATTAGAACAGCAATAAATGATGTAGAAACAAAACAGTAGAACAGATCAATGAAACCAGGAGCTGATTCTTTGAAAAAATTTTAGAAATTGATAAACCCCTAGCTAGACTTATCAAAAAGAAAAGAGAAATGACCCAAATAATTAAAATCACAAATGAGCAGGAGAAATAACAACCAACACCACAGAAATATAGATAATTATAAGAGAATATTATGAAAAATTATATGGCAACAAATTGGACATTTTTGAAAGAAATGGATAAATTCTTAGAAACATAAAAACTACCAAAACTGAAATGGGAAGAAATAGAAAACTTGAACAGATCCATAACCAGCAAAGAAATTCAATCAGTAATCAAAAATCTCCCAACAAACAAAAGTCCATGGCCAGATGGTTTCACAAGGGAATTCTACCAAACATTTAAAAGAGTTAATACCTATTTTTCTCCAACTATTCCACAAAAGAGAAATGGAAGGAAAATTTCCAAACTCATTCCATAAGGACAGCGTTACCCTGATTCCAAAACCAGACAAAGACTCCACTAAGAAAGAGAACTACAGGCCAATATCCCTGATGAACATGGATGCAAAAATTCCCAACAAAATACTAGACAGTTGAATTCAATAGTACATTAAAAGAATCATTCACCACAATCCAGTGGGATTTATTCCTGGGTTGCAAGGGTGGTTCAGTATTTGCAAATCAATCAATGTGACACACCACATTAATTAAAGGATAATCCTCTCAGTAGATGCAGAAAAAGCATTTGACAAGGTACAGCATCGCTTCTTAATAGAAACCCTCAACAAAGTAGGAATAGAAGGAATATATCTGAAATTCATAAAGGCCATATGTGAAAAAACACATAGCTAATGTCATCTTCAAAGGGGAAAAAACAGAGTTTTTCCTCTATGATCAGGAACAAGATGGGGGTGTCCACTCTCACCACTGTTATTTAGTATATACTGGAAGTCTTAGCCTCAGAAATCAGACAACAAAAAGAAAAGGCATCCAAATCAGCAGGGAAAAAGTCAAACTTTTTCTATTCACAGATGGCATGATACTCTATGTAGAAAACCCAAAAGACTCTACCAAGAAATTGCTAGAGCTGATGCACGAATTCGGTAAAATTGCAGGATACAAAATGAATGTACAGAAATCATTTGCATTTCTATACACCAATAATGAAGCAGGAGAAAGAGAAATCAAGGATTCTATTCCATTTATAATTTCACCAAAATCCATATTATCTAAGCATAAATCTAACCAAAAAGGTAAAAGATCTGTACTCTGAAAACTATAGAACACTTATGAAACAAATTGAAGATGATGCAATGAAATGGAGAAACATCCCATGCCTAGGGATTAAAGAACAAATATTGTTAAAAAGTCTATACTACCCAAAGCAATCTGCACATGTATTGCAACCCATATCAAAATACCACCAGCATTTTTCACAGAGCTAGAACAAACAATCCCAAAATTTGTATGGAACCACAGAAGACCTGAATAGCCAAAGCAATCTTGAAAAAGAAAAGCAAAGCTGGAGGCATCACGGTTCCGGACTTAAAGCTATTTAACAAAGCTGTAGTCATCAAGACAGTATGGTACTGGCACAAAAACAGACACATAGATCAGTGAAACAATAGAAAACCCAGAAATGGACCCACAACCATATGGTCCAACTAATCTTTGACAAAGCAGGAGAGAATATCCAATGGAAAAAAAACAGTCTCTTCAACAAATGGTGTTGGAAAAACTGGACAGCAACATGCAAAAGGATGAAATTGGACCACTTTCTTACACCATACACAAAAATAAATTCAAAATGGATGAAAGAACTAAATGTGAGACAAGAAACCATCAAAATCCTAGAGGAGAGCACAGCAGCATCCTCTTTGACCTCAGCTGTAGCAACTTCTTATTAGATATGTCTCCTGAGGCAAGGGAAACAAAAGCAAAAATGAACTATTGAGACTTCATCAAGATAAAGTTTCTGCACAGTGAAGAAAACAATCAACAAAACCAAAAGGCAACCTTCAGAATGGGAGAAGATATTTGCAAATGACATATCTGATAAAGGGTAGTATCCAAAATCTATAAAGAACTTATCAAACTCAATACCCAAAAAACAAATAATCCAATTAAGAAATGGGCAGAAGACACGAATAGACATTTTTCTAAAGAAGACATATAGATAACTAACAGATGAAAAGATGCTCAAAATCTCTCATCATCAGGGAAATACTACAATGAGATATCATCTCACACCTGTCAGAATGGCTAAAATTTAACAACAGAGGGAACAACAGATGTTGGTGAGGATGCAGAGAAAGGGGAACCCCTTACACTGTTGGTGGGAATACAAACTGGTGCAGCCACTGTGGAAAACCTTATGGATGTTCCTCTAAAAGTTAAAAATAGAACTATCCCACCATCCAGGAATTGCACCACTGGTATTTACCCAAAGGATACAAAAATACTGATTCAAAGGGATACATGCACCCCGACATTTATAGAGCATTATCAACTCTAGCCAAATTATGGAAAGAGCCCAAATGTCCATTCACTGATGAATGCACAAAGAAGAGGTGGTAGATATACACAATGGAATATTAGCCATAAAAAGAATGAAATCTTGCCATTTGCCAAGACATGGATGGAACTAGAGGGTATATTATGCTAAGCTAAGTAAGTCAGTCAGAGAAAGACAAATATCATATGATTTCACTCATATGTGGAACTTTAGAAACAAAAGAGGTGAACACGGGGGATAAAAAGAGGCAAACCATAAAACAGACTCTTAAATGTAGAGAGCAAAATGAGGGTTGCTGGAGGGAAAGTGAGTGGGAAGGGTTAAATGGGTGATGGGGATTAAGGAGGACATTTGTTGTGATGAACACTGGGTTGTTGTATGTAAGTGATGAATCACAAAATTCTATACCTGAAACTAATATTACACTGTGTATTAACTAACTGGAATTTAAATAAAAACTGGGAACTACAAAAAAATAAAAATAAATAAATAAATAATAAATAAATAACTCACTAGTATTTCAAGATCTGAAGAAATGTAATTAACATGGTATGGAGATGGACCTAAGAAAGTATAATTGGTAAACTAAAATATAAGAGTTTTTTTGAAGATACAGAATGAATGAACTATTGGAAAATGTGATAAAGTAAATCAATGCCAGGAAAAAGTCAGTGGGATTTACTCTGATAAATATCTGATACTTATATATTTATAGTATCAGAAATAGAAGCTGAATATAAAAACAGAATAACAATTTCAAGAATTATAAGAGCAATATTTCCAATTTTTTCCTAATAAATGTGGAAGTCTATAGGAAATATGCATGTTCTCAGAAAGAGAAGAATAACTGCATTTTAAAAAAAATGGCATGGAGGGTTTTTAAAAAGTTTAATAGTAAATATTATCCAAGACCAAATTTTTTTTTAAAGATTTATTTATTTATTTATTTGAGAGAGAGAGAGGGAGGGATGGGTAGAGAGAGAGTTTTAAGCTGGCTCAATCCCATGACCCTGAAATCCCGACCTGAGCTGAAACCAAGAGTAGGATACTCAACTGACTTCACTCCCTAGGTGCCCCCCCCAAGACAAAATTTAAGGAGCTCTGATAGATTAATCTAAATCTGGCATTGTGATTTGTTATTGGGTTGTATACAAAAGTATTAGAAATAAATATTCATGTAATTCCCTCTTGAAATCAATTCCAGTAGGTGTCTCATTAATTTTTCCGCTTTGCTGGTTTGTTGTTACTTCGTTTTTCTATTTGTTTGTGGGTTGTAGATGGTGATGTTGTATATAGGTGTGTAGTTATTAAAAGGATTTTCATAAACCCAACCAAAGATACTCATTTCCACTTAGTCAAGCATGAAGTTATCAGTGCTAGATTTACATTGTTTTCATTGTTTTTGAATAAAAAACCATGGGGAAATTATCTTCAAAATAGTAGAATGGACAATATAACATATTTAGATGTCAAAAAGTTACATATAGGATGGGAATAAAATGTATTTCCTCTTAAGTCTTTTATCTTCATTAATTTTTCTGGTCTGGCTTTATATAATCAATGTCAAGACCAACAATATTAAGATTTAGAAGTTCAATGAGAATGGTATTGATTTCTGAGTTGTTTAAAATATCAACATTAAAATGTTAACTTAAAAAAATAATATTTCCTTAGCAATTATTACATAAATCTTCTCTGGTATTTTTCTCTTAAGTTCATATCATTGTATCCTTAACATATCCAGAGACAAAAGATTTCCAGTGCATGTTTTTTGAGGATGAAAATTAAATAATTATATATTCTAATATTATGCTTCCTACATATAAAGCTTAAAATAGGTACGATTTAATTAATGATCTGATTGGTAAAATATATTTTATTTTAAGAATTAAAACTTAAGGGGTGCCTGGTTGGCTCAGTCAGTTCAACGTCTGCCTTCAGCTCAGGTCATGATCCCAGGGTCCTGGGATCGAACCCCACATCGGGCTCCCTGCTCAGTGGGGAGCCTGCTTCTCCCTCTCCCTCTGCATTCTGTTCCCCCTGCTTGTGCTCTCTCTCTCTCTGTCAAAAAAATGAAACCTTTATTTATTTATTTTTTAAAAAGAATTAAAACTTAAAGATCTCTCTAAAGAAATAAATTGAAACGTGTTTCATGTACGGAAAGTGTTGAATTGCTGTATTGTACACTGAAACTAATATATTAACACTGTATTTTAACTAATGAATTAAAATAAAAACTTAAAAAAGAAATGGAAAGTTTTACAGATTAAACATTTTACATTATTGAAAATAATGTAATTACTGGAAATACGTTTGGGTGGAGCAATATATATATCTTTATTATTTATTTCATGTTTCTATATATCTCTGAACTTCTTAGTTAACAGTCAGTATATCTCAAGCCTTCACACTGTGGATTAAGATACAGTTACAGCAATGCTATTCCTTGTGTCTGAGAAATTATTTCCTTATCTAGCTCATCTGGTAAAAGAAAATACATGATGATAAGTCAAGAAATTTAGAATGTGGATGCTAATATATGATAAGCCAAAAATGAGAATAGAAGTGAATTGATGACAAGCTAAAAGTACTTTCTCAGTATATATATTTTTTATATGTTCCAAACTAATACTACTTTGAGGAAATATTTACAAATATGCAACAAGTATTTTATCTCCTAGACCAAATTTATCAACTCACCTAAATCCATTCCAGATTGTTTGAGAAAAAATCACTACACCTACCAAAGGCCAATCTACACAAAGAAGCTTGATCCCGATATCTTTTATTACTTAATGTAGCACTCTAGAAACTTACAGTCTTGCTCTCCAATTGCATGGACTCAACATTTACTAGCTCCCACATATTAAGAGAGGAAAAGAGTGAAAAAGGGAAGGAAGAGGCAACAAAGAAGAAAAAGGAGAAGTCTACCCCATGAAGCCCTATCTCATCTCCATCAATTGCTCATATTAAAAATCTTGGTCATATTTGATTCCTAAACTTCATTTCTTCCCCCGCTCAATCTCCTAACTGACCTTGTTTGATATATTATTGAAATATATACCAGTTTTATTAGGTATTACCATTAATTCAGCCACCATCCAGCCAGCCTCCATTTCTTCTAGACTAAGCAATTGCAATAGCATCCTAACCTTTCTGCCAACTCCATATGCTCTGTTATCCACTCTCTAAAGAAACCACAGAGAGCATTATTCTATTCTTCAAATTTTCAAATGTTTCCTTGCCTGTTTTAGAATTCTGCATTTGCTGTTCTCTCAGTGTTTCTCCCTTCTTTGTGGTTGGATTTTTTTTCTTAGTATTCTAATCTAGCTCAAATGTCTGCTAATTTAAGAAACTTTTTTTCCTGACTATCCTAAATTATTATTTCATCAACCTATATTGGAAAGCATTATTTTAGGTTCTTGTGAACACTTATCATTATTGGAAATTATTTTATTCTATTTTGTCTCTCAAAATACAAGCTTATTTTGAGCAAGTACTTTTCTGTTTTTTTCATGTCTTACATATACACCCTGTAATGAATATTTTTTTTTTAAACATTTTATTTATTTGACAGAGAGAGAGAGAGACTACAAGCAGGGGGAGGGACACACAGAGGGAGAGGGAGAAGCAGGCTGAGCAGGGAGCCCGATGTGGGGCTCTATCCCAGGACCCTGGGATCATGACCTGAGCCGAAGGCAGATGCTTAACCGTCTGAGCCATCCAGGTGCCCCATGAATATTTCTGAATATCTGAATTAATGAATAAATTGATGAATGCATTTAATTTCCTAATAATATTCATAAATTATGAACAAATAAGAAACATATTACATTGAAACATTGAAGACTAACTTTGTAAACTATTTCACTTTATTGTTGGTCAGGCATACAATCAAAAATCAAACAAAAAATAGAACAGAAATTGGAAGTTTTAAAATGAATATTTCGTGCATGAATCATGCTTGAATTGCTCTAGACTAGATCATATCAGTAAGAAAATTAACAGTTCAAAAGTATATGGATTTTATTTATTGCAGTAATATTGATAGACCAATTAAATAAAGCATCTGGCCTCCAAGCATTATATTTATTCATTTATTCATTTATAAGTCAATTCATTTAGTAAATATTTACTGAGTATTATCATGTTCTAAGTTTTGTGCTGTAGAGAAAGACCTCATTTGAAAAGAGGTAAATATGACATATATCATGAAACTTAAATCAAGCAAGAATTCTAATAAATATAAAATTCAATAATACTTTTCTTGTAGGAATATATTCACTACTCATAAAAAGTACTAAGAATAAGATGTGGTGAGAAATAAGATTTAAGATTTAATTGTTAATATTTTATCATAAACATCAACAGCATCATCACTAGAAGACAGCAAGATGATGAGAATGACTACAGAAGGAATGTTCATAGGGGCTACTTGACTAAACAATGTTTGAAATCCAATCCCAATGTCAAAAGGTATAATCCAAATGTATATTAGAGGCATTAAGAACAGAATACACAGTATAGAAACAAAAAAATTATTATTTAAAAGAAAATCAAACTCTTCTAAAACATGGATAAGAAGTACATTGCAAAATCTTGTTATAGGAGACTGTCTTCTCTGATCTAAATGAAGTCATGCTTGACAGAGTGGTATTTAAATGCATTTTCTAAATTTCTCTGGGTTAATTATCTGTGAGGTGCACTATCTTCCTGAAATAACATCAAAATTTGAAGATGTTGAAGATGCCTCCTCACATTTGTGTCTTCTGTAGTTATCACTGTAATCGCATTGGTAAATGTTAAAAGTTAAGATATTTTTGTACAAGTCAACAATTCAGAATCAGCCTTTTTGATGAAATGAGTATGCAGTACCTGTCTTTCCATTAAAATATGTTTCATTTATTTGAGGTCATTGCTGCTGAAAGTGTTTATTGCAATAGGTAAGTGTTACAAATGGAATAATACACATTTACTTGATAAAAAGAGTGATTTATATCAGACACTAAGTTTTATGTTTTACAGATCTGGAGCATATGCATCACTGGTAACTTTCATTTTCATTAAATCCCAGGTGATGCCCATGTTCTGATCCATGGACCACACTGAATAGCAAGGTTTGAAGGAATAAAACTAGTGTTTACATAGGGCATTCTATTAGTTCCTATATATGTTACTACAGGAATTCTCATCTCCTATTTTCTTGTACTTATGGCAAAAATATGCAACTTCTGATCCCACTGGCTTCCCACATCTCAAAGCTTAGGCAATGACTATGTCAAATCTGGTTGCATTACCAAATGGCCAGTAGAGACAATGGCATTGATCATTTTTCCCATCACTGAGATCAAAAGTTGTGAAAGGATGAATTCTATGCCTTCCCTGTCCAAGTGATTTTTTTTGTTTTAATCAGAGAACAACCTACATACACTTTTTGAAAGGAGATGCTAGTTTATTCACATTATGAAAAAGTATAAAAATGAGGCTAGTTAGTGGTAATGTTCTTTCAAATTTAACTTCTTACCTATGTGAGAAATATATGCACTGTTTACATATTTCACAAACTACTCAATTAGACATTGTTAAAATCTAGAAGAACAAATTGGAGGTCTAACATTAATTTTTATTTTAAAATTATTATTAATAATACGATTTGTCAAAATAATTACAAAGAAAAAAACTAGGAGAAATGTTGGATCAAATGTGATACTGGGCACATATGAAAGCCAGGAATATACTAACACGAAGAAAAGTAATTTCAAAGAAATAACTAAGGAATTTCTACCATGTCCAAGAAGACAAATATTACTAAATCCACACATAGAGGTACCATATGTGATAACACCAAACACAAAGTAGAATTCTCAACAATAATCAGAGACAAGAGAGAGATTACATATCCACCTAGTATTATCAATTCACTTATGCTAATCTTTAAGAATATAGTAAAATAAAGATCTTTTATGCAAACAAAAATGATAGATTTTACTTAACAGGCCCTCACTTAAAGGATGTAGTGAATTTTTTGCAAAGAAGAGATCGAAACTTACAAAGACTGCATTGGGTTGATGATAGTAAATTTATGAAGTTTTCACTAAATGATATCAAAGAAAACTAGAAATTAATGTTATTTAAACAATTGGAGAGTTTATAGAACTGGGAAAGTATTTTGTACTTATTTGAAAAAATTACTCTGCAATCTGTGGATTGAAAGAAGTATTTTCTATTTTTGTTAAAACAAGTAGACAATTTAAATTATTGATAAGTGCAGTTTTATAAAAAGTGGCTAGAACAGAGGAATTTCAGAGGAGACAGTTTAGCATGTATTGAATAAATGAGTAAATGGGTACACAAAAACAAAGATACAGATTCCTTAGACACGAGAGAAAAAGGTAGTTGAAGAATAGGAATTTGAAATGAGAAAGGAAACTCAAATGTGTGTTAGAATGGCTAAAATTTGAATTAATTGTCGCAAATTGAATAAATACCCATTAGTAATCAGGTAGTCCAACATTCATTCCCCTTCTTTATGAAACTACTGAAATACTGAAATATTTTAGGGGAAGATTTCCAACTGAAACAGTTGTAAAGACCTAACTTATTTAGCATAATATTATCTCTAATGTAATGGCTAGGAAAAAAATGAGCAGCAATTGAATTAATTATGAGGAGATAAGAGAAGATATTAGCAGAAGGCTTCTAAGAAGAAAAGTTATTCCTTTGTGGGTGTGTGTGTATTATAATTGCTTCATATTGTATTTTTGGCATTATATAGAAGTCATCCTTTGCCTCTCCATGGCACTGGTTACATGAACATATAGGGTGATTTCAGTTGTCTTGTGAAGGAGAACAAGCCTTAGGATTATGATGCTATAAAATACAGAGTATCACTGAATTGCTGAATCAAATGTACTTTGATGCTAAACTAGCTCTAGTGGAGCCTCATATAGTTTTGGACTTTGAGTAACCATGTAGATCATAGTTCAACCACTGGCCTGAGTTGGACATAAAGAATGAGCAAAATAGATATTTATTTTAAACCACTAATATTTTGGGTTTATTTGATACTGCAGCATGATCTGAAATTGCTTGATTAATCACAGACATTGGTTTCAGGAGTAGAGTGCCATCTCAACAAATCTAAAATGTGTGACACAAGCTTATCAGTTGGGAATGGAGGAAACGATTTGCAGAAGCTGGAAAAATGCCACTTTTAAGCAGTAGCAGAATATTTGGTAACACCATGTTTCTGAAAATCTTGTGAGGCTGACTGCATGTCCAATTATTTTGTAACTCTAGGGGAAGAGTTCAAAAACAGAACATTAGTGTTTTTGATTGTTATTGACTCAATTTTATCAGGTATTACCAGAAAGAGATAAGTAAAGAATTTGATTGCTGAAAAGCAAAAAATGAAGTGAAGTAAAAACATTCTGGAACTCTGGACCTTGGTGTTATGAGGCTCAAACTGTAGGAGATAATTGATAAGACTTTTAGGAGGCAACACCCTATCAAAACTCAGCATTTTAGAAAAGATAAAAATAAGAGTGTAGCCTTCCCATTTATTTCCAAAATTCCCAGAGGATCCAAGTGCCTCAAGGCAAAGATCAGATTAAGGATATGGAGGACAGTTAAACCTCAAAATTTCATTAACTGGGTTAGAGAAAAATCAGGCTATAGCTTTTCTCCAGAAGCCAGATTTCTACTTATAAGCTTAAAAGTTAAAGACAGTTTAGAGGTAGAAGGGAGGACTATATGTGTGTTTGTGTGTGTGTGTGTGTGTGTGTGTGTGTGTGTGTATAATGTATATACATATATATAATTATATTTTCATACATCATATATTACATATGCTATATATCAGATATGGAAAATTATATCTTAATAAGAACTGTAGGTATGAATATTTGCTAGCATCACATATATAAATTTTTTTAAATTTTATTTTTTTAAATGTTAGTCACCATACAATACATCATTAGTTTTTGATGTAATGATCCACGATTCATTGTTTTCGTATAACACCCAGTGCTCCATGCAGTATGTGCCCTCCTTAATACCCATCACCAGGCTAACCCATCCCCACACTACCCTCCCCTCTAAAACCCTGTTTGTTTCTCAGAGTCCGTAGTCTCTCGTGGTTCGTCTCTCCCTCCGATTTCCCCCCTTTCATTTTTCCCTTCCTTCTCATAATGTCCTCCATGCTATTCCTTATGTTCCACAAATAAGTGAAACCATATGATAATTTACTTTCTCTGCTTGACTTATTTCACTTAGCATATTTTTTTAATGTTTTACTCTAAAGCAAGTACAAACCTGGAATAACAATAGTAAAATTTTAAAAATGTTGTTATTTGACACTTTTGCCCCTTCCTTCAAATTCCTCTAATTGGACATGAGTTTAAAAAGTTGAACAGGGGCATCGGGGTGGTGCAGTTGGTTGAGCATCTGACTCTTGGTTTCAGCTCAGGTTGTGATCGGGGTCTGTAGGGTCATGAAATCGAGCCCCACATTGGGCTGCATGCTCAGCACAGAGTTGCCTTGAGACTCTCTCTCCCTCTTTCTTCCCCGCCACCCCCCTGCTCTCTCTGTCTCTGTCTCTGTCTCTCTCTCTCAAATAAATAAATCTTTGAAAAACAAATTTGAACAAATCCAAGATAGGCACATTCCCTCAAGGGAAGCCAAGAAGCATCTCCTTGAGTGTACAGACAGGACCGTAGGAAACAATGCATCGTGAAACAAATCCTATAGAGCAGAATTAAGAGTTTTAATCAATAAATATTCACCAACACTATTGTAGGGCCTGCTCATAATGCCTATTTATCAGAATTTCAGAAATGCTATAGTCCTGTGACTATTGAGGGCCTTCTATTCCTCCCTTTCTGATAATGAGAAAGATACAGATATCCAGACCATATTTCACCATTGAATATATTGGGAATTAGTGGAGGAAAAGTAATTTATCCTTTAGTTCATAGTTTGTTCAGTTTAAGAGCCACAGCCAAACCTGCTATTGAACTTAGTAAACAGTACACCAGCATTCTAGAATTTGAACTGAATAGAGTGACTGAATGCATTTTTAGGTTGCTTGGTCTGGGGATGATTGATTGTGTATGAAGTGTTAAAAGAAAAAAATGCACAAGAACATGGATAAACAAGTAATATTCACCAAATAATCTGTTTGACTCTCTACATTAACCAGTCCTTTTTCTTTTTTTTTTTTTTTTTTTTAAGATTTTATTTATTTATTTGACAGAGAGAGAGAGCACATGAGAGGGGGGAGGGTCAGAGGGAGAAGCAGACTCCCCGCTGAGCAGGGAGCCCGATGCGGGACTCGATCCCGTGACTCCAGGATCATGACCTGAGCCGAAGGCAGTCGCTTAACCAACTGAGCCACCCAGGCGCCCCTAACCAGTCCTTTTTCATTTAAGTCCTTTGGCATTGAGTGCCAGTGAAATATGAGGCAACGTGGTTGTTTGGTACTCTGAAGCTTATTATCCCCCTGACACAGTGTATGCTGAGGTCACCTATTGACGTGCTAGTATCACAATGAATCCATCTATCTGAGTCTCTGGGAGACTTCATAGTATAAAGGACCCTCTCAACCATGGTCCATAGTTCATACACTGGACACACAATTAGGGAGAGAAATGAACACTTAATCCACTGAGAGTTTGGGGAATGAGGTCCTCCATAGCATAACCTAGATTATCTGAATAATAAACGCTTGATTGACTGAAAAATATATACATATTGAAAGACAAATTAGTGATCCGTGCCCATGTTCTCTTATGTTCTGAAATCAATCCTTTTTCCTAAACCATGTACATGGATAATCATTGTGTGGGTACTAGTACTGAAATCTGAGAAAAACCATGCTAAATTTAGGCAGAATTGTTAACTAATTGGAATTAGGAGCTAATTTAAGATGTGAACTAAATACCAGAATGAAGTACAGATGTGACAAAGGATAGCTGGTATTTGCTAGCCTTAAACACCATCAACTCTACCTAATATTTATATTTTATTAGAAATGGCATGATAAAAAATTAATATAAAGCACCACTCTAAAATTTGGAAAATATTAAAAGATAAGTCACCTGAAAAAAAAAAAAAAAACTGTTACCCTAATTCAAATAAAAGAGTCTCTACATTTTTGTTCATATTTTTATTTTATAAATATATTTTTCATGTTGTCATGTTCATAGAAAATTCTTTAAACATAAAGTGTGATTTGTCATATTCCACAAACCAGATATACAATAATTTACATAAATAATATACTTTTTGGAGCTAAAGGGGTGGCATACAATTAATTGTTCAGCAACATATATATATATAATTTTTCTGAAAATCACTATACAGAAAATGTTCCACATGATTCATATTACGTCCTTAAATTAATTAAAAAATATCACTACTTTTTATGATTATTGTAACATATCAATAAACTGCTTTCTAAAGAATGGAGCTATTCATGATGATACATCTTTTTTAGATTTATTCTTTTTTTGACAATATATTGACATACTTTTGATGATAACATTTCATCAGGTCCTAATAATCTGAAACTGAATTCTATTTGTCACTTCTTTGTCTCTTCCTGTCTCTGTCTCTCTTTACACAAACACACACACACACACTCATTGTCTTATCTTTCTCCTTCCTTTCTATCCACTTTCCCTTCTTTCCTTCCTTTCTTCTTTCTCTTCTTTTTTAATTCCTTCTGTCTGTGAATGCAAAAAGCCTTATATTCTTTATATATATCTAAAAAAGTATGTCTGCTACATGCTACCAATCCTAAACCTGCTCTAATCCTGATTAATATTATAGTAGTTTCTCAGAAGAAAAAGCCAGGTATATATTTTGTAAACAGTACCTCTTTATATATCCTTAACTATAACAAAACTTACTAGGATTTTTTGTTGTTGTTTTATTTTGTTTTTTCTCTATGTCTCTTAGCTTGTGCTCCTTATAAAATAAGGCTTGGGTTCAGATAATTTAGTTAGAAAAGCAATCACATGTATCAGAAATGGGTGGGGCTGGACAGGAAAAAAAAAAAAAAAACAGGTCAGTAGAGTCAGGTAATCCAAGAGTAAGCTACCACTCTCAGTTATCAGGAGGCAAGCCTGCAGATGAACCTCTTAGGAGCTAGGTGAAAGCAATCCAGTGTCCACTAGATAATTTGGGCTCTTGTCCTCCATTGACTGAGAATTGTCTCAAAGAGTCTAAGCATGTTGTGCATAATAGTAGTGAGTACATACAAAATATATTTAAAATCTGTATATCTTTTTCATTAATGTCTTAAATTAACTCTTGGGAAAATTTAAAATAGTATGTATGACTATGATATAAACTTTGTAAATAAGATGAATAATGTTTTAAGTTGAAAAGATATAGCCAATGAAAATTTTATTTTTATAAAATATTTCAGAAATATTCTACCTGAAGAAGTCAGAGAAATTAGTGCATCAGTCCTTTCATCGATGATTCAAGGGCTATAGTGGTTTAAAATGATATTTAACATGCTAATAATAAGAGATTTAGTAGTGTAAATTACCACAGATTTTTTATTTTTTTATTTTTTGGAAAGAGGGTAGTCTTTTTTTAATCAATTTAAACTAACTTCCTCACAATTTTCCGTTGGCATATTGATTGGCTTGCAGTTTCACTCCTGGTATAGCAAATCAAAATGGCCTAGATCAGAGATTCAGTATAAGTCACTCTTATCTCACATTAGTATGAATAATCCTGTTTGTTTTAATATCAAAGGCAGAGACATCTAATTATGATTCTTAATGTGAAATTATTTGAATTAGAAGAGTAATTAAAGAATTATCCAAACTTGGGGCGCCTGAGTGGCTCAGTTGTTAAGCGTCTGCCTTCGGCTCAGGTCATGATCCCAGGGTCCTGGGATCAAGCCCCACATCGGGCTCCCTGCTCAGCGGGAAGCCTGCTTCTCCATCTCCCACTCCCCTGCCTGTGTTCCCTCTCTCGCTGTGTCTCTGTCAAATAAATAAAATCTTTAAAAAAAAAAAAAGAATTATCCAAACTCAATATGTATGTTCATTTCCCAGGTTTCTAAAACAAAGTCAGTATGGATAAAAAATTACTGGAGAGATTGGTAACAGAAAAATGTTGACTACTTGAAAGTGATTAAATATAGTTAAAGAATAATGTGTATACAATTTGTTGCAAACCAGGTAATACTATGAAGCCCAATTCTAAACTATGAGACTAGATTTACAAATGATTAATGTGTACAGTAAATCACAAATGATACTCAGTCATCCATTGATCATAATAACATAAATGCTGTGTATATACCACTTTCTTTAATATACCTATATATTTTCTGAAACAGGAAATATTAAAATCTCAATTATGAATTTTAAATAATCCCCAATCAGATAAATACTATGTTTGTAAAGTCAAAAATATAGGAGCAAATATAGCTCTTGATATTTAAGTATGAATCTTGACAGAGGACAGGGTGCAAATTATTGCCTTACATCTATTTAGTTGTTAGACTTTTGTGCAGAGTATACAATAGGAAAAGAACCTTGTTTCAGAAGTATTTAATAGATTTTGAATAACATGTTGACTTACCATTTGGAATATGAAAGCAATAAAAGAAAAGTAATAGTTTTCTTCACATAATGAACACATAGTTTTTAACTGTATTTATAGATAAATTCCAATTCTTACTCAAATATTCATGGACAAGATGCTACCTTTAAACTAATGAACTTAAACATGATGTGCATTCAGTATATACGGTTTGCATTAAATGTAGTAATGTAGGGTGCAGCATACCAATGGAGAGACAACCACTCTTAGTCTAGTTATGGGCAAGAGTAAGAGGTTGATATTCACTCTTACTACTATGATTTAATTATTTCCTGGAAGTTACACCAATTCACATTAGAAGAGATAAAAATTTTCATTATCAGCAGTTGACATAATAGTCTACCTTTCAACCTTAGAGAAATCAATTGAAAAGCTATTACACCTAGAAATAAGAATCACTCAAGTGCCTATTTACAAAATAAAAATACAAAAATCAATATTTATATAAGTTATTCATCCTTTAGATATCAGTTTAAATATCATTCTCCAGACAAAATTTCAAGTAAACTCTGACATTACTTTCACACCTTCCACCTTTCCTTCAAAATGTTATCATCATGGTAATATAATGATTTATATAAGGGTTTCATAAAAATTATAAATTTAATATTTCAAACAAAGTACTCAAATAATTTTTTAAATGTAAGTGTTTTTAAAGTTTACCTGAAAGAATAATTCAGTGCAAATAGTTAAAAACATTTCTGTAAAGGAAAATGAGAAGTGAATGGTTACAACCAATCAATTAAGTGTATTACTACCTTCACTACTTAGAATAGTGTGATACTGGCTCAGGAACATAAAAAGATCTCACATAGCAAAAACAATTATAGAATTGTAATATATTTACCACATTACATATATTATATATATTATTTACATTATATATTATATAATTTATCACAATTATATAAAATGTGAGTAAATAAGTGAGAAAAGAATACTGCTTTGAATTTCAATATCTTAATTTTTTAATATAAATTATTTTTCCTTAATATTATAATGTTATATACAGATTTTTCCCAAGCCTATAAATGAAAACAAATAGTTTTAAATAAGATGTCAAATTTAAAGTATGACATAGTATTCTCATTAATTGAAATCCAAATTGATATTAAACTCATTCTGGTCAATTTCTACCTGTTTTTGTCAACTCAACATTTTGTGTCTTCTGTCCAGTTATCATTTAAATACCAGCAGTAGTGCTATGAGTTATCACTAGTGTATGGGCAGGAAGTGATTACTCAAAGGTAATGGCAGGTGAAAGTCAGGACAGAGGGCCAGTATTTCTTGCCATGTTTCACACACACACACACACACACACACACACACACACACACACAGCATGACAGTCCAGGTACTGACCAAGGTCAAAAGCACTATCACCACTTCTCTAACACATACACATACACATGTAAAAACAATTCTCCCCAGAAACTTCTTACCATTTTTTACACATTTTGATTTTTTCTCTGCAATATTTGTAATACATTGATCTTAAGAAAAAAGCCAGTGTTTTTGTGCACATTCAGAACCTTGGCAAGAAAAACATTTTGGCCTTATCTGAAATGAGTATTGCAAAATTTACCTTCTTTGGAAATTACACAGTTTTTTCAATTTGTTTTTCTCCAGTAGGACCTCAAAGATCATTTTAAGTTGCAGTGACACTATTTTGTACAGGCTTAAAGCTGTCTTTAGGAACCAAAACCTCTTTTTTTTTAAATTTTTTATTAACATGTAATGTATTATTTGTTTCAGTGGTACATGTCTGTGATTCATCAGTCTTACACAATTCACAGCGCTCACCATAACACATACCCTCTCCAATGTCCATCACCCAGCCCTCCCATTCCTCCCACCCCTTCCACTCCAGCAACCCTGTTTGTTTCCTGGGATTAAGAGTCTCTTACAGTTTGTCTCCCACTCTGGTTTTGTCTTGTTTCATTTTTCCCTCCCTTCCCCTATGATCCTCTGCCTTGTTTCTCAAATTCCTCACATCAGTGAGATCATATGATACTTGTCTTTCTCTGAATGACTTATTTCGCTTAGCATAATACCCTCTAGTTCCATCCACGTCATTGCAAATGGCAAGATTCCATTTTTTGATGGCTGCATAATATTCCATTGTATATATATACCACTTCTTCTTTATCCATTCATCTGTTGATGGACATCTAGGCTCTTTCCATAGTTAGGCTACTGTGGACATTGCTGTTATAAACACTGGGGTGCACGTGCCATTAGGATCACTACATTTGTATCTTTGGGATAAATACCCAGTAGTGCAATTGATAGGTCATAGGGTAGCTCTATCTTCAACTTTTTGAGGAACCTCCATACTGTTTTCCAGAGTGGCTGCACCAGCTTGCATTCCCACCAACAGTGTAGGAGGGTTCCCCTTTCTCCGCATCCTTGCCAACATCTGTCGTTTCCTGATTTGTTAATTTTAACCATTCTGACTGCTGTGAGGTGGTATCTCTTTGAGGTTTTGATATGTATTTCCTGATTGCTGAGTGATGTTGAGCACTTTTTCATGTGTCTGTTGGCCATTTGGAGGTCTTCTTTGCAGAAATGTCTGTTGATGTCTTCTCCCCATTTCTTGTTTGGATTATTTGTTCTTTGGGTGTTGAATTTGATAAGAAGAACCAAAAGCTCTTAAAAACTTAGTATGTGCCCCTAGACAGACCTTGGGTGCTCTCAATCTTCATATGTCATTGACAGGCCATGCCACTCACTTTTTTTTTTGCCTTATTTTCTAATATTCAGGCTTTATATAATTTTTCTGATGCACACTTGCACAACCCTATATAGTAAAAAATAAATATATTGAATTATGTAATGGCTTTCAAAGCCTCTGCCTAGAATTAACAAATGCCATTTCTCACCATATTTAATTAGAAAAAGCAAGTCACATGGTCATACCTAACAACAAACATGGTAGGGACATTGCATTTATACTTTGTGCAATTAGAAGCAATAACAATAACAACATAGAGTTGGATGAGCATTAAACTGAGGTGATAAAGATAAAATGAATTGGTCCTGGTGCTTAGCATACACAATATGGGTCTAATTTTTTTTTGTAGTATATCATATTTCCTGACTTTGGTTTATTTTATGAATTCTATCAAGGAACCATCATTTTTTGGTTTTGACGCCCTATTTTAAATTTCTTACTTTTTCCTCTTGTTTTATTAAGGTATAATGGACAGATATAGCTTGTATATGTTTAAGGTGTATAATCTGATGATTTGATATATATGTACATTGTGAAATGATCACCACAATCAAGAAAATTAATATATCCACCATCTCATATAGTTTTGTGTGTGTGTGTGTGTGTGTGTGTGTGTGTGTGTGTGTGGTGAGAACCCTTAAGATGGACTCTCAGCAAATTTAAGCAATACATATTGTTAATGATAGCCACATTGTTATACATTAGATCTCCAGAAGTTTTTCATTTGCATAACTAAAATTTCATACTCCTTAACCAGTATTCCCATTCGTCCCTTATTCAGCCACTGACAACCACCTTTTTACTTTCTGCTTCTATGCTATTTTATTTATTTATTTATTTTATCAACATATATGAATGGATAAAGAAGATGTGATATATATATATATATATATATATATATATATATATATACACACACACACACACACACACACAATGGAATATTATGCAGCCATCAAAAAATGGAATCTTGCCATATGCAATGACATGGATGGAACTAGAGGGTATTATGCTAAGCGAAATAAGTCAATCAGAGAAAGACAAGTATCATATGATCTCACTGATGTGAGGAATTTGAGAAACAAGGCAGAGGATCATAGGGGAAGGGAGGGAAAAATGAAACAAGACAAAACCAGAGTGGGAGACAAACCGTAAGAGACTCTTAATCTCAGGAAACAAACAGGGTTGCTGGAGTGGAGGGGGGTGGGAGGGATAGGGCAGCTGGGTGATGGGCATTGGAGAGGGTATGTGTTATGGTGAGCGCTGTGAATTGTGTAAGACTGATGAATCACAGACCTGTACCCCTGAAACAAATATGACTATTTTAGATTCCATGTATTCCAAATGAGATCATAAAGTATTTGTCTTTCTGTGCATGGCTTATTTCACCTAGCATAATGACTCCCAGCTTCATCCATGTTGTTGCAAATTGCAGGATTTCCTTTTAAAAAATAATTAATTTTTGAGCTATAATTGATATATAATATTGTATTAGTTTTATGTGTACTGCTTAATGAGTGCAGATATCTCTTAGGTCCTGATTTCATTTTTTGAGTATACCCAGAAATGAGATTGCTGAATAATAAGGTAGTTCTATTTTTAATTTTTTGAGGAATTATTCTATAAGTGTAAGTAACCCTAATGATGCTGTTTTAAAATTTTCTCCATTAGAAATCTGGACTCCAAATGTTTAATTATATCATTTGTGAAATACGACCAAAGTCTTATGGTCTGCTAGTTGGTACCATTAACCCAGAACAACTTGGTGGCAAAGAGATATTAAAATGATAGTCTGACATTATCTTCAAACTTACAAACTCAAGTTCTCTGACCATAGAATCAAGTCATCTATAACTTTATAGTGAATGCAAAGGTATTTATCCATTTACAGACCTAATTAATGATTGTACGTTTTCCATAGTTTTCCATAATGGCTATACCAATTTACATTCTCACCAATCATATTAAAGCATTCCCTTTTCTCCACATCCTTGCCAACACTTTTCCTTTGTCTTTTTGGTAATAACTATTCTAACAGATGTGAAGAGATGTGAAATGATAGAGCCTTGTGATTTTGATTTGCATTTCCTGATAATTAGTGAAATTGAGCATTTTTTCAAGTCAACTGTTTCTTTGTTGATTTTCTGCCTTGGTGATCTATTCATTATTGTAAGTGAGGTATTGAAATCCCGTCATTATGGTATTGCTGTCAAATTCTGCCTTCATATCTAGCAATATTTGCTTTATATATTTAGGTGCTCTGATGTTGGGAGCATATGTACTAATAATTGCTATATCTTCCTATTTTTCTTGATCTTTTTATCATTATATAATTACCTTCTTTGTCTCTAGAGACAGTTTTAGACTAAAGTCTATTTTCCCTCATAGAATTATAGCTATCCTGGTGACAGCTTTTCAGATTCACAGAACTGATAAGGGAATCTTCGTGATTATGGTCTGTGCTTAGGGACTCTAAAAAATGGGAGTTATTTGGCGTGGGTTAACATATTACCTATTATATACAACTGTAAAAATAGTAGGCAGCCTGTGGCTCCTCATATCACCATTGAATTTTGTAGTCCATGTATTTGAGGGTGGTTAGTTTGACAGTCTCTTATATTTACAGTTCTGATTCTTCCAGCTCTATGGAAGGAGATTAAGTATGGTGTTTTTAAAAACCCACAATCATTAATTAGGTCCGTAAATGGATAAATACCTTTGCATTCACTATAAAATTATAGGTGATTTGATTCTATGGTCAGAGAACTTGAGTTTGTAATTTGAAGATAATGTCAGACTATCATTTTAATATCTCTTTGCCACCAAGTTATCCTGGGTTAATAGTACCAACTAGTAAAACATAAGATTTTGGTCATATTTCACAAATGATATAATTAAACATTTGGAGTCCAGATTTCTAATGGAGAAAATTTTAAAACAGCATCATTAGGGTTATTTACATTTATAGAAATTAATGGAAGGTTTAAAAATATAACAAATATACAAATTGAAAAATGCATTTTTTTCTCACCATGAATCAAATTTTATGTATTTTTGTCTCAAATCTTATATCTTAATAAATATTCTTATATTTCTGTTTTATCATGAAAGTTTTTAAATTGTCATACTGCTTTGAATTTTCTCTCACAGCTTCAAGCTTCACCTGAAAAATAAACCTTTATCTTTAAAAACAAAAACCTTTCTATTTCTACTGAGGCTATAAAATGCAGCCTTGCAAAATCATACTTTGTCCAATATTTTATTTACAAATACTGATAGAGTTAGATTGATGGAAAGATAGATACCTACATACATAGATACATAGAGCCCTCCAAAAAACTGATAGCTAAAAATGCATTGCATTTTTAAAAACTAAGAATTTGGGGGGATTACAATTTTTGGCTTTTAGTGTCTTACATTTATTTTTCTTGGAACACTTGTCTAAATATTAACAAAAATATTTATTTACTATGACATACACAATTTATGAAAGATAAATTACTCTCTCATTTTCTCTTAGAAAAATAATGCTGATTTTCAGATTTTACACTTAATTCATAAATAATATGTGCATCTTTCTATTGAACCAATTATTACAAAGTGCGGATAATGTGGGCTGAATCAAATAAAGAATAATAATTCTTTATGTGGACAAAGACTGGATTTCAAACCCTCTCTCTACCACAAAAATAATCATCCAATGCATATTGTTGGGGAATTTGCCTAACAATCTGAAAAAACATATGAATTTATAACTTCTACTTTATACCAATTACCTGTAACATACTAAGCATGTATTAAACTGCAAATTAAAAAAAACCATTAGAATATTATTTCAAATATATTCTAAACCTAAATGCAATTGCAGTAATAATAAAAAGACTCATGGAAATACATTTTAATACATACAGTTTTTACATTCTGTACTTGTCATTTATGATAAATATAAAACAATAACTAGAAAATGAGATCAGCAGTCAGAAAACTATGGTCTACAGACCAATTCCAGTCCATTGTTTGTTTATGTATTACCTATAAACTTAGAAACTTTTTTTACATTTTTAAATGTGTTTTTTTAAAGATTTTATTTGTCAGAGAGAGAGAGCACCCCTGGGATCATGACCTGAGTTGAAGGCAGATGCTTAATGACTGAGCCACCGAGCCATCCCACATTTTTTAATGTTATTTAAAAAAGAGGGGGAGCATAACTCACTACTCCTTAAGTGTAAGCTGTGTATACTGACTTCCCTCTAAAGAGTACAATATGGAAATGGGGAAAAGAGCAACTTCACAGTGGAGAAAGCTGACAAACACTACCTTAGCTAAGTAATCAAGGTCAGCATAAATAATCATAAATCATGTAGGTAGTGTGTACCCTTGATATGACACGATGAAAATGGCACTTCACCTCTGTGATCATCCATTCCCAAATCGGTATAACTAGTCTAATAATGAAAAAAATATTAGACAATTTCTACTACAGGAGCATATTTCAAAATACCTCAAACCTTTCAAAGTCATGAAAAACAAGGAAAGTCTGAGGAACTGTCACAGCCAAAGAGGAGCCTAATAAGATTCAACAAGTAATTATGCGTTATCCTGGATGGGATCATGGAGCAGAAAAAGGATATTAGGAAAGACTAAGAGAATGTGAATCATTATGGACTTCAGTTAATAATGTGTCAACATTGGCTCATTAATTATAACAAACCTACCATATTAATATAAGATATTAATAATAGGGAAAATTTTGTGAAGAGGGTATGTGAAATTCTGAATTATCTGCTCAATATTTTCTATGAATCTAAAACAAGTCTAAGAAAATAAGCTCTATTAAAAATAATTATTAAAGTAGAACATACGACAGGAGACATATTTGACCCACAAAATCTAAAATGTTTATCATCTGGCCCTTTACAGAAAATGTTTGCTTATATCTGATTTAGATTTTTTTAAACATTTTTTTATTTAAATTCAATTAATAACATATAATATATTATTGGTTTCAGAGGTACAGGCCTGTGATTCATCAGTCTTATGTAATACCCAGTGCGCATTACATCACATGCCCTTCTTAATGTGTGATTTAGATTTTTTAAAATTCTACATTTTTTCTATCAGGTATGATAAATTATAGTGCTATAATAACCCCAAACCTCAGTAATGTAGTGAAATTTAGGTAGAAAAAAATCCTAGTTTTCTCCCCTTAAGTAATACAATTTCAGTCAAGCTCTTTTTTTGTTGATCTTACTATAGTGTATTAAAATTGTATTTTGAATGTCTGTTTTGCCCACCAGGCAGTCAAATCTTAGGAAGAAGAGACTATGCCTATTTATATCTCCATTACCAAGTGTACTGCCTGGAACATGGAATGGATGAAAAAATATTTAATGAGCAGAACTAAACTCTTTAAATATAACTTTAGGAAAGCATGACTTCTCAGCAGCAGGATGTAAATATATCATCAAGAATTATCATACTGAAATCTGTCTCACCTGTAGTGGAGAAAAGCCTTCAGAGAATGAAATAGAAACAAGTACTGTAGGGGCATCTGGGTGGCTCAGTCAATTAAGGGTCTGGCTCTTGATTTCATCTTAGGTCATGATCTCAGGGTCATGGAATGAGCCCCACATCAGGCTCTGTGCTCAGCGGGGAGTCGGCTGGAGATTCTCTCTCTCCTTCTCCCTCTTCCCCTCTCGCATGCGCTCTCGCTCTCTAAAATAAATAAATAAATCTTTATATAAAAAAAGAAACAAGTACTGTAGGGAAGAAATTAATTGAGTCAGTTTTACAGAGTGGGTGGAAACCAATTTTTGAAACAGTTAAAAAGACAACTTACTAACTCTGTGACTTTGAGTTGTACTTTTTTCTTTTTTTTTAAAGATTTTATTTATATATTATGAATTCAGAACTTTATTTTTTTTAAGATTTTATTTATTTATTTGACAGAGAGGGACAGTGAGAGAGGGAACATAAGCAGGGGGAGTGGGAGATGGAGAAGCAGGCTTCCTGCCGAGCAGGGAGCCCGATGTGGGGCTTGATCCCAGGACCCTGGGTTCATGACCTGAGCCGAAGGCAGATGCTTAACGACTGAGCCACCCAGGCACCACAAGTTGTACTCTTTTTATGCACCTCATTTTCATCATGTTGTTAACATAAATAACAATATTTACTATATAAAAATGTGATGAATACATGAATTTAATACATGTAATCTCCTCAAGCATGCCTAAGACACAGCAGAAATCAAACTCGTTAATTTTACTACATTGTAAGGCTATGATAATTACTAGTATTTTTATAAAATCTCCAGACTAAGCTAAATATTTGATATTTAATCTTATAATGGGTGGGTGATATTTGTTTAAATAAGTTTAAACAAAATTTGACAGAGAAATTATTATATGCAATCTTACACTTTTACACATAACAATTTTGCAGTATACTAGTATGTTCAAACAAATGTAAACTATAAATATAGTCTTCAAAACAGAATAATATTATTCTCATGTCATTTGATTTGCTGACATTTATTTCCAAAGAGCATTCTTTTTTATGGAAGAGCTATAGAACCAGAAAAAGAAAGCTTTCTAGTTGTCAGTCATGCCTTCCTCAAAAATTAATTTAAGAATCATGGTATGCCTGAGAAACTTTTTTCTTTAACAGATTTGCATATATATTTCCAATAAAAGGATTTGACGTGGGGTCAAATCACAAATTGTTACAGATTTGCTTCTAAAGTGTAACAACAATGGTAGATACATTTCTTTTTGAAATAGTCACTAATATTCTAATAAACCTCTATTTTAAATAGTTTGTTTGAAAATTACATTTCTTCCTTTTTGTATTACTCTCTCAAGAAGGTAATGCAGCGTAACATTTAATGTATTACTTTTTTTCTTTAATAACCTAAAATTGTACCCTCTACACTAGAGTTTCAAAAACTAAAAAAAATTTAAATAATAATTAAAACACAAATAAATATAATTCTATAATTATAATATTTATATTAATACTATTTAAGTGAAATTAATGATTACATTTATGTTTGCTCAGTTATTTTATGGATATGCTAAATTAAAATATTTAAAATATTTTTAAAATCATATTGGGAAATGAATATTTCTGAAATGATTCATAACAACATATAGTAACAGATTTCTCTAGCACATCTCTAGCACTCTCTGCTCCCTTTAAGCATTTTACACTTTGAGGAAAAAAAACTTTTTTCATATATGTTAAATAATTGGAGTAATTTTGTACAAATAAAATAAATTCTATATGACTAGTTCTAAGATACATAAAATATCACTTTATTGAGTTTTGTGTTTGGACATTTATTGAGAAGAAAATTATTATATTTTATCAAAGAGAGTGAGAGAGTGTATGAAAGAGCAAAGTGCTAAACATTTAGAAGGTCTTCTTTCAAATATACAGGTAGGATCTGTAGTGTGTGTGTGTGTGTGTGTGTGTATGTGTTATTATTTATTATTATTTTAAAAGGAAAAATTAGATATAATTATCAAGAAATACTATTTTTTTAAATTAATGAATAGGGAATTTCAGACTTGAAATATATATATACATGATTGCATTAATTATTTTTGTTGTCAAATATGTATCATGCTCTTTCTTCTAAATTTGATAAAGAAAATGAAATAGAATAATCTTTTCATCATTAGTCATATGGTCTGACCTTATAACCATATTTTGGCTATTTACCAAAAAAAATAAATAAATAAGGAAAGGAGGAAAATAAGGAAAGAAGGAAAACTGGTAAAAATACTTCATTGGAAAAAGGCCTGAGACCTGGGATATAGAAGAATTTTTACCACCTTGCCATTAAACTTCTTAGCTTTTCCCAAAATAATTAGCAAATTTGAAGTTATATGCAATGTCATTTGGCATTAAATTTCATTTTTAAACTTCATTTTTATAGTTACACAAGTTATGCCACTTATTTATGGCAGAATACAAGTAGAAAATCCAGAACCCACAACCGGGATTTCCTTCAGTAGGTGAATGGTTAAATAAACCATTGTACATCCCAGCAATGGAATTCGCACTAAAAAAGAGATGAGTAATCAAGTCCCGTAAAGTACAGATATGGAGGAAACTTAAATTCATGTTACTAAATAAAATAAGCCAATCTGAAAAGGCTACATACAGTATGATTCCAAATACATGACATTCTGGAAAAGGCAAAACTGTGGAGACAGTGAAAGATCAATGGTTTGGAGTGGGGTAGAGAGGAATAGGAAGAGCAGAGAGAATTTTTAGGGCAGTGAAAATACTCTGTAGAATGTCATATAATCGATATATACCATTATATATTTGCCCAAACTGATAGAATGGACAACACAAAGAGTGAATTCTAAACTATGGACCTTGGATGATAATGATCAATCAATTAATTATAATAGCTGTACCACTTTGGTGGAGGATTATGATAATGAGGGAGGCTATGCATGTGTGGGGGCAGGAGTATATCTCTGACTTTCCCCTCAATTTTGTTGTGAATCTAAAACTGCTCTAAAAAATAAAGTCATGAAAAAAAAATCCAGGACACCTGGGTAACTTTGGATCCTAGTGTAATGCCTAAATCTCAAACAAAAGTTAATTTTTGTACTGAAAATCATTAGGAAGGACTGATGAAATTTGGTTAAAATAAATAAAATAGGGAATTAGATGAAAATAATCAAAACTAATACTTATTTCTAGAGTAATAATTTTGATATCTCTCATGGGACCTTATTTAGCTTTTTCATAATTACAAGGGTATGAATTATGCTAGCTAGCACCTAAAACTAAAATTTTTAGAAAATATATTGTGAAGAACATTGCCTAAAAATAGCCAATTATTATTTAGAAAATATTTTATGGAATTGCTGCAAAATACTGTAATAATCTAAGATTCTACTGATTTTCAATTTATACACCATAAGATCTTGATTATTATCCTGATTAGTTTCACGTTTTTATACCTGCTTGCTCCATTTCCTGAGTCCCCTTTGCTCCTGAATTCACACTAATAAAACATCTACCTCTATACGCTTCTATAGTAACTCTTGTTAAGGACCCAGTGACCATCACTTTGAAAATTCCAAATTCACTCCATGTGTTTTCTCATTTTACAGTTTCTTAGCAGTTTTTGTCCAAGTAGAAAATTCTATATTTTTAATTCTTTTACTCTTGGCTTCTCTGTTGTGCCACTTAAATGTAATTTTCAAATTGTCTTCATTCCTATTATCCTCAATGAATACTTAAAAATCTAGAGTGCTAAGAAGCTGATGCTTATGCACAATAGATATTAATAATATCTATTGGAGTGTTGTGTATCTATTATGTTTGAGTATTATGTGATATCTATTAGCTTACTGATTCTTATTGATTAAACTTTCAATATACTGTGCAGAGGAGATTCTTATAATAATGCAATGTTTTTTACAAAGTAAGTAGTCAATAAATATTATTGAATTGAATGGATTAAGCTACAAAATTGTATGATTCAGCTCCTTACTACCACCTCATGCTAGATTTTATTTACAGGGGTGCAGCTTATTTAGCATATAATTTTGCAAAAAGTGTTTTGTTTCTCTTTTGTTTTTTGTACTATGGATAGACATTTTTCTTTAATATATAATTATATCATATCCATATTGCCCTACTTTCCAGGTCATGCATTTGGAGAATTAAGCAATACAACTACCACAAACTAAAATCTTGTATTTGCAAAAGCTATTTCATCATTGATAATAAACATATATAAAATAAATGCAGAAGTAGAAATCAACATCTAAATTATATTATGTTCTATGAAAACAGTTGTTTTACTGAGTTTTCTTGAACCACATAAATACCAAATTAAATTATTCTGAAACTTCTAGCAATTTTCAACTCACTCAGTGCTATACTCTAAATATACAAGAAAGTCTTATAAAACTATTGGGGAAAAAAATCTAAGATGGAGTAATTAAATGTAAAATGCAAAACTGTGTTTCTGTTCATATTTAATTTTACCTGTTATTGTAGATATTTCACTATTTTGATCTATTCACATCAAATCACAGTGAAAAAAAATTCATTCATCTACAATAAATCCCATTAAGTGAAACAGGATAAATTTCATACATGCTCAGAATAATACAATTGGATGTGCATTGATGTTTTGGAGTTTCTGATGGAAATTTGTTTTAAGCAGGTTGCAGTAATCCAATTTCCTTTTGACAAGTTACTGCTAAATGTCACTCAGGGATATTTTAAAATATTTTTTCAACCTCAGGAATAAAATTTTAAAGTTAAAAAAAGGATAATATATATCTTTTATGTCAAAACCATTCGTTCTAAATTGGAGAAAACTGTTTCACAGAGGGAATAAGTAATGTGCTTAGTCACATAGCTAATGGAGATGTGAAATTGAAAAATAATTTTTTGATGTGACTGTATTTTAATGTGTATTGCTTTGTAGCAAGGAAACCATATGAAGAGGAATTTGGGAGTGGAGTTGAGTGATTTAAATACAAGATTAAGGCAACTTTTCCAGAAAGGAATCAAGACTTAGAAATTATTTCTTTTTACTTTTCCTGAGTCTCTACTCCAAGGACTTTGTCATTAGATTCTTGTATATCCATCAATCTAAGATTAAAGGAAGCCATGTCTTCCTGGTAATGACTGAATGAGTAATAGCATTGACTTTTCTTATCTAATTATTGGAGATGGCTCCTAGCTCATTGCCTCAAAGAAGGAGTTACCGGGTTATTTGGTGGAACTGAAGGGATATTACTGTAAATTCTTTTTAAAAAGTTTTAAGAGAATGTCCTCAAGATCTTTTAACTCCCTATAGGCTTAGATAATGTTTAAGAAGTAAAAGAACTTTTGAACATAATATGGAGGCAACATTTCAGAATTGAAATATTCTTAGGATGCTAAGAAGTACACTTTAAGAACCGCCAACAAAGCCAGATGCAAAATCAATAGACTCCTCAGAACATACATATATTGGTTAAAAAGTCAGTTTATAAGATCATTCATAAGAATATGTTAAATGTTTTTTTTCCCCAAGATCTGTGCCATGCGAAAGAAAATAATGATGAAAAAATAAGATTCTTCGCACTAGTAATCATTCCAAATTAATTGAGTCTTTAGTATCTGATAATATTTTATATACTAGTTGCACAATAGTAAGTAAGACACAGCTCTGCCCCAATTGTTTCAGAATATGTAGAGAAATGCACATTTAAAAGTCCATGTATTTAAGGAGGGCATGTGATGTAATGAGCACTGAGTATTATGCAAGACTGGTGAATCACTGAACTCTACTTATGAAACTAATAATACACTATATGTTAATTGAATTTAAATTTAAAAAAAAATAAAAAATAAAAAAGTGAAGGCCCAAAGGAACCCCCCCAAAAAAGTCCATGTATTATAAGAAGAAATCTAATGAAAGAAAGTAGATAGGTTATAAAGATGCAGAATAAAAGGAGATAATTCTTTGGTTGAGTTTTAAAGAAGCAATATGAATTTTCCGAGTATATAATGGACAATAGAATTTAAGTGACAGTGATGCAAAATGCACATTTGCAGTTGGCTAGTAGAAAGCCTGGGGATTTAGAAAACTGTGTGGGTAAATTCTGACATTTTAACAGGAGCCCCCTTGTGGAGGGAGAATTATGTAGATCTTTGCCATCTAAATGTTGGGGAGGCCTGATACAAGGTATGCAGATTTTAATATAGTGACTGAAAATAAGATTTTTGATATGTTAAAAAGAAACTGGATTGAAGAGATATAATTCTGTGACTAAAAAAGACTTTGATCAGTTAAAAATGGAACAAGTGGCTTAATTATTAAAATATAAAACTCTTTAGACTTTCCTATGAGTTCCTAAGCCCTTTTCCCAGGCTGTTTATAATTCAAAGATACTACCATTCTACAACATCAAGTCTTTCAGCCAACTTCATGGTCCAGTCAGTTCCTATACTGATCAGCAGGGCTGTTTGTATCCAATTTGTTTTCATTGGTCAAATTGTTAAACAGATTGTTGCCAGATAGCCCTGTCTAGTAGTGTCATAGAAGCCAGCTGCTGTGATTATCCCAGATGTCTCTTTCTAGCGCCAAGTATTATGATTTTTGTGTGTGTCCAACACACACAAAATTTGCACACAAATCTGCAATACAATCATCATTTTACAAAGCCTTCTGAAATATATCTGTATTTTTTACTCAGATATAAATTGATCTATTCTGTAAATGTCTGACACTGCTGTGTCTGCAATACAAATAAGGCATAATTTACATAATGAGATCATAGAATAAATGTTCTATCACTTACTGATCCCCTGTTTCTTCCATCTTTCACATTTATCTGTGAACTTAATTCTATAATTTAAGCAAAAGGCTTGTATTTGAGGATTTTCATTTTTCATTTCATTCTTTTCCAAAAGGGGAGGATGATCTTACTTTGCATTACTTTGTTATGTCTTCACGTTCAAAATAAGAAACTTTTCATAAATAAGGAGACATTACTTATTCTGGTGTATATCAAAATGGAATCATTGTCAGATGTGTCAGACCATACTGTAAGTAAAACCGTGGTATCAACTAATTATCTATAGGTGGTTTCTTAGAAAATCTTTAAGAATACAGCATGAAAACATTTGGGTCTTGGAATAAAGCATTTTTAGGTGATTCCTGAAATTGACAATTAGGGGAAAACAAAAATCCCCACAGTTTTAATAAATGTATTATGCCTTATTCTAGAGAAAGTATTTTATTGAAGACTTTTGGGTGACTGAGTTTTGAGAACATAATAATTTTAATCTCTCCAATTAGCCTCATGGATAAAATTATACTGTAATACCCATTTATAAGGGAAAATTAATCAAATGTTATCTGTGAAATGCCCAGAAATTCTGAAACAATGCACAAATTTCCTCTGGTACCCTGTAGTCCAAATCTGTGAAACTTTCATACAACAAGCAAGAAACTTTGATCGTAGAATTTTGGCATAATTCCTAAACAACAAAGAAATGCCTAATCATCTTTCTAAGTACTAATCAAAATACTTCATTGTGCTACAAATTGATAGAACATCCAGATTCTGGATGCATATGTCCTGGATTTAAGTCTTGGTTTGTTCAATTTTTCATTTTTTGATCTGTGACAATTCACTTAATATATCTAATCTGCAAATCTGTATTTCAAAAAAGAGAACAGTAATAATGTACCTATCTATAGTACCTTTGAGAGTTTTAAGAGTTCATCAATGTAAAATTTCATGAAAGTGCTTTGCAAATGGTAAGAACTCAAAAAAGTTAATGTTTAGTTAAAATATATAAAACAGGCAAAATAAATGCAGAGTGTAAGTCCCTTGATATTCAGTTTTTCTAGTCATATTTATTTTGTTCCTTCACTCATGCACTGATAAAATTATTCATTCACTTTTTAAGTCATTCCTAATTGTCATATCAATAAGCACAATGGCATGCACATAATAAGCAGTTGATGAAATTAAGTATGTATGAATAAATGTGTCAATGAATCAATTTGAAATGTTTTTTGCTTATGTTATCAATAGATAAATAGATAGATAGAAATAAAAAGAAAAGAAAATGCACATGATGAGCCTTCACCATCATATAGTGACATGAAGGAATATGTTCTTTCTGCCTCTTGTTTTGTCTCTCTGTCTCTCTCTGTATTTCTCTCTCTTTCACACACACGCACACGCACACACACACACACACACCATGATGGAGGTATATCAAAGGGACAAAGGAGGCAACTAAAAAAATCTAATTTTTGAGCAAAATATAATTAAGAAATATTGGATTATAACCAGTAGTATAAAGTAAAAATATTTATGATTCATATGGTATAATTAGGGGGAAGAGACAGATGTACTGTGCTGAAGAATTCCAAATAATTTGTGTAGATTCTCTGTTACTCAAGGAGTACCCCTATTATGCACCTTCCAGAGAGTACAGTATGGAAACAGAGAAAACAAGAGAAAGTTTATGGTACAGAAACCTGACAAACACTACCTCAGCCAGGTGATCATCCTTCGTGTTAACAGTTATGTCATGTTGATAGCATAAATTCTTGATATGATGTGATTAAAATGACACTTCATCTCTGTGGTCTTTCGTGCCCAAACTCATAAACCTAGTCTAAATATAAGTAAAATATCAAAGAAATCTCATTAGAAGGGGAATCTATAAAATAGTTGAGTGAGCAGGACTTCTCAAAACAAGGAAAGTTTCAGAAAGTGTCAAGGCAAAGAGGAGACTAAAGAGACATGATAGATACATCAGAAATGTCAGAGTAAGAACATTATTTTTTGAAATTCCACCTCATTCAGGTGACCAGCCTTGGGTCTCTCCTCATACAACACTCTTCTCTGTTTTCTATTTTGATGATTAGATGTTTTATTTTAAACATAAAAATGAAGACATGTATCACTGCATAAATTGCAGTGGACAAACAGGCAAGAAAAGCTTTATTCAAAATTATTGCACTAGAGGAAAGAGAGCAGAACTCAGTCTGAACTTGACTCCATTGGGGGGATAAAAGATTTTATTTTTTATTAATATTTTTTAAGTGCCAGGGTAAGGGGGATACCAAAGGCCATCTCTGTTTACTAGTTGTCTTTATCCAAAGAAAAAGTAAACTCTCTAATTTCTTCCTGACAGGAGGTGATTTTACAACTTGAGCAAGGTTAGACTTGTTCTAACCTCCCACAAAAGCGGAGAGAGACTGGTGCTATCTTCCTTGATGATTGTATTTTAAAGAGCTGGTCCCCAAGTCTTTGAAAAAAAAGATAGTTGTGGGTTATAAGACAGGCAAGAGGCTTTTAAAAATATTTACATCTCAAAGGGGTGATGAAAGGGTTAACAATTTTAACTTTTCTAAAGTAAATGCTCCAATAAAAATTAGGTCAGGGGCCTACAGTCAGGAGAAGCCTGTCGAAAGTTTATCATACTGAAAG